>NW_015090864.1:4922056-4952115 GCF_001431845.1 Calidris pugnax
ACTGTTTTATGCAAGTGCCATTCCCTGCCTCATCTCAATCCCAGATCCACATTACTGGGGAAACTGGGATTACTGAAAGAAAAATTATTAAAATTTTTTGCGTATGTTATATCAAATAATATATATGAGTTATACAATACTATATAATATGTGTATAAGATACCATATATATGACACAAAGATACATTAATTTTTTCATGCTTGGAAATGACAGAAGCCTTCTGACTAATGTTTTTCACATTATTGAAAACATGAATTAGCCTAGAGGAAGGAAATGTTAGCCTAAGTGAGTTAATTCTTGGCAAGATTAGTAAATAATTAATTCCAGGATTTTGTAATGGGGTGATCAGTAAACAGTTGGTGGCCCTGGTGTCATTGTCTGCTCTAAGACAATTTGGTGAGCTTGAAAGGAGATGTCTCCTTCTACGGAGCTGACAATATGACATATTCTTGCAAGTTACATGGTATAAAACCACTCCATACATTCAGAACCAAATAAGTAAATGAATAGACCTTGCAAGACAGGGTATAATGCTGCAACATTGAAGACAACTGTTTGCTTTCTCTATCTCTCAGCCTTTTTGTTCCTGGGTTTCTCACCTCTGCTTTCCAAACAGTGTGCAGAAACTGAGAAAGGCTTTTTTTTTTTTTTTTTTTTTAACATCAACTCTTCCCATAGTCTTCAAGTTTTGTGTGCCCAAACACCAGGTCACTGAGAGCATTGCCATCATCTCAGAAATATCTTGAAACAATGGAAAATTGTCCAAAGGCACTCCCATATTACATGCATATAAATAGGAGTTAAAAGGCAAACAAAATTAGATATTTCCTGTTGTTTGGTTTTGGTTTCTTTTTTTCAACATGAAAAAAAAAAACCAACAGTGATGCAGTTAATGTGACACCAAAAGTTTTTTGAGCAACCCTTCACACGCGTGTGCATTCCTTCCATGCTTCCATTGCTGTCTCTCACTTTCAGGTTGTGTTCGATACTTTCGTTGTTATGTGGGTAGTGCCATAAAATTTGGAGGAGAAAGATGGTGGAATCTGAGAAAAACCTGCTACCAGATTGTTGAACATTCCTGGTTTGAATCCTTTATTATATTTATGATTCTTCTGAGCAGCGGAGCACTGGTTAGTTTATTACAGTTTCATTTATTTCTTTAGAAGCATTTTTAGTCCTAATTTTCAGGTAGAGAAGTTGTTTTTAGCAGAAAACACAGTGAATATCTTTGAACTTATCAGGAGAAAAAGAGGTTTCACATAACAGTCATTTATTCACTATTGCAATTACTGCAAATCTATTATTCATGTTATTGCAAATTATGAGAGAGAGTGAACAAAGCTAAAAATATATAACTCAGAAGCTGTTTCTATTCTGACTCTTTACTGGATTTTTCTGAGTTTCTCTGGAAGTTGTTTTATAGTTGGGAAATTATCTTTTTTTATGTCATCAAAACAAATTCATTCAATGAATTAATACTAATTTGTTCTCTTGAAAGTATATTTTTGCAAATTCATTTCAAGAAATTTATGCCTGTCTCCTAGGATCCCATTGTGCATGATGTGTGTCCACAGAGGTTTAGTACATAGACAAAAAGAATGAGGAAGGACAGGGAGAAGTGAAATTTTTTCAGACATAGATTTGAGTAAAAGATGGGGTTTAGATCTGTGTAAAATACACACTGAATGATGAAGAGGTCTTAATGATGTTAGACTTTCATTTTATAAAGTTCACCTCTGACTTCTGCCATTTATCTGTACATTATGATTTCAGACATTTGAAGACATCCATATAAATGAGAGAAAACGCATTAAAATTCTGTTGGCGTTTCTTGACAAAATGTTCACTTTCATCTTTTTGCTGGAGATGCTCCTGAAATGGGTGGCCTACGGCTTCAAGAAGTATTTCACCAATGCCTGGTGCTGGCTGGACTTCTTCATCGTAGGTGTAAGTTCTGCCTTTGGCATTTCTACGTGGGTCCTGATGCAGGATGCAGTAGTAGAATCGCTGTTTTGTGGATGCAAAGCTAAGACAGTACTCTTAC
Organism: Calidris pugnax; assembly: GCF_001431845.1. Taxonomy (NCBI): domain Eukaryota; kingdom Metazoa; phylum Chordata; class Aves; order Charadriiformes; family Scolopacidae; genus Calidris; species Calidris pugnax. The sequence continues at coordinate 4,924,102 of NW_015090864.1, forward strand.
CTACTTTAATGATGGTCTCGGGATAACGCACTCTGGGTATTGAAAATATTGGGAGACTTTATCTTTAAAAAAAAAAAAAAACAGGAATAAAGGAAATGGATACCAGGACACTGCTAATATTTTGTTTTGTCTTCCCACTCAGATCTCTTTAATAAACCTCTTTGGCACTGCATTTGCTGCCACGAAATCTCTTAGGACTCTTCGAGCTCTGAGACCCTTAAGAGCATTGTCACGATTTGAAGGGATGAGGGTAAGACTAAGCGCTAGTGCTTATGGGTGAATACTTCAGAAATTTTATGTTATAAAAGTTTAAAACAAACTTTAGACTTCCCAGTCCGAAGCCAAGGAACAGTCATCAAATGAGGATGGACTCACATTGTAGTATACTTAAGTGGAAGTGACTCACAGCAGCCCAAAAAGTACCAAGTATTCCTCTGAAAGCCTAAGAGATACTATGGAACTTTGAATGGGTTCAAGGTACCCATGCCAGGTGTGACTAATATTTACATGTAAAATATTAGGTTTCTGTTTGCTGAGATCACTAAGGTAGACTGCTTATTGCACGGAGAAAATATTTTAGCCCATCTTTGATTAAGTGTATTTTTCCTTTCCCATTTCATCCAAGGTGGTGGTCAATGCCCTTGTGGGAGCCATCCCTTCCATCATGAATGTTCTGCTCGTCTGCCTCATCTTCTGGCTCATCTTTAGCATTATGGGAGTGAATCTGTTTGCTGGGAAGTTTGGAAAATGTGTGAATCTGACGGAAGAAGATTCAGACATAAATCCTTTGATCAATAACAAATCAGACTGTATAATGTATAACAACACAGGAAAAATATTCTGGGTGAATGTTAAAGTCAACTTTGATAATGTTGGCTCTGGATACCTGGCTCTTCTTCAGGTGGTAAGTGCTGCTTGCTTTCACTAGCCAGTTCCATGTCAGGTGGACTTGACCTCCTGCTCACTCCTAACTCATCTCTTTGGATGATGGAAAAGAGTGGTCAGTACAGATGCTCAAACTACACAGGAGAATGTTCAAACACCAGTGCTATTTGAGCACACAAATGGGAAAAGGAGAAAAAATTAGACCCCACTGTGAATTTACAGGTGATAAAGCAAGCATCTGGTGGACAACTGCTGTTTCATCCTCCAACAGGTTCGTGAGTCTGAGAGCTGGAGTAAATTTCAGAAGGAATTCTGGGGCAAATACTGGCCTAATCTGCCATAATAAAGATTTGTTCAGCCATGAGGGTTGTAAGGCCTTTAGTAGAACATGCTAGTGAAGGTTTGTCCTGCCAGCATCCTAGGACATGTTCTGAAACACCCAAGTGAGCTTTCTCTGAAAGTCTGAAAACACCACACATACAGCAGGGCCAAATTTCCTTAAAGTTGGAGTTTGTTGAGGTGTGACCACACCAAAACCTCTTTTTCCAGTCAGCATCATTCAGATATTGCAAATTATATGAAGACTTTTACCCTGAAAGTTCAACAGGTTTTCAATAATCTCTCATTCTAGGCAACATTTAAAGGTTGGATGGACATCATGTATGCAGCAGTAGACTCACGAGAGGTCAGTCACTATATTCGAACTGTAATTTTTCTTAAAACTGCTTTTTTCTGCAAAAGTGTTATGAATTTTTCACTTCACGTCTGCTGTTTGGCTGTGCTAACTCTTTTCAGTAATTATTTTTATCAGCCGATGTAAACATTTCGTCTGCAAATGAGTCATATTATCCTAAAGCTGATCTGTTCTAATGGGGACATGGTTCCAGGTCTACCCACCTAAACACAGTTACCTATAGTGTAAGTTCTCCAGGTGAGTTTGCCTCCAAGTGCCCTCTGTGGTTAATGGAGATCTAGTCACTGTGTTCAGAGGCATCTAGGGAGCATATATTCTTCAGCTGAACATCTCTTTATGCTATATTGACTCTACTAATAACTGGATGTCCATCAGCAAGCAGGGGAGTTGAGTGTTCCCACTCATGTGGAGGCGCCTACTTCCATGCATCTTCTTTTATGCAACCCAAGTCCACTTTGAAACAGAAACCCAAATTTCATCAAAAAATGAGCTATTGTGGATAAGCAACCATTTAAAATATATTATTGGGCATCACCAGTACTATTTTGCCTACTGCTCATATTGCCAGTGGCATTTGCTGCCTTATTAGAAGTATCATCCGATGTTATACAGAACCAAGTGTTATGCCTTTGGAGGCAAACAATTTGAAATGAAGAGGCTATGCTAATTTGATTATGCCTTCAAAGGAATCACATAATTTTAAAAACAACTGTTTAAGAAAATGGGCAAAGTGGGTGTCTAATATTTTTTTGTGTGTGTTTTTCAATTTGAAAAACTGTTTTTCTTGTTCTGGTTTTTGTTTTATCCTTAGTAAGCATAGAATAACTTTTTGCTAAGGAGAAAAAAACATATCTCAGCCAAGGTTTTTAACGACAAGAGCTTGGTATTAGACTTCTAAATAGTTTACTTGATTTTTCAAGTACTGAGCAATTTACAGCTCCTGTTCTTATTGGAAGAAGTGAACTGATGCTTCTGAAATGCTTATGAAAATCATGTCAAGAGTGTACAACTCAGTAACAGTTTATATTGACTTTAGTAGGGCCTCAATCAATTGCAAATGGTAAGATTTTAAGATAGGTTGGAAAAGAAAAAAAACAACCCACAACAAGCAGCTTTCATGAAAAAAGAATATTTTAAAGTAAAAGTAAACCTCGTTCACCATTAGTCAAAGACTAAGTTTCGTTCTGCAAGTTTTTCATTGTAAATTTATCAGTATTAATTAAATTATTCTGTTCTGCAATGATCTAGCCAGGAACTACATAAATAAACATTATAAAAGAAATAAAATTAATGAGTTGTTGTAGTATAAACACTTTGTAGTACTGTCTTTTTAAGCCATATTTTCTGGTTAGTTATATTTCAGGTGTGCTTGGTGTATTATTTTGGTAAGGTTCATGTTTAATTTCAAAAGGGGTAGCAGTCGGCATCTGAGCAATAATGTCCCTATGAGGTCCTAGAATTTTGGCGCGCTTAGTAATCATGAAACAAATGTTACTTTCTTCCACCATTTCATGCTCCTTCCAGAAGTGTCGTATATATACAATATTTTGTGTTATGCAGTACTGGTAGTTTTAAACTTTCATCAGAATTAACAGTAATCTTAGTTCCTCCTGGAATCAATTTGTGAGAGGATGTGCAATATGAAGATTATTCTAAATTGAGTCCATGTTGTTATTAGTAATTTTTCATGTTGCTTCTCATTCTTGCAGAAAAATGAGCAACCGCAAATGGAGTACAGTCTATTTATGTATCTTTACTTTGTGAACTTCATCATCTTTGGATCTTTCTTTACCCTGAATCTCTTTGTTGGTGTTATTATTGACAACTTCAACCAACAGAAGAAAAAGATAAGTATATTGTTTGTGCTCTCAGGCACCTACTGTATCTCAAGAAATGCTGTCTTTTGAGAACAAGGTCCTTACTATACATAGAATCTTAAACTTCTACTGGGATTTACAAGAGCATTAGTAATATAAGTTAGCAGAAGTAACACCCAGGATGAGCTTTTTCTTCCTTTCTTTCCCCCTATAACCTGAACACCCAGCCCTTTCTCAACAACTCAAAGGTAATGACATTTTCTCTACAGCTCCTTAAAATGTTCTTCCTTTTTTGGGAACTGAGCATGACAGGAGCCTTGTTATTTAGAAAGTGGACTGGTACAGATGCTGTGAGAAGTATTTTGGTTATTCAACAAGACCAGGATGTGGGAAGCCAAGGAAAGATTTGTTCCTGTCCAGGTTTGCAGCAGGTCCTTTGTTTTCATGCTTTCTGAGCCAGCTGGGTTTCACCCCAGGATTTCTGCTCTGTGAATGGATGGTTTGTGCCACTCTGGTTTTTTGGACACAGTTCCACATTATGAAAAGGGCTAGTACCGGCAAGATACGAAAAAGGAAGGAATGTTAGTTTCCAGCATTTTAGACTTTGTAACTAAAATAGTGCTGTTTTCTCACCAAATAACAGTGACAATTCTTTATATACTTAGGTGGGGAAGATATCTTTATGACAGAAGAACAGAAAAAATACTACAATGCAATGAAAAAGTTAGGATCCAAGAAACCTCAAAAACCCATTCCAAGACCATTGGTAAGACTGTCTCAATTCTTCAAAATGAAAATGCATTGCAAAAGTGCAATTTAATTCACTGAAAAGTGTATGTTTGTATATTGTATATAAATAATTTATAGTGTCTTTACATTGATACTCAGGAAGTGCTCTAAAGTCAATTCCATACCAAAAAGTTGGACTGAATGATTATGCAGGTTAAATATTTATTAAGTTCTCTGCATAAATATTGTTGGGTTTTGCACTCACCTTGGAACTGATTAAATTTCAGGATAGGAAGGGATTTTTAATGTCATTTTTACATTCTACCTTTCTCAAATTTCTCTGATTTCAGCATAATTGAGGAACTTTGCTACACAAAAATTGGAGCTGTTGGAAACATGTAGAGATGATTACTCCCTACTTTCATAACTGATGTCAGATGTATTTTTTTCCTCTAGAACAGATACCAAGGGTTTCTTTTTGACATTGTAACACGCCAGGCCTTTGATGTTGTAATCATGATTCTCATCTGCCTTAATATGATCACCATGATGGTGGAAACCTATGAGCAAAGTAAAACGAAGACTGAGGTCCTTAACAAAATCAATATACTCTTCGTTGCCATCTTTACTGCAGAATGTGTACTGAAGTTGGTGGCTCTGAGGCAGTACTATTTCTCAAATGCCTGGAACATATTTGATTTAGTTGTTGTGATCATGTCACTTGTTGGTAAGTAAAATTATTTTGGCAAATTCTTTACTGTATCAATTACTGTTCTTTTCAGAAAAAAATAGTTAAGATTTATCAACTGGAAATGGGTGTTGAAATGGAAATCATAATGCTGTAACGTCTTGAGGAAAAAGAACTAACCCTCTCCCCCCCCCGATTATATTAAAATAATATGAAATAAGATTTTTTAAAAATTTCTGCTCTTTTCTTTTAATAAAAGTATTTTTTTAAAAAAGGTGGCCGTGTTGTGTAAGATCTTTCATAATGGTTGTTGAGAGAGTTTTTTCCTAGTCTGAAAGACAGAATGAGTAACCCATCATGCTGTTACCTTCGTATGTGATAATTTCCGTTGTGCCAACTAAGAAATATTTGATCAGATAGAAATTACTGGGTTTTGTCTTCCACTTTTGTATCAGAGAATTGAAATACATATAGAAAACGAAGACTGGAATTAGATTATAAACTACAGAATTCAGTTTCTGGAAACTCAGGCATAGCTGATTGAAAATAAGGAATCACATGGTGTAACAGGATAGAAAAGAACAGCACAAATGTATTAGCTTTTATTTGAAAGGATTGCAATAGAAGAATGGAGTAAAGAGCTCCTCTGCCAATTTGAGTTTCCTGCCAATTTAACTATTCCTAGGGCCAGTACTGACAAAATAGCAGAAGGCATTAAGGGGAAGAAAATATTTTGTTTCTTTAGTTTGACTTCTGATTTGAGTAAGTAAGATTCCAGTAATAATATGACTTTTCCTTAAGAAATTAAATTCCTAGAGTGGAAATTCAGAAAAATGTATCCAAAACACCTATACCTAGAAAAATAACCCTCTTTTAGTGCTACCAGATCTGTAATATTTTAATGCAAGCTAAAGATAAAGTAACATCCAGGTGTAGCTGTGTCCCTGGATGAACTGGAAGCCATTGTAGAGTGGCATACACAACATCAGTGGGCTTGTTTATACATATTTTGACTATATTATCTAAATGATGACCATGGCATTGTTGTTATATCTTGTTTTCTTAGTTTAGCTTTGTAGTTCCAGTATTTACAGTTAAATTTACAAGGTAAATACATAGCCTTCATCTGCTGAAGTATTCGTACCACCAGTGTCAAAGACAACCATCAGTCAATGAGTGTTGACTAATACAGATATTTGAAGTTGGGCGCAGAAAGGTGCTTGCCATCCTTAGTGCAATAGGTACTATCTCCTGGTGGCTGAAGAATGTAGTTCATAACTGCTGAATTCTACAGCTATTTTTTCAACTCTGACTTCTGCTAGGGTCTTAGCACACACACATCAGATATTTTTCAACCGTACAGATATTATTATTTCATCCGACTTACTAGTTAACCAGAAATGTGATATTCTAACCAATTGTTATCCTTTCCATTTTAGCCTTACTGCTTTCTGGCATTGGTAAAGCATTTGAACATTTCTTACCACCTACACTCTTCAGGGTAATTCGCCTGGCTCGGGTTGGACGTATACTGAGACTCATCCGGGCTGCCAAAGGAATTCGAACTCTGCTTTTTGCCTTAATGATGTCCCTACCTGCTCTGTTTAACATTGGCCTCTTGCTTTTTCTGGTTATGTTTATTTATGCCATTTTTGGCATGGCTAACTTTCCCTATGTGAAGATGGAAGATGGCATTGATGATATGTTCAACTTCCAAACCTTTCCTAACAGCATGCTCTGTCTCTTCCAAATCACAACATCAGCTGGCTGGGATGGTCTTCTCAGTCCTATTTTAAACACTGGGCCTCCATACTGCAATCCAAACATAACTGATACTATAGGCGAATGTGGTAAACCTGCCATCGGTATTATTTATTTTGTAAGTTACATCATTGTATCATTTCTCATTGTTGTAAACATGTACATAGCTGTTATTCTGGAGAACTTCAATGCTGCTACTGAGGAAAGTACAGAGCCTTTAGGGGAAGATGACTTTGACATCTTTTATGAAGTCTGGGAGAAGTTTGATCCTGAGGCAACTCAGTTTATAACTTTCTCAGCACTTTCAGACTTTGCAGATGCTCTGGCTGAACCTTTACGTGTACCAAAACCAAACAAAGTTGAACTCATAGCAATGGACCTGCCTATGGTCAGTGGAGATAGGATCCACTGCTTGGACATCTTGTTTGCTTTTACCAAACGCGTGTTAGGAGATTCTGGGGAGATGGATACTCTCAAAGTGCAAATGGAGGAGAAGTTCATGGCTGCCAATCCATCCAAAAAATCCTATGAGCCAATCTCCACTACTCTCAGACACAGACAAGAGGAAGCTTCTGCCACTGTCATCCAGCGTGCCTACAGGAGTCATTTGCTCCTGCGCTCCATAAAGCAGGCTTCTTACCTGCATCATCGCAGAACTTGCAGTGGTGACAGTCTTGGAGGTGCTGCTCCGGAACAAGAAGGACTTATTGCATTAATGATGGGTGAAAACTATAGTGAGATTCCTGACAAGTCTGAAACTTTGTCTTCGGTATCCTTTCCTCCGTCATATGACAGTGCCACGAGAACCAGCAGTGGCAATCTCAGGGTTGAGAATGGAGAAATTACACGTAATCAACAATCTCCAGACATTAAATAGTTAATCAGTGACAATGTTAATATTTTAAAATGTTCACAGAAGCTGATATTGTAAATACTTGTCAGCTGAGGCAGCCTCCCTATTAAATAAAGTCTGTTGATCATCATCAGTTAACCATAGTTAGGTATGATCGCTTAACTGTGGTAGCTTCTAAATTGTAGCTTTTGATTATGTTGTGTTCAGCTTTGTTCAGTATTTACATATGAAGAGACAGAAGCTTTGAAAGGTTTTGGATCTGTTTGATCAAGGGGACCCCACTGCAAAGCAGGTCCCATGGTACCCGAGTGCTGTGGTGTATTCACAGCAGCGACAGACAACATCTGCTGATGTTACCCCTGGTGCAGGAGGCAGAGAAAAGCCCAAGCAGCAACAGATCTACTGGAGAACAGGAAAAGAATGTCAATGTTAAGATAAATGGCCAAAGGGAAAGGAGATAAAATTTACCCTTAGTCCACTCCTAATTAGTACTCTTATAAACCTGTTAACCAAAAGGCTGCTGATTTCTTTTTTCTTTTCTTTTTTTCTTTTTTTTTTTTTTTAACATTTGGGGACTGATATACCACAGCCATAGCCACCGCATGATCCACAGATATGCCACAGTGTAGTGGACTTCTTCCAATATGATCAATTTACAGAATAAATCACAGCATGTATGCTACTGTACTTGTGTTACTGCAGATTAATGAAAGAATAAATACAACTCTTCATATTACAGAAGTTGTGTTGAGCTGAGTAAAATTGTAAAACCTTGCTTTATATTTTGTCACTGGAACCACTGTGCCACTGGAACCCAGAGGACTTTATTCCTACACACTAACAAATAAAACTAACAACTACAAAGGAATCAATATTATTAAAATAATTTTAGTTGGCTAAAATTATTTTCAAACCACTTGCACAGTTTGTGATCCACAACAGTTTAGAGTTGACTGCCTCCTACTTGTGAGATGGTATTTCCCAGCTCCAGCCTGTCCAATATCTGATTCCAGTGATGGGCAGAGTCTGTTGAGAACCAGTAATGAGCCACATGCACCAATTTCATTGATTTGGGTGTGCACTGAACAGTCACAGAATCATAGAATCATTTAGGTTGGAAAAGATCAAGTCCAACTGTAAACCTAACACTGCCAAGTCCACCACTAAACCATGTCCCTCGGTGCCACATCTACACAGCTTTTAAATGCTTCCAGGGGTGGCAACTCAACCACTTCCCTGGGCAGCCTGGTCCAATGCTTAACAACCCTTTCAGTGAATTTTTTTTCCTATTTTTTTATCCAATCTAAACCTCCCCTGGTTTGAATCCTGACATCAAATCCTCTTGGTAGATTATGCATTTAAACACATCTACACTCAAAGGTAGAACAAGTCATCTTTGCCAGTCTGTGTGCCAGGAAGAGGTATTTTTGATTGTAAGAATAGTTTATTGACAGCCAACTACATACAAGCCTCACTGAAGCTGAGTCAGAGCTGCTCCACCAGTGTAGATCAGATGCAAAAGATAATTGGGACCTAAAGTGAATTGTTTATTGGTGCAAGAAATGACAAGTACCTCCTAGGGTGAATTTTACCTTCTGCAGAAACCCTTCTGAGTAAAGGTGATACGGTTTTCAGCCCTTGCCATGTTTTTTAATCATTCTGGTTCTCCTCTGAACCCACTTAATTTTGGATCCTACTGATATCCTACTAAAATCCCAGGTTTTTTGATGGCTGTGTGGCATACAGTCTTGTTTCCGTATGGATTACCATCATTTTTGGTCATACTAAACAATGTTTTATGTACTTGCCCCCTTTTAAGCACTATTCTGACAGCATTAGATTAACAGCCTGGTGTCTTCAACAGTTACCTCTCCCATAATCTATGTATCATTTACAAATTTTACACCAAATTATTGCATTTTTTAAAGAAGATATTAATAGAGACAACAAAAACATGAAGGCTGAGACCTCTTCCCTTTCCCTTTCCCTTTGAGAAACACCAGCTCAATAACATAACGTCTTTGTCTGTTCCTTTGATAGTGAGGCAGCACAGCAAACATAGCAATGAAGGACATGAGGATGCCAAGACTGTACCTCTCTGTAGTGGGTTTGATTTCACTGCCTAAAGCACACACATTTTTCACAGGAAATCAAAGTAATGTAAGGGTCTTGAATACTTGCACCCCAGTTCAAAGAGTTAAAGGCAGGGGGGAAGGTCTATGTGAAACTAACCAATAAAAAGCTATTTTCTTCAGCAAAAATCAGAAGCTGTAGCATAAGGTAGACTGACTTTACCATTAAGACAATCATTATTAATGGGACTGTACTGATAATTTAGTTCAGTGCTTCTCAGCTCTTGGGGAAATCGATAGAGATGCGTGGCGTGGAACTCCTACTGCACTTTAAAGAAAAAAGAAGTTTTTTCCTCCCATTTTCCTTCCTTTGCAATTCAACAGTTGTGAATTAAAACTAGATCAAGTGCAGAGAAGCAATACTAAAATGAATAACAAACAATGTGAGAGATTCAAGTTTACTTTGTTCAGCCTAGAAATAACAGCTGAGAGGACGTATCAAAACTCTCAGTTAATAAAGCAGGTGGGAAAAGATGAGTGAGGGAGAAAAACATTTAAAAGAAAAACAGAATAGTTAGGAAAAACTTACCCTGAAAATTAGAAGTGACTTCTGTTCTTCAGGGAATGGAGTAATGCAGAAGGAGCAGAGGAACCAGTCTGACCAAAAGGTGAATAGTTATACATTTCTTCAAGGGATTAGTTGCCACGGCACTTTCAAGGAGATGTGTGACCCCTTGGTTCCTGCTTGAAACTCTCTGAATGTCATAAAATTAAGACACAGATCTGCAATAGGACAGTGAAACTTGTTGAATGCTTCCTCCTAGTGGATTTAGATCAAAATGACATATTCAAAGTGCAAAAAACAGTTGGGGCCAGTGTCTCAAAGATAAAGATTGAAACCTAAAGGGATAATTAACTATCTTAAAAAAATATTAGCAGCAAGCAGACAGCTTAGAGGGAGTGGGAGAAAGCTAAAGGAAAGCTACAGTTCAAAGGTCAGAAAACAGTAACAAATAACTCATTGGCTGTATAAGAAAGAAGAAGAAAAGTAAAGAAGATGTGTGATTGGCTTAAAATGGGCTAGGGATGAGGTTTTGGACAGTTTTAGGCTTAAAGATAATCTATCTCTCTATATACAATAAAGATCAAGCAAATATTCTCCTCTATTTTCAATGAAGATGATATGCAATATGGGATTACATTTTCCTTGGCTAACAAGAAATGTTTGAATGGAAATGTGAGTACATTCACGGATGACCATAGAAGGGAATTAAAGCAATGGAGTTGATGCCAGAATAACCCTCAAACATACTGTTGAGAACCACCACATGAAATTGCAGATCTGTCAGTAGGGATTTTATAAGAATCTATCAAATCAGGAAAGGTAGCAGGAGTGAAAAAAAACCCACCACAAAAGCCAAACCAAACGCAATACTTGTATCTGAAAAGGAGGTAACGAGCAGTTCAAGCAATCAAAAGACTTGCTAAATGAAAAAAACCCACCACAAAACGCAAACCAAATGCAATACTCGTATTTGAAAAGGAGGTAATGAGCAGTTCAAGCAATCAAAAGACTTGCTAATCTGAACTGAGTGAGTTGCAGGGCTACAAAACACATTTTGAAAGGGAAATAATGAAAGACTTGAAGGAAAGTGGAAAATTGAATAAAATAGGTTTGAAATCTATTTACTAAAAAAATAAGAATGTTGCAGATCTTATCCGGGGGCATTCTGAGAAAGCCCTGTCAGATGAGGAGCTAGAGTTGAATTGGAGGCAACTGGCACTTAGGCAAGAGCTGTGCTATTTGTAGAGGGGAAACTGCTTCTGCTCATGCCATGCTTCTGCTGGTGAGAGAGCTCTCACACCCATCAGTTGGATTTAGCAATATTTTATCCATAACCTGAGCACAAAAACGGTAGCGCCTTCAGTAATTCAGTGGGTTAAAATCGGGAGGAGTCTGGAGCATCCAGGAGGAGCAGGAAATCCTGTTGGATGAGCCCAGACACTGGAGCGAGAACAAAATGCAATAGGGCAGGGCATAAAGTCCTCTACCAGGGGCAAAATAGGCACATTTGCTCATGAAAGACCTGCTGGTGAGAGAGCTCTCACACCCATCAGTTGGATTTAGCAATATTTTATCCATAACCTGAGCACAAAAACAGTAGCACCTTCAGTAATTCAGTGAGTTAAAGTCGGGAGGAATCTGGAGCATCCAGGAGGAGCAGGAAATCCTGTTGGATGAGCCCAGACACTGGAGTGAGAATAAAATGCAATAGGGCAGGGCATAAAGTCCTCTACCAGGGGCAAAATAGGCACATTTGCTACCAGGTGATGGAAACAAGCAGGGTACTGCAAAGACCAGGATAGATCACTGAAAAAAAAATGGATAAATTACTGAATCAGAATGGTTGTGATGAGTAATGTGATGCAATCGTGAAACAGAGAAATGTGAGTGAAGATCTATCAGCTGAGACACAGTCCATGGAGTGCAGGGTGTGCTAATGCAGTGGGAAAGCACGGGTGAGGTCGCATCTGCACCCGGGCATGCATTGGTAAATGATGCTCAAGAAAGATTCATACGATTACCAGGTGATGGAAACAAGCAGAGTACTGTGAAGAGCAGGATAGATCACTGAAAAATAATGGATAAATTACTGAATCAGAATGGTCGTGATGAGTAATGTGATGCAATCGTGAAACAGAGAAATGTGAGTGAAGATCTATCAGCTGAGACACAGTCCGTGGAGTGCAGGGTGTGCTAATGCAGTGGGAAAGCACGGGTGAGGTCACATCTGCACCCGGGCATGCATTGGTAAATGACCAGGTGATGGAAACAAGCAGGGTACTGCAAAGACCAGGATAGATCACTGAAAAAAAAATGGATAAATTACTGAATCAGAATGGTTGTGATGAGTAATGTGATGCAATCGTGAAACAGAGAAATGTGAGTGAAGATCTATCAGCTGAGACACAGTCCATGGAGTGCAGGGTGTGCTAATGCAGTGGGAAAGCACGGGTGAGGTCGCATCTGCACCCGGGCATGCATTGGTAAATGATGCTCAAGAAAGATTCATACGAACTAAACAAGAATTAAAGGGTTTCTAGCACAGACAGGGGATTAGAAAGGCTTTAGAAGGAAGCCTGGAAGCCTAGCTTGTTTAATCCTGCAAAATGAAAGTCGAGAGGGGAGACGTGACTGTTCCTGAGAGGGGAATAAATGTCAGTGAGGGTTAAACCAGAGCACTGAGCAATGCTTATTTTGAATACAGCCTGAAAACCACCCTTCCTCCCAAGTGTAGAAGAGGGGTGCAGTCCTTGTGGTGAGCTTTCCCTGTGGAAGCTTTCCGTGATCCCATGGCTACAGGCCAGGCCTCAGGCACAGAGAAAAGCTGGAAAATGCACTGAGAAAATTTGTCAGCCATATCCACTTGGTCTTAGAGTACAAGTTTCTCCAGGACACCAAGACCAAATCATACAAAATGTGTTTGTTTATCCCACCCAGTCAATTGAGATGGTCCCTAACTGAGACCTCTGATGTGTTGGAACAGCTATCCCAGAAAGTGGAAAGAGAGTTTCCTGCAACAAACGCAGAGTAACTCTTGCAGGAGGGTATAGGGTGTAGCAGAGCAGGCTGGCACGGTCACAGGTCATGTGTAGGAAAAGTGCTGATATAATTGCAGGCAAATAGATGCAGAAGCTCTTTGGAGAAGTTCTGAACTAAGGTTTAGGCTAGCTGATATGAAAAGCAGATCCAGAGTGTCTCCTTTTGTATAGTATGAGCACAAACCAACCTTATGTTATGACTAAGTCATCTCCACTGAAAAGAACTGGAGATACAGGTTTAAAGGCTGCCAAATATCTTGCAGGTGAGTGTTGGGTTACATTTGACTAAAATAGGTGGTCCACATGGGTTTACAGCTCTTGACCTGAAGTCACCAAGAAGAATGTCTGCCCCCTGGTAATTTGTTTCACAGTTAATTAGCCTTTCACTTAAAATCACAAGCCTACCTTTTCATTTAAATTAGCGTGACTTCAGCTCCAAAGCCTGGTTCTTGATATACTTTTAATACTGCATTAAAAAGTTCTTTAGTACCTGCTATTTTCATTCAATGAAGGCACTTATTCACTATCACCTCTCTATTTATTATTTTAATGTGAATGGAATGACCTCTTATAGCAACTCACACAGGCATTTTCCTCATCAATCAAATAATCTTTTGGCTGTTTTCAGCATCTTCCTGTATCTGACCCACCAATGCCATAGCTGCTGCCTGTCATGATCATTATAGCCCTTACAGCGTGCAGCCAATTTGCCCTCTCCTGGAAGCTGAAGAGCAGGAGCCAACTGTCAGGAGCTTTATTGGATGTAGCAGGGAAAGGGTTAATTCATTCAGCCATCAGGAGCCAGGTGCAAGTTATAAAAGGTCAGAAAAAAAAAATATATATAAAAGAGAGGAGGTGGCTGCTTAGGGCTGAGGTGAATAAGGTGAATGTTGGGAAGAAGGATGCTTCAGTTCTGTGAAGGTAAGGTGTGGGAAAGCTGGGTGCTGTTTTAAGGGGAGAAGTAGTAGTTTGAGGACTATCAGCTGGAGGAAGGCTAGTATGGGTTTAATAGATCTGAGTGATTTTTGGGTAAGGTGTAAGCTTCTGTGGGTGGGTTGGTTGGTCTCAAGGAGGTGACACATCTACCCATGATGAGCTATGGAATACCTTGATGTTTTATCCTGGTGTCAAGCTCACTAGTGGAAGGACATGACCTTGTGCCATGAGAGGGGCCAGGCTGAGTCTGAGCCAGCCCAGAAAACAGATGTCTGTTAGCAGCATGATGAGAAGAAGTGGGTGGGCTTGTTTACTACTCTGGTGGTGTCTTTAGCCTATGTTAATTTAACCTAAAGGCAAGAAATCAAAATGATGTATGCTTCCACATATCTAGAAAGAGATAAATCAACCATGGCTAGCATAAGATTAGTAACCTGGAAATGTCTGGGTTACTTCATACTATCTCCTCTCAAACCAACAGAATTTTGGATGGAAAAATCTTTCCTGATATAGGGAGCACTTGTTTAGTTAAGTCTTAGATCATTCTGCTTGGTGACCTTCAAGCTTATTCTCACACAACTTCTACTGCACCTCAACCTCCTAAAAATGGGGAAGGTATCAAATAAAACTGTTCCGTTGTTCTGTGTTGATTTTCTCAATGGCTAAACCCACTGCTGGCTGAGAGTCCCTGGGGAAGCAAGGTCCAGAGTTTATCTCAGTAATATGCATGATGCAGTTCTCGCCTCAGGCTCACATTTTTTGGTAGGTCTTGTACTTCAATGAGGTTCAAGTTGTATTTTCAAGTTTCTTCTCACTGTGAATTGTGGCTTTATTCTGAAATCTGAACTGGAATTCTGATGTGGTATTACATCACAGGGTTCAACATGGGAGCAATCTTCTGCGGCAGATATGTCAGGAATGACAGAGAAGTGACCTTGTCAGATAGTTGGATTTGGGAAATGGTGTTAAGAGGTGTGTGATGCCCACCTGTAGGACAACCTCATCAGTGTGTGTTTGTTCGACCCCACGGTGCTCCTGCTGTGGTATTAACAGAGCACAGTGACATGGGAGTCTGCAATCCCCTATGTGTTATAAGTCATTGGCAGTTTTAATGTTTTACTGGATCAGGTATCACATCTTGCACTCTGTGTTTGTTGGGATTGACTGCAGGATCAAAGAGGTCAATTGAAGTGGAGGATGCAGAAACTCTCCCTCTCATGAAACCGCACTTGCCAATCCCAAGCAGGAGTGACTGCTATTACAGTCTTAAAACATGTGGCTGACTCCTGAGCTAAAGATGCCTACACAGGTAAAACCAAATTCCATGATAAAGCCTTGTGCAGGACAGTACTACAAATTGGGGAGATGACTGAAACTACGATGACAACCAAAAAGAACTATTTTGAGCCCTGCTGCATCACCAAACACTGCTGCCACCACCCACAGTGAGCAGCCAAGGTGGCTGGTGGGGGTGAGGATATCCCTGTTTCCTTCACACAGCTCTTCCCACCGCCTTTGACTGTACTGTATTGTACTCCTGGTTCTGCAAGTGCATTTGTCAGGCTCTCTAGGCAGGGAGCAGGACACTTGATGTAAACCTAAACATGTAGGCTGCTCCACAGATGCTGGTGGGAGGGGAGAGATGCTGCAAATAGTCCCTCCTGGGTGCTTAGCACCCATCCCCATCTGCATTATGTGTAGCAGGTGCAAAATACAACTCTAATTTATCACACCTCATTTATCTAAGGACAAAGATCTTACTCAATTTAAATACTTTCTTTCCTGAAATATCCCTCCCCGACTCCCCATTCTTCCCTGAAGTTTGAGATTTATTTTTGAGCCAATTTTTTTAGGGAAAAGGCAGCTGGTGAATGTTCAGGTTCATGTGGCAATTAGTTCCCTCTTCCATTGAGGCTACAGCACAGTAGCAAGAAAAATGGTAGTGATACCCACCATCACCCAGAAGTAAGTTAATTTCAGCTGTTAATTCATTTTTTAATTTGTCTGGGAAACTTTTATCCACTTTTCATTTCTTCAAGGAATTCCTGAATGAGGTCCTCAGCTGGTATATTTGATTGATGGTGTTGAGCCCATTTATGCCAGCTGAGGACCTTGGGTGCTAGAATCATCAGGAGCTAAACCAAAGTTATGGGGTTTTTGAGCTGGATTCTTGTGGGGTGTATTTTGTTTGTGGTGGATTTTTTTTTTTGTCACTCATGATACAAGCTACTATCAAATTTATACGATGGAAACAATCCAGAATTTCTTTTTTCCATTTTGATTAAACTGTGTTCTGAGACAGTCTTATGTGCACTACTAAGCCTTTGAGCAAGTACTATTGTCTCCTCTCTTACTTGAATTCTGCAAGCTTCCTTCAAAATTCAATCTTTCTTTTTTTTTTTATTTTGTGCAAGCCTTAGCATCCCATTAGCTGACATCAGCCCCAACATCTCCTCCAAACAACTTTGTCTTCATACAAATAAACTGATTACAGTGTGGTTTATTGGGCACTATCCCTGCTCCTGTGATCTCTTTCTAGATTACACCTTCAGGCACTGCTCTTTGCTCAGGAGGACACTACCTGCACCTTCCTGAGAAAAATCTGCAGTATGGTAGCTCTTACAGCAAAATGAAAGAAAAATCTTTAGGAAGTAGGCAGTGTTCAGGCCTACTGTTAATAGCCACTGTTCAGTGACTATTTATAAGTGGGGTCTTCTTGCTTATGGCAAGAACTTAGCAGTTCCAGGAGAACCGTTCTACTTAGGACCTGTGGTGAAGAAATTGTTGGTGTAAGGGTTTGCTGAAGTCAAGAAAAAACTAAAACAAAACAAAGTCCCCCATGCACACACTCTTATCTGAAACATATCCCAAGTCAATAAAAATTATGCTGAGACTTCTTTCTTTTTACTGTCTGCAAAGTATAGAAAAACAGTGGGAGAATGGGGACTGGGTGCCTTTACATCTTATTACTTATGAATCAGTTCAGGCAGGAAGAACCCTACAGAAGAGCTGTGTAATTGTGTTTGGATCTATGTGGCAAGGGAAACCCAATGCAATTTATCAATAACACAGCGCAACCTCAGCTCTGAACTCATGACACAGTCAATGTAGGGGAGAAAGGCACCTCCAGAGGCTGATTGATCTTAGCCATCTAGGGATGAGTAATCACATATCTCTCCACTGACACTTTGCACATTGTATGACTTAATCAGATTTAGAATAGAATCACAGAATGGTTTGAGTTGGAAAAGACCTTTAAAGGTCAACTAGTCCACCCTCCCACTATGAGCAGGGACATCGTCGACTAGATCAGGTTGCTCAGAGCCCTGTCCAACATGACCTTGAATGTTTCCAAGGATGAGGCATCTACCACCTCTCTGGGAAACCTGGGCCAATGTTTTACCACCCTTATTGCAAAAAATTTCTTCATTATAGCTCATCAAAATCTCACCTCTTTTAGTTTAAAGCCATTGCTCCTTGTTGTGTTGCAACAGGCCCTGATAAAAAGTTTGTCCCCATCTTTCCCATAGGCCTCCTTTAGGTAAAGAGAGGCTGCTATAAGGTCTCCCCGGAGCCTTGTTTGTACCCATCTTTCCAGTAGGCCTCCTTTAGGTACAGAGAGGCTGCTATAAGGTCTCCCTGGAGCCTTCTCTTCTCCAGGCTGAGCAACCCCAACTCTCTCAGCCTGTCCTCACAGCAGAGGTCCTTCATGCCTCTGATGGTCTTCATGGCCCTCCTCTGGACTTACTCCAACCTTCATGCCTCTGATGATCTTCATGGCCCTCCTCTGGACTTACTCCAACAAGTCCGTGTCCTTCTTATGTTGGGGGTTCCAGAGGTAGAGGCAGAACTGCAGGTGGGGTGTCACCAGAGTGGAGAAGAGGGGCAAAATGGCTTTCTTTGACCTGCTGGCCACACTGCTGGGGATGCAGCCCAGGCTGCAGTTGGTTTTCCGGGCTGTGAGCACACACTGTCAGCAGACTCCTTGGCAGGGAGTCTAAACTCGGCAGGGCTAAATTTGGACTTGTCTAACTTTTAGACACCTTGGTGGGAGCACATGAATCCCATCATAACTCACAGAAGATTGGAAAAAACATGTAAACCTCATAGTTGTAAAACCCAGTCTCTGGTGGGTTTAATTTTAGGAGAAAGTCTTGGACTCTGCAGTGAGCCCGAAGCTGTTCACTGTAGTGAGTAGCCTCCTCCCTTTCAGTCTCAGGGTTTCTTTGGTTACATTTTAGTCCTAAACCAGTCATGGTTTCTGTATGTAATGAGATAATAGGGCCGAGAGAGGTATTTGTGCTGTATTTCTCAGAAAAGTCTTTGCTGAGGGTGTTTTTGGAGCCAGGCCTTCAAAGCCTGTGTATTTGGAGACTTCATCCTGATTGTTTGTTTAGGTTTTTTTAACAATTTTTTTTTTTTTTGCTTAAAAATCACAGTTTTGGTCTATTGTACAGGCTGGGTTTCATGGCTGCACTCGTCTTTGTGTCTGATACTAAACTTGAGATGTAAAATGAGACTGCAGAGTGGTGGGATGTTCTTGGGGAAGGACAGACATGAGTGAGCTACTGGTGTCAATGTGCTCCACAAAAATCATAAAATGGTGACCTCATTTGTAAGGAAAATGCAGTAAACTCACTCAGATCAGAAGTGGGTACTTGCCTTTTATGTATATTTCTACTTCAACTTTTCCTTTGCTTCAAACTATCCATTTAAACCAGGTTTTGTGTTGCTTTTCCCTTTTTTTTTTGATATGAACGTGACTGCAGAAAAAGGAGAGAAGTTAAAATCAGTTAGAAAAAGCAAAATATGATAAGTGGCAGGCAGCGGGAAGTGCTTCTCCAGCATCCATCCTTTCTGTTGGACTCCCAAACCCCCACAAAGAGAGGCCACTTTTCAACCCATCCAACTCTTTTGGAGACCAAAGTCAATTGTTAGGATTTTGTGTTATTGTCCGTGGGTGGCTCTGTTTGTGTTGAGGATAGCAATTCTCTTAAAAATACCTGGCAGAAGCCCCAGTCCTGTCCCATTTAAAGTCACTCCCAAATCAATGCTTGAAAATGGATGAAAGAATAAATGAAAAAAAAACCCTCTCTGAGAGAGCACTCAGAAACTCTGCAAAAAAAAAAAATAAAAATTGGACTTTGCTTGATGCTGAGGAGAGCATTCAATACCCAGCAATGGTCTGACCCCGCACTCAGAGGGGGTCAGCCTGGAAAGCAAAACGCGGTTGTTCAGCGTGAGCATTGATGTGCTTTAATGCTAGATTTCCAGTCAAGGGCAGGATGGTTCTTATGGGCTCCATTTGTCGGAGGTGCGATATTGCATTAAGGATGAAGTACAAAAAGCTGAGAGCCTTGATCAATTATAGCTTTGTTTAAAATCTTCTCTAAAGAGGCAAACCAGAAGGATTCAAAGGATTCCTTGATTTTTACCAGGGCAAATTTTCAGAGGCTTAGAGGACCCAGTGACTTTACTATAGTTTATCCCAGCAGGCGATTGGGCCTGTTGCATTAGGAGCCAGATCCTGGTTGCATGCTGTCCTTCTGCACTTTCTTGTTATTGTGAGTGGCAGGCTGGGTTATTACATTAAGGTTACAGGTGATTTATTTTGGAGTGTTCTCTTGCAAGGCTCTAACTTAATCTTCATAGTTTGCTCTGAAAACTGCTTGCTGGGGAAAGGAAGATGAGGGGAAAATCTGTGATGGGACCTGATGGGAGTTTCAAGTTAGAAGTGGGACTAAGGAGGTGAGGGGTGAGAGGTTTGCAGACTTTGCTTGCAAACAGGCAGACAAAGGAGAGAAGGAGAAAGCCCAAAGAGGTGTGGGAGGGCTAGCACTTGACTCTTCACTTGGGCGGAAGAGGCAGCTTATGAATATATTTGGCAATTATTTCTGGTTGTGTAGAGTTCACTCAAAGGTGGAGGGCAGAAACCTGCATGTGACATTGTCTCCTGGTCTTTGGTCTTGTTGGTACC
Organism: Calidris pugnax; assembly: GCF_001431845.1. Classification (NCBI taxonomy): domain Eukaryota; kingdom Metazoa; phylum Chordata; class Aves; order Charadriiformes; family Scolopacidae; genus Calidris; species Calidris pugnax. Next base: position 4,944,117 of record NW_015090864.1, read on the forward strand.
TTTTCTATTCCCCCAGTAGGGAATGGGTCAACCCAACACAACCACCAGTTTGTGAGTGCCTGCTTGTCATTGAATCCTCTTCTACTTACAACCTTCCACCCAGGCTTTTGCTGACCACCCATCCTCCTTGTGCCTTCATCCCACTAGGAGGATGAGTGATCAATCATGTGATCACATTCATGTGATCAATCCCCAAAGGCAATGGGACTCAGACAAGTTCCCATGTACATACAGCATCAGGATAAAAGTTTTAGACTGAAAGAACATCAGGGCAGGCCCCATATCCACCTGGGACTCCTTTAGCTGCTCAGCTTGAAAATGCTGAAAAAATACTAATAACAGTTCCCAAATTCAGTCTTGCCTTCCTCTTTTCAGAAGGGAAGACTGCTTTGTCACATATCCATGCTGTTGCAGTAGACTTGGGTCGGAAATGGGTGGAGCTTAATTTTCTTCAGATTTGTCAAGCTTTTATCAGAAATTCTGCCTCAATCACTTGTAACCATGATTTTCCCAAGACCTTGCCTATGTGAGCATCAATAGGCCTAGAGCAGTCCTAAAGAAGTCCAGGGGATTATTTCCGTGCTGAAAGACATTGTGGTCTTTATTGTTTAGCTACATTGGGTCTTTTTACCCCAAGCACTTCCCAGAAACTGACATCAAAGTGTTTGAATACAAGCTAACAGGCATTGCAATTAATTAGAAGATTCACATAAAATAAGGGAAAATGTTTCATAATTCATGTAAAATATTAAGTAAAACTAGCATTCATGTGATCAATCCCCAAAGGCAATGGGATCAATCATGTGATCACATTCATGTGATCAATCCCCAAAGGCAATGGGACTCAGACAAGTTCCCATGTACATACAGCATCAGGATAAAAGTTTTAGACTGAAAGAACATCAGGGCAGGCCCCATATCCACCTGGGACTCCTTTAGCTGCTCAGCTTGAAAATGCTGAAAAAATACTAATAACAGTTCCCAAATTCAGTCTTGCCTTCCTCTTTTCGGAAGGGAAGACTGCTTTGTCACATATCCATGCTGTTGCAGTAGACTTGGGTCGGAAATGGGTGGAGCTTAATTTTCTTCAGATTTGTCAAGCTTTTATCAGAAATTCTGCCTCAATCACTTGTAACCATGATTTTCCCAAGACCTTGCCTATGTGAGCATCAATAGGCCTAGAGCAGTCCTAAAGAAGTCCAGGGGATTATTTCCGTGCTGAAAGACATTGTGGTCTTTATTGTTTAGCTACATTGGGTCTTTTTACCCCAAGCACTTCCCAGAAACTGACATCAAAGTGTTTGAATACAAGCTAACAGGCATTGCAATTAATTAGAAGATTCACATAAAATAAGGGAAAATGTTTCATAATTCATGTAAAATATTAAGTAAATGTACTGGAAGGAAGCTTGACTTTAATTAGTGTTAAAATGGAGGAAGGGAGGGCATGCTGGAATGCAACAAAAGAAAGAAGAGGGATTTGTTTCCTAAATGCAGAAAAATAATTTATAATTTTGAATTTCCCTCCATGCCTTGTGGGGGCCTTCTCATTAGCTGTGCCTGCACGATGCACCCACAGGCATGTCTCTAACTGCAGATTTGAGGTAGTGTTTGACCAAAACCAACCAACCAACCAGAGACTGGTTGTTTGTGTGTGTCTTTAACACATTGAAATGCAAAGAACAAGGCAGTTTTAGTTTCAGCAGTGAGGTACCTTGGAGATCCTCTGTATCATGCACAAGGGGTGGCTCTGGAGGCAAAAATAAGGCAAGGATTTGCTCAAATTGCCTGCACAAGAGAAGAAAAACACACAGCAAATGTGATTTGCCACAAATCAAATGTGATTTTACATCGCATATGGTCGACCTTGCAGTGTTTATAAGGCACTAACATGTCTAAATGCCTTAGATTCTATGTGGAATTTTTTTCTAGAAATGTAGAAATGGTTAACCTTTCCTTGGTCTGCTTTGAAATGCTTCTCCTATGAAAATCACAAAAAAATCTCCCATAGAGCTTAGTAAAGCTTAGATTTCACCTCCTAAAACATCTCCCTGGGGTATCCTGAGGCCAGCTGTGCCTACGAGCTCTCTTGGTTCCCTCCATGGACTAAGCCCTGTGGTTCCTCAAAGTCACTGTAGAGATGGCAGTGTCCTCCACTAGAGGTCACAGGGGTAATGCAGCTGCAGTGTCAGAGTTGGTGCTTTTGACCCAAAAAGGAGGGAATATAATTATATTTCTAGGTCGCTTTGCAAAGATTCAGTGTGTGACCCCTCCCTTGTAGGATGGTTTACCTAACCTGGGAAAGAAAAGGTTTGGGCAACTTTTTGGAGGGAGTTAGCAAAAGTGAGTTCATGTGAGGTGAATTTTTCTACCTCTTGGGTGTCAGAAATTCATCCAGCCCGCGGTTCGTTACGATGCAGGGAACACGGGAGGAAGAGAAAGCCTCGCTGGAAAGCCAGGCTCTGCCTTTCTGACACTGCTAATCACTAAACTCCATGTAAATGCTTTCCCCACTTAGCGAAGCAGCGTTTCTCTGCTCCCTGAACTGCATAATCACCAAATATTTGTGCTGTCCGCAGACGGCAAGAGCGCGGTAATGGGACATAATTCAGCCCAGCACAGCATAACCTTCATCCCCCTTCTAAATTAAAACGCAGCTGTATTCTGGTGTGACACAAGTGGCCTAATTCAGGGTGGGGGGGAGCCATTTGAGGGAGATGAAATAAATTTTACTTTAATGATGTGAGCTGTTATGTGTCTATCAGGACACTGAATGCTTTCTTCACACTTGGACACGTTCGTTGACAGAGGCACTGCCTGCCTGTAATATTTTTTTTTTTTTCCCTCCATTAAATTAGATTAGCTCACTTTAGGATTATATCTTTGAGTCTGATTGAACAAATGTAGCAATTTAGCCAGGCGTTACAGGATTTCCCCATGGATGCTTGATGAGAGATGCTCCATGAGGATGATACACTTAATTAAAAGACAGAAGCTGAAGGCTGATACAGATGTATCCTGACACAGCAGCTGGGTTTATGTCAGGGTCTCTTTCTTTATCAAAATTGAAGTGGGGGATGAGAAGAAATCATGGCTTTTTATTACAGAGGAAGGAACAAGCCCAGATCTCAGCCGACATTATACAGTGATGCTTTAGCACCATCCCTGATGAGACCCAACGATGGGTTCTGTCCTGGTGTGAATAGTGGCCTGATCTTATGTGTCCCATAGCCCAGAGGTGGGGATGTGGAGGGGCCCCAGCCCTGCAGATTTGCTCTGTTAGCTCTCATTGGGGCTGGGAAGGCAGGGGGGAGGAGAGCTTGGGGGGGAACCTCATTGAAGGGGGGGTCAATAGAGGATGGCCAAAACCCTTTTGCCGGGTTAATAAATGAGCAACGTGTTGATATGCTGAATCTGATACCCTTTCTGCATCCCAGGCACCCTGAATATCCCATCATCTTCAGACAGGAAAACCCTTTGTCCTGTTATCTCCCTTTATTTCAAAGGGAATTATAATAGATGGCAGTATTTTTCTTTCCCGGTAGAGGGAAGTATTGGCTAAACTGAGCTTTGCGTGGGACAACCTCGTGGCACCTGGTGCTGAAGGAGCTTCTCACAGCACTTATCCCGGATAGTAAAAGGCTTTACAGAAAACCGGGGTCTGTGGAAATCAAAAGCACTCTGCTGAGCGCCGTCAGGGTGGGAGGGCAGGGAAAAACCTTTCAAATTGTGAAGAAAAGTACTTTTTTTTTTTTTTCTTTTTACCAAATGAAGTTTTGCAAGAAAAGGAATTCTGAAGAAGCTTGGGTTTTTTGTTTGTTTGGTTTTTTTTTTTTTTTTAAGGAAAACAAAGAAATAATGTGTTTTAAACTAAAACTGTTCTCCAGACTCTCGCAGTTTCAAGAACTGCACATTTTTCAATTTCTTTGTTTCCTTAAAAAAGACTGCAACAAATGTGTAAGGATATGGCATGAAAGAGAGCCTTTATAAACATCTTGGGAGAATAAATGGCTCTTTGCAACCAGCGCTGCTGCCTATAATCCCTTTAAGAAAGCAGTGATTGCTTTGTGGGGGGAAAAAAGGTATGTTTTTGGAGAGAAGTGAATAGAAAGATGACATCAACTGGTCTCCCGCATAGTATTTATTTTTGCTGCTGGTACTGGCTTCCATCTGACACGCACATTCATTGGGTTTCAGCTGACTCGCCTGAACTTTTTCAGACATTCGGTAAGCCAGCATTACCTGAATGTTTCTTGCAGAAAGGAAATTTTTTTTGGCAAGGCAGCACATGTTTAATCAATTTTCCTCTCTCTGATCAGTCTGACTATAGAGTTCCAATTAACTTGGTTGCTTTTTGATTAGTGTTTGCATTACGTGTTGCTCCTGTGCCAAGGATGCTCCTCACTTGCCGCCTGAGTTTGATGCTGCACAGACCCGGGAACCCACCCCTGAGGCGCTGCCTTCAGTGTGTGCTCTTGGTTACATTTCTGTATTTTCTGAAGTGATGCTCAAAGGGAGGCAATTTAGAAACAAGAACCCAAATAACGTGTACATATATGAACTGAAAACTGGGGGAAGGGTTGGTTTTCTGAGCTGTGAGTTGAATTAGGGGATAGGAAATGGGGGGGACCCTTTTAGTCCTGCTCCTGGCATGGAATAAATTTATCAGACATCTTTCCTTTCCTGTTCTTCCTACCTTTTATTCAGCTTGTTTCCTTCATAGATATTGCTCTGTGTTTTCTATAAGCTGGGTTCAAACTGAACTGATTTCATTATCACAGGAGTGAGGATTTGCTGGAATTAGGATTAATTTCTCAATATTTAAAGACAGTTGAAACAGAGACGAGTCTTCCTCCTGCTTCATCAGGGCTAACAGTATTTCCTCCCTCCATAAACAAGCAGTAGAGTTGAAAATTCAGAGTAGCATTATGTGTTACAGACTGCAAAAGAGAGACAAGAGATGGGACAGTGGAAGGTCATGGGCTTTGCCCTCCTTTCCCTGGCTCTGACACTAAATCTGTGCCACTGAGACCCTGCTGGCTCCTCTGGTCCACTCCCACTTCATTTCTGTGATCAGCCCTGAGGCAGTCACTGCTGAGATTACTAAGGGAGGACAGAGATGAGGATCTTCATTCATAGATTGTGAGTGGAGCAAGAACAGGATGGAAGAGGCAAAAATATTTACTTTCAGCTGTCAAGGCCTCTTCCACATGGAATTCCTGAATCTGAGTTCAGGCTCCAGCAATGTCTGTGTAACATCAGCCTGCAGAGGCAAACTTTGGTCTGTGAAAGCGCAGGCAAGGATATTCCAACCCCCAAATTCCCTTAAATACATACACATCTAAATCAGCCCCAAAACATACGTCTTCACTTGTCAGCAGCACAGAGAGTACTATGACACAGCCAAGGCAGCCTATTAATTAACTCCTCCTCCATGGGAAGAAGCAATAGGTTCACCTGTCCTCTCTTTGCACAAGCCTGGCTCCCTCATGATAATATTTTTGAGCTTTTTGGGTGGTTTGGGGGAAGAAGCACCATTTTCAGAAGTGATTTGAGCCCCTTGTGATGATGCTGGACCTCCTGCCCCAGAGCAAGGGGTGTTTCTGGGTGCTGAGAGCATCTGTATGGTGGGATCATACCATGGCCATCCCAGAGTAGAAGGTTTCCACTGGCACTGTGTTGCTGCAATGATTGCAGCCCACTGGGCTCAGCCTACGCACACTTTTTGCTTTGGTGTGACTTCCTTTTGCTTGTTGAACTTGAACTTAAAATAGTGTTGGAAATCCATTAAACTCTGCTTAAAAAAGGAAAAAAAAAAAAGGCTGTTCCTCTTGTAAAGTAGGGATGTCCTGCAGAGATGTGCTGGCAGAGCAGTAGGGGCTCAACAGCAGGGGCTGAGCTGCCAAGGACTCAGTTTGCTTATCTGGTGTTGAAGACGTGCCTGTCTTCTGCCCACTTTGAGTCCTCCTGAGAACATCCCTCCCTTTGCACAGTCACCATTCAGCTTCATGTTGAGTGATTAAATCCCTGAGGATTTGTCTTCCTTTATCTCCTGCCTCGCATATTGTTCTGCGCCTCTGCACTGCTCTAGGCTTTCAGAGGCTGTTTTCCCACCTGGGAGCTCACGTCCATCCTCCTCTGCCTTTCCTGGTCTTCATTCTCTTCCATCTCCCTTCATTTGTAGTCTTTGTTTTCCAGTCTCTGACTTCTGTCCCCTCTTCTCAGCCCCCTGTCTCCTCCTCTTCCTCACACTGCTCTTCCCCAGGATACACTTCTCCTTCATCTGCTGTTTTTCCAGTTATGAGTCTTTGCTTTGACTCTCACTTGATAATTTCTTTGAGCATGAGGTTGTTCTTGAATGGAGACCTGCTCTCCATCTGCCCTTCTGGGGTCACCGCTACCTTTTTGGACTGTTTTGTAGCCTCCTTAGTTTTTTCCTACATGATCTGCTCTTTTCTCAGTGCTTTCTTTGGTTGCTACCAAGCCCTGAGCTGCTTTCACAGGAGTGTTCATTAAAGCTCCAGACTCCATTTCTGGAGTGGTAGCAGCCACTTCACAGCCCACCACTGAGCCAAGAAGCGATGCCCATCCCCCCTGTACACCCTGCTTTACCTTGCTCAGTATTTTGAGGTCTTTTTGCAGCTCTTCAGAAGTTTCTTCCAATTTTAGCACCTTGAATGCTTCCGTATTGACAGCAAACTCTTGCCACCTCTCTCTCCACCTATGAGTATCCATCTGTGACCTTCCTAGTCTTGTTGGGCAGCTTGTTTTTGGTAAAAGCCACTGTTCTTGCTCTCTGGGGGGGTTGTTGCCCTGCGAGCATGGTTGTTGAATTTGATTGTCTGTGGGGTGAACAGAGGGGTCCAGTTTTAGCACTGTTCATGCCTGCCCCCTTCCCCTGCATGCTGGGGACCCCCTGTTGTGCCCCACTCCCCAGTGCCTCTCCTATGCGCCCCCTTGCCCCTGGTCAAACGCCCTTTTGAAGCCCCTCATGGCAACCCCCAACTTCCACTGCAGCTCCATCCCCAACTCTTCCTCCTCCCACCTTTCTCCCCAGTCTTCTTTATCCCAGGTTGCTCCCTAACCCTCCCTCATCTCCTCTCCTGACACCTCTTCTATCCTTCCTTCTTTTCCATCCTTTCCCTTACGTATCCCTTCTTCCCAGCCCTCTACATCCTTCCTTCCTTCCCACTCCTCTTCCTTTCCCACCCCTCACCGCTTTCTATCCTTCTTCCCCCATCCTGCCTTCCTCTCCATCCCTCCTTCCTCCCTATCCTTCTTCCTTTCCCAGTTTTTTCCTTTCCTCCCTCTCCCCTGCCTATCCTTCTTCCCCCATCCTGCCTTCCTCTCCATCCCTCCTTCCTCCCTATCCTTCTTCCTTTCCCATTATTTTCCTTCCCTCCCTCTCCCCTGCCTATCCTTCTTCCCCATCCTCTCCCCACCCTGCTTTACTCCCCACCCTTCTACCTTCCCCACCTTTTCTCCTTCCCTCCCTCCCTCACTCCTGGCTGTCCTTCTTTCCCATCCTTCCCCCATCCCTCCTTCCTCCCCACCCCTCTTCCTTCCTTCCTTTGCCCCTGCCTATCCTTCCTCCACATCCTTCCCCCATCCTGCCTTCCTCTCCATCTCTCCTTCCTCCCTACCCTTCTTCCTTTCCCATTTTTTTTCCTTTCCTCCCTCTCCCCTGCCTATCCTTCCTCCCCATCCTTTCCTCCTCCTGCCTTCCTCCCCACCCCTCTTCCTTCCTTCCTTTGCCCCTGCCTATCCTTCCTCCACAACCTTTCCCCATCCCGCCTTCCTCCTTACCCTTCTTCCTTTCCCATTTTTTTCCTTTCCTCCCTCTCCCCTGCCTACCCTCCTTCCCCATCCTTCCCCCACCCTGCCTTCATCCCTCCTTCCTCCCTACCCCTATTCCTTTCCCACTTTTTTCCTTCCCTCCCTCTCCCCTGCCTTACTCCCCACCCCTCTTCCTTCCCCACCTTTTCTCCTTCCTTCCTTT
>NW_015090864.1:4952155-5221553 GCF_001431845.1 Calidris pugnax
CTCCCCGCCCGCCCCCGCCGCCCGGACGGGGCTGCGCTCCGGCGGAGCCTCAGCAGAGACGGCGCGGCGGCTCCGAGCCATGCGATGCGCTCCGCGCCCGGCAGCCGGGCCCTTCCCGCGGGACGGTACCGCTCGGGGACTTAAAAACTCTTGTGGATACAATGAAGTGGCTCTGGGACTCTTGGTTTAGCAGGAAAAATTAAATAAACCAATGTAAGTTTCCTCTTTTTTTGTTTGCTTGTTAATAAAATAATAATAAAGGAAAAAAAAAAAAAAACGGAAAGAAAGAGAAAAAAAAAAAAGCCAAAAAGACTGTGAGCGTGGCGTGGAGGAGGAATTTGGTATTTCCTTTCCCCAAACTTTCCCCTCGAGGCGGGAGGAGCAGCGGCACCGGCACCGCGGCCGTCCCGTCCGGGCAGGGTGGTGGGGAGGCTGGAGGAGAGAGAAGTTAGATCTGTAAAGCTTGCGAGGGGATGGAAAAGCAGAGGATACAGATAGACATATATTTTGCTGCTGAAGGGTAACTCTGGCGGGGAATGGGTCTAGTTTCCGTCTCGCTTCCGCACCCAGAAGTGCCGGAAAAGAAATAACAACACAGAAAAATACTCTGCAAATTGTTTGGTTAATGTCATGTGGCGCCAGATGTGTCGGAGTGGAAATTTAGTGGCACGTTTTTGCAGGGAAGAAATGAACTAGAATGGTTATTTCTGTGCTGGCAGGGAAAATATGTCACTCTCCTGTATCATGAGAATATTACCGGTATTACTTGTTGTAAGAGCTGACATGTCTTAAGTATATATCTTAATGGCACCGCTCGCCTCAAAGCTGTTTGTAGAATGCATCTGCTTAGAAGATCTGGAGTTTTTACTGGCACAAATTAAAAACTGGAGTTGGCTTACGCAAATAAAAGAAAAACAGGGAGAGCTGTGCTTGTGCTTCACTCCGGCAAGGTGATCATGGTTGTACCGAGGCAGCCCCGAGGGGAACAGTGTCATACTGGGAGCACTGCAAGAGAGAACGACAGCTAAATTAAAGCAAAACTTATGTGACCAAAGTGTGGCTGCAACGGGAATAAATCAGAGCTTTTTGGTTTATTTTTTCTTGGAGATTTGGGTGAGGAGGTGGAGATGAGCTTCTAGAAAGCGGAGAAACAAGGGAACCATGCGCACCTCTGGCAACAGGTCGTGTTTTGCCCGGAGAGGATGAGCTGAGCTTTGTGAGTGATAGACCAGAGCCTTTCCAGTTGCAACTGGGGCAGCTTCTGGTCTTGCAGTCGGGTGTCAGATCTGGAGCTGGTGGCCCCGATTTCTCCCACCGCCGGGCTGGCGAGCAGCTCTTCCCCAAATACAGGGCGGATGGTGGAATAAACGCGGACGATTCAAAGAGGATTTGTCAATACTAAAAATAAACAGGCCCGCAGATGTGTCCCGGAGGGTCATGTCCAGGCGGAGCATTTTCAGGGCCGATTTCCCGATTTCGCCATTTTCCGTCCCCGTGTCCTGTCCAAGGTGCTGAAGTTCTTTTATTTTTGCTGCGATTTCCGAGGATTTGGGGGCTTTGCAGAAGTGGTCTTGGAGGCTTCTCCTCTCGTTTGAAACCTGTGGGAAGGAGGGGGAGAGAGGGAGGGGGGGTCGCCCCCTGGGTGGTACGAAGTGAAAGCGGGGATGTGTTTTCAGACACGTATATTTGATCCGTCCTTTTGGCGTGGGAAAGCAGGCCAGGTGGAGCCACAGATGGATCCGGCAGATCCTATAAGCTTTTGGTGGCAGAGAATTGGAAAGGTCAGAGCTGTGAAGCAGTGAGGAGCGAAACCCCCTTATTCTAATGGACTAAGAAAGTGGTGGTTTTATGAGTGTTGCTGCTGTTGGTAGGAGTGCATTGCCTCCGATGAGAGAGCTGGTTCCAAAAAAGTTTAGAGGAGCTCAGTGTCAGGACGGGACAGGAATGATGCAAACGGGATTGGAGTGATGTCCACTGATTTTGGTAAATTTTTATTATTTTTTGTCTGGTGTAGCCTTTTCAAATGGCAAATGGGGTTTACATAGAGCTTCAGAAATAGAGGGTCCTTAGAAAAAAAGCACATCTGTTGGGGGCAAGTGTCTCAACATTTAAGCAATGGAAGCCTGTCCTGCAAGTTGTGATATTTTTAGATTAATGTGCCAAAAGGTCTCAGCCTTAAGTAGTGGAGTTTATGTAACCTTTAGCATGAGACAGAGCCAGAAATAATCATAGATGAATGTTACTTAGCTTGTACGTGATTGCAGTTGGATGTTGTAACGTTTTTTTCTCAGTTCTTGACATACATTCTGAATCCATTCATAGTACAGCTTTGTACTTCTGTGTCTGAGACTCTCAAAGGGTTTTATAAACACAAAGGGTCAGATTCTAATGCCCCTGTTTGCATGGAGAAGTAGTTTGTGCTGTGATGAGTCCTGAAGATTTAAAGCAGGCAAAAAACCCTGTACAGTATGCTAGAGAACTGATATTGTTTCATACCCTCGATCATTCGTCAGAGCTCACGAAGGCATTCGGTTGCATCATTGAGTATGTAGCCTAAATACCTTGACCATGAAGGGTGCAAGTAGACCACGAGGCTTCCTGACCCTGAATGACAGCTTATGGGTATGACTTTAAAACTGCATCAGAGTTGAAAGCATTGTATTCCTGGTTTGAATCAGAAACTGGCCTTGGTTCTCGCTGTGATGGACTAACACCTGTGGCACCAGCTAACACCTCCCAGGACTTTCACAGGCTGCAGAGAAATGTTGAGTAGTTGTTGTGTTCTTGATTTAAATGTGTAGTCAAAACTATATTTTAAAATGTACAGGTAGGAGATGGCATCCTGACAGGCATAAGAGATTTATGAAATATAGCTAGTTTTAATTTCTTTAAAAAATGCTATGTATGATATTAGTCAGGGATTTACTTTTTTCTTTTTTTCTTATTTTTTTTCTTTTTCTCTTTTTTCTTTTTATCTTTTTTTTTCTTTTTTCTTTTTTTGTTCTGGGCATGTATGTGAGGAAAGAGCATTTTGGGTTCTGTATTAAAGCATGTTGGGCAGTCATTCAGAAATCCTGGTCATCTTTTTCAGAAAGAACAGGTTATTGTCTTTTATCACCTCGGATGCCTTAGTTTTGGGAAGCTCAATTTGAAAAACATAAAAGAGACCTGTTGTTTTCAGAGGATGGGTGCTCGGTTCTTCCTCAAAATTACTACCTTCTAAGTTGTCTCCAATCTTCCTCAATAATTACTTTAGGAAATTATAGCTGTGATAGTTAAAAGGTGACAAGTAATTTTTCAGTTCTACTAAATAAAACTCAGGTATCACAGAAGCAGCATCACTCTTAAGTGTATGCTTGACTTCTCTGCTTTGTGTTTATATGCTGCCTTAAAGTAGGGCCTTACTCATAGTATGAAACAATTTATATTTGAAATTCTGTAATTGCTTCTTACTTTTATTGTCTAACCTGGAGAAAAATACATGAAATTGGGTATATTCCTGTTTGCTTATAGTGAGTATCTCTTCCACAGTGGCAGTTCAGTTAAAGACATGTTTATCTTTTAAATACCATCGTCCTGATGAATATCTACCAAAAGAAAATTCGGACTATATGTCTATTGATCTTGATTTATTATTTACTCTGCACACCAAACTGATGGGCCCACTTTGACACGGCTCTGTCTCTTTGGGTTTCTCTTGCAAAGTGACAGTTTCTAATTCAGGAAGGAAATCAGGTCACATTTCTGGCTCTGCAGGATTTATCTCATTGCTCTTCTTTCAAAGTAATTAGAGTTACTAATAATGAGGAAAAGAAAACTTTTCCAGAACTGGAATGTCCCTAACCCCTCTCTCCTTCTTGTGGTTTTTGTGTCACTGAAGAGATACAGGTAGTTGACAAAGTTTGCTGTGGAAGATCCTTTTGCTCCATTATCCAGACAGTGACTTCTTTTAAACTTAGCTGCAAGTGGTATGGTCACTCTTATAAATGTACCTTCTTTTCCTTAGATTAATAATGCTTCCTCATTTATTTCCCACTCGTTCTGGGATGGTGTTAGGTCTGGCTCTGGGCTGCTCAGTTGCAGCGAGTGAGATCCCAGATTTCAGCCTGGGAGCAGAATGAGGAGATGTTTAGCAAAGTCATCCCCTATCCCAGTCCCTGAGCAGGCTGAGGACAGGGTAGACACACTGGGTTTGTGAAGTTCATGTAGTACTGGCTCTCATGATCACTGTTTGTACCCCTCTGTTTTAGGTTTCTTACCATTCCCAGTTGGTGGAGGTGTATTTCAAGTAAAGGTGGCAAACGAACCACGAAATTTCCCTCTCTGCTAACGTGGTCAGCTTTGAGGAGGTGCAGCATGGCCTCCTGAGAGGAGGTCACCTCACCTTGCGAGTCTTTGGTGTGCAAAATTTTCATTGATGTCAAAAAGATCCCTTATCTTTCATGGCAGAAACATGCCTCCCTGCTCTTTGTAACAAACGAAGCCTTTTTTAATCAAAATTCTGCATGACAGAAGCGGCTTGTTTTTTATTTTTATCATAATATTGCAAGAGCATTTTAAATATAGAGATATCACACATCAAATAATAATGTTGTACTGAAATGTGTGGAAAATTTAAATTCTGTTAAGCCTTGAGTTTTCCCTTTGCCTTCTCGTATTTTATTTTAAAATGAGACTATCTTTTCTATCTTGGAAAAAAAATAAGTCCATTCTTTACCAGATTATTTATTTCAACTTTCATCTAGATTTGAGTTTTCGGGTTCACTAAACTTCTGCCATAGAGGTTTCCTACTGCAATGCTGAGAGTCCTACCAACAGGTTATAGAGTCTTTTTAAAGCTTGCTGGATTCCTAGAGTACTAAAGCTGCTCTGCACACAGGGTATAATTTGAAAGATATCTGCAAATTGTGCTTTGCTAATTTTAATCCAACTCTGGGATTAGTATGTGTTATTTAAAAAAGTCTTACTGATGCCAGGTTCATGTTTAAGTGCATAAAAGTTTGGTAACTGAACGCAGACCATGGGCAGGAGTAATGTGTATGTGTTAGAAGCAAGGAGTTTCTCTTCATATTCATGGCATTTACAGGCTGATATTGACAAATAAATCAGGTTCTGGGGTTTTGAGGAGGGACTTGCGGGGTTTATATGTTGTTTTTAAAGGCTTTAGAGAAACTTGAAAAATCTCAGCAATAGAAGTTATGGAAAAATTTGAGTGTGGACAAAGTCTTTCAAGACCCATTAGCTGGAGATAAATTAGATATTAACCTTTTTAGGCCAAAATCCATTCTCAAAGACTGTATTATTTACAAAGTGATTTTTCCAAGTTTCTTTTTCTTCTCATAAAACCGGTCACTTCATCCAAAGAAATGGACGGGGTTGTTAGTGTCTCAGTGCCTGAATGTTAGTGTCTCAGTTCCTCCTGGCTGGCTAACAGCGTGCCGAAAAGGGTCTGACAAGCTTTGTGTGCATCCCGGCTTCAGGTTTACAGAACCTTGGTCCTGGGTAATCAAAACAAGATGGCAACAGAGGGATTGTTTCTAGTGATTTTATGTGAGTAAAAATTCACCCCTGCAGGAGCCAGCTCAGATTTTATGCCCTGCTGCCAGCCCATTTCAGTTCTCCAAAGAGCATCCCTGCTGCCGGGCTGTACAAGGGCAGACACAGCCCCTGGGAATCCCAAAAAACATGAACATTAAAAAAACAGTGATTAAATAAACAAAAAAAAACCCTTACCATTGTGTAAAGATCATTAAGAGGTGAAACTCTATAGTGAAGTTTTCGTTTTTTCTTGTGATATAGGCACCAGAAGTGGGCACAGGGCTTGGAAGAGAAATATTAGAGGGAGGTTTTGGCCATGTGAGGAAGCTGAGGATGCAGACGAAGGCCCTGGATGGGGATAGAGCTGGAAGGGGAGGGCGAAATAACAGAAGGGTTTCAGCCCAGAGTGAACAGCTCTTTAAATTATTACAGGCTGACCTGTAGACTGGCGTTTAGCGTTGTCTGAGGCCTGACACATTAGTAGCTGTTACATAATGCACAATTATAAAATCACGCTAAAGCCTCTTTAAAATACCTGCCTGATTATAACGGGGTAATTATGCTGTGCTTAATGGAGCTGGGTGCTGCGAGGAAGGGACCCCCCTGCACCAAAGCCTGTTCCTCTCCCTGCCATGTCGGATGCAGCCGACGGTGCCATCCTCTTGGCTTGTGGAAGTCCAAATCCCTCCAAAGTCCCCCAAGATTGCATGTCTGCTCCCCGCTTCGCTCTCCCGTGCTGGCTCTCCTCTTACGGGGGTTGTCCTTTCCTCCCGGACGGGGATTTCTGGCCAAGGCTGCTCCCCATATTAGTACAGCCAGCGTGACGGCGTGACGCAGCCGCCCTCTCTCCCTCCCCGGGGCCGAGCACATCCTCTCCGTTGCCTCCCCAGCCCAATTTCCAGCCTCCCACATCGAGCTATGCAGGGTTCCCATGCTGCCGGAGGGGCCAGAGGTGTTGCCAGAGGTGTCTGCAACAAGAGGGTCTGGAAAGCACTGCAAGTATCTTAAGATTTCCTTTTAATTATTATTATTTATATTTTTTCCTCCTCTTTACCTATTTTCAACATGGTTTTACGTCGAGAGGTCTAATCTCCCTCTGTGTGTGTGTGTAATTCTCATTCATGTGAGGGCAGGGGCTGCTGCTGGCGTGTTCTGGGTGTCTCTTGGGAAATAAACCCTTCGGAGTCGCGGCGCGTGGCAAAGTTCCCTGGGTTTGCTGAAGTCCTCGTCGCTCTTTCCTTCCCTGTGTCCGTCAAACAGAGGGACGAATCCTGCTCTCGGCTCCGCCGGCGTAAATCCAGATCGATTGTGTTTGACTTTGGCAGAGCTAATCCAGATTTGCACAGCCCTTTCCCTCAGGACTTCCCCGTTGTTTTTTTTTGCTGTAGGTGACAGCTAGCGGGCCCATGTCAAAGTACATCTGATGTAGTCGGATTCCCTGTCTCCAACCATTAATTATTCCTTGGCAAAAGTTTCTGCGGAAGAGCGGCTGTATTTGAAAACAATATACAAATTCTGTTGCTAATTTTAGAAAGCAAGAGGGATTTTTTTCACCTCCTGTTGAAACTAAATATAATTTGAAAGATAATGTACAAGGATTTAAATATAGCATGCAATTATGTATTGCATATGAATAGTTTCTCTCATTTTTTACATGTTTAGTTTGTTTTTCCATCTTTCTCAGCAGACAGCTGTTAGATAAAGAGAGAAAAGTAAATAGTTGTTATGAAACTGTACGTCATAGCTAAAAGGAAAAAAAAAAAGGAATCATCATATGAATATGGGAAGAAAGAAGGCAGAATAAATCCTCTCTTGCTTTTCCCCCTTGTCCCATCCTTTCTTGATGCTTCTGTAGTAGTACTTTAGCTAAAGAGCTTTAAGTTCTTTAGAACAAATTTCCTGTAGGTCCACTGTGCTCCTCTTCCTGCTGTGTTCAGGCTGGTTTGAATGGAGGCTCCGAATTCTTCTTGGGAGGATGAAATCTGGGTAGAAGCTTTCCCAGGAAAGCCTCTGAGTTCTTGGATTCCTTTGACCTTAGTGGAAATTTTGCTCGAGTTACCTTGGGTTTGTGTTTCTATGAAGTTGCCAAAACTTGATGACCCCCCAAAAGATTTGTCGTGACCACGCAGGGTCTGAACAAGCATCTGCAAGGTGTACAGATGTCCTTCTGGCTGCCCAGGATGGCTGGGAGAACTTGCTTTCTCCTTTAACTGTGAAATGCAGCACTGCTCCTCGTGTGCTGGTAGGTCTGCAAAATTTTGTTCTTTTTCTTAACAGATTCCTCTGGTTTTCCCCAGGTTTTTCCCATTTTGTGAAACCTGAGTGGTGCTGGGCAGGTTTTGCTCTGTGTGTTGTGAGCTCAATAGTCAGGACCCCATGAAGCTCTCTGCTTTTTAGCTGCTTCTCAGGGCAGGCCAGGAAGAACCTAGAAACACTGCACTGAGTCACACGTTGCCTTTCTTTAAGAAATGTGTAGAATGGCAAAAAAACCCCCCGTAAAATAATAAGAACAATAACAATTAAAAAAAAAAAAAAAAGTCCTGTTGATTCTAAACTCCTGGGAACAGAACAAGTGGCTGAATACGAGGTTATGGTCTGAAAACATTGAAAGATTCTGGGCTGTGGGTTTGTTTTTTTATTAATTAGCTAAAGTGATGTTCAGAACCTGAAACCAAGGCTTTTAGACACATCTCTGGTGCCTAATTCTGCTCACTGTCTCATAACAGGGTGAATCAGGAGACTGTTTATTGAAGTCAGTGGTGCAGCGTCAACGTAAAAACAACATAAGGGAGATGGAGGATTTGTTTACGAGCGTAAAAGTCCCCTGGACAGTTTAACACTAACAGTGAAAATTACTGAGTAGCTGCAAAGCACAGAGCTTAAATGTAGCTGAAATAAGTTTTCTGGAACATTTCCAGAACTATTTTAAAGGCCTGATCCAGATCCTGGTGAAACTGAAGGTAAAATTCCTTCTGAGGAGCCATATCTTTCGACATGGTATTATGCTTTGAAACATCATTCCCTCTGTGGAACTTTCTAAAGCTGTCTTTTAGGTGTTTTTTGATTAACTCTTATGCCGGATGTAATGTCTTTGTATCCATTTAGTGCTTGGAGTGGTTAAGTACAAGAATGAAATAGCATAATTACATTGTTGCAATTCTACAACAATTACATTGTTGAAATTCTAATTCTCTATGTATTTAGTCATTCATTGGGCAAGTGATAGAAAATCATCTTTTGTTGCTTGGTTTTTCAGTGGGTTTACTATTGCTCTCATTAAACATTTGTCCCATCCTGTAATTTTTGAACCCACTGGACAATTTCATTCAGAAGTTCAGGGCTAAAAGTTATTTGGGTTTTGCAAGTGCTGTCAAAGGATGTTCCCGGATAGAGAGTAGAGAGACTCCAAGGAGTGTCATACATAAGAAAGTGACTTGGAGGGAGACTCAGCCACCCTACTACACAGCAGTGAATCCACCAGAGATCCACAGGGATGCAGATTACTTGGGTAATATGGGTTGTCCACAGTACATTTATTGTGTTATACCATACTGTATTCTATTGTATTTTAAGTTTAGTGTCCCATTACCAGGCCAGTGACTGCTTAACCTACATCAACCAGGTTCATGAGGTCAGGTAATGCCCGGTGAGGGCTTGACTTGTGTTGTTCTAAAGGTTACTGGGAAACAAAGCCCTGGGATTTCAGCCCACAGCTGTGAGAGAACCTGTGGTCCTGTCAAAAGACCGGAGGAGGTGAAAGGGGGACAAGGATGATGTCCCAGAGGACCATGGCCCTCCCTCTGCTCTAATCCTGTCCTGGGCACTGCTACAGCTGGGTCTCCCTGAGTGTGTGTGTGTGATGTTTGACTGTATTGGCACTGCTGACCTCTGGTGTGCATCAGATATAGATTAATAATAATATGTATGCATATATAAAAATATGTATTATTTATATATGCATACATATATATGCACACACACACACACACATATATATATATATATATACACATATAAACAAATCAGGAATGAAGCAGTGATCTTGAAAATGCCATTCCCAGCTCCACCAGTTGCACCCTCCCCATTTTACTGGGAACTGGCATATTTGTGGTGTCAGATGGGATGTGTGCGCCCAGCTGTCGCAAGAAGCTGGTGCAAACTGGGATGGGAGGCAGCAGGGGACAGGCTGAAGAGACCCCCCTCTACACATGCACCGTTGCAGTGAGGCTGTGGCTGTTTCTCCCCCAGCCCTTGCCCTGACCATCGCTGCGAGTGGTACGAGGAAGGGAAAATGGAGGGTGTCCCTGACCCTGGTAATCCCCAGCTGCCACCGAGCCTCCCGGGAGGCACCCGCGGCCAGTGCAGATTAACACAGCCCACAGCAGGGACTGGCCAGGGGCCAGCATGGCCCCGGGATCAAAGAGCATGGAAGCGGCCGAGAGCCACCTTCGGGGCCCTCCTCCTCCTCCTCGCCCCGCTCTGTAACAGCCTTTGCCTTCTCTGATAAATCAAACCCACCCTCTGTAGTTGGTTGCTTCTCAAAATGAGTTTTTTTTTTTTCCCCCCTATATATTGTGTAGGGTGTTTATGGCCAGGTGTGTTTTCTGAGCTAATAATTGGTATATAGTCATCTTTCTATTGGGAGATGAGACATGCATGTGTGCTGGCTGCTTTTTTTCTTGATAAACCGAAACAGGATCGTATGACCCCAAATGATAAATCATGATGGCACAAGGCTGTGAACTGTCATGAGGTTGTCACAGGCAGATCCAGTGCAGAGGCATGTAATGAGCTGTGCCCAGTTCTCTGCACTGTCCTTGCCGCCCAAACCTTCTCCAGGAGGAAAGGAGTAGGACAGAATTTCATGCAATTTTGGAGTTTATAAGGTCACAAGGAACCAGGGAAAACACAGGCATGTGCACACCCAGCACTGAAAATGATAAATATTGATGGCAAGCTAGTGCCCTTGATTTGGCTTGTACTGGGTGGTCTAGGTAAGAAGTTTTATCTTTGTTCGAGAGGTTATTTTGGAGACCTTATCTGCCAGGACCAGGAGGAAGGTGTTTTAAAACATGCTTTGGAGGGACCATCAGCATTGTCCCCATGAGCTCCAGCAGTCCTCGTGCCCCAAAATGCGGAGGGTATTTCCCTGTGTGTGGGCAAGTCCTTTCAAGGAGGTTCCTCATCCCATGCACTCCCCTTGGGCACCTTCATTTTCAACCTCATCCCTGGGCGATACCAGCTCTGTAAAGCAGTGAGTGTCACTAACTGGCCATACAGCCACCCAGAATCAGCCCCATCAGCCCCATGGTTGATGACAGGTTTATTTTCCAAGGTGAGGATTGTGCCAGCTGCACTGGTTTTATTGTGAGATGGTCCCTGAGGGTGGCCAAGGAGTAACACTGCCTTAACTTTTGTGAGTCTGTTGAGTTACTCCTCCCCAGTGTTAACCCAAAGTCCTGCTCAGGCAGGCGGGAAGTTGAGCAATGAGACATGGAGGAATGCACTTGCAAGGGCATTTTCTCCTCTCACTCCAGAGAACCAGGGTCCCATCTTGAATTCAGAGCACCATCACTTCATGACCATTTTAAATTGTGGCAGCTGAACACACACAGTTGCAGGACTCAAAAAGCAACACCTCGCACATTTAGTTCTGTGGGACGTAAAATATGTTGGGCGTTTTCTTCCCAATGCCAGTTTGAAAGCTGGTTTTATAGTCATAACTAGCTTGGAATATGTTCGAACGGTTCCCTGGTACATGATTTCTTTCAGGAGGTTCCTAAAATGTTAATGAATGTGAAAGTTGTGATTAGCATGGGAGATTATTGCTTATAGCAACTACACAATGCATTAGGCTACCCATCACTCTTGCTGTTAGAGCACTCCACAGAATTCAATAAGTCACATTATTTACACAGTTGCCTTTACGGGCTTGGAAAACTTTGCAAAACGCCTTATAATCTAGGCAACGGCTTTGCTAAAAAGTGAGTTAGCTTCATTGATTGCAGTCCTTCACTTTGGTTACTGAACTGCACAGTAAAAATAAATTAAAGAAAAACATAATTGAGATCAATCTCTAATTGATTTTGGCTTGTCGTATCCAGTTAAAAGCAGAACCAATGCTTTTCTGTATTGTTACTGATGTTCAGGAGCTTTTTAGAGTTGCATACAAGAGAAACCATCAATAGCAGACTATAAGATCTCTTAATTTGGGCTTCATACAGAGTTTTAGGCACTTAAATGTCAGACTAAAGTTCAAGTGTTCATCAAAGTCCTATGAGGATCTTCAATGCCAAGGAAATTCCTATTAAAAACTGTCCTGTGAGGCTTTGCTGCCTGGAAATGCTGGTTCCTTGAACCAGAAATTGCAGAGACTGTTGAAGCAAAGGCCTCTGCAGGATAACGGGATGGCTGGAGAGGGTTTCCGAGCGGAGAACAACGGGGGAGCTGCCAGGAGAGCCAAGCTCAGCTGCTTTGCTGTGGCTGTGGGTCGGCTGGGGACAGCATCCTGGAGGGCAGGGACGGGCCGTGTGGCTCCGCTCTGTCCCCACACCTCCAGCAAGGCTGGGGAGGGGTTGGAGGGACTCAGGTTGCAGCTCCTGTGCTAAAGGTGGTGGAAATCACTTTTTCCCAGAAGCAGGAGGTCAGGTGGAGACCCCCTGTGTGATGCTCAGACCCCCACAGCACACCATCCCGCTCCTCCATCTCCAAAAAAATATCACCCTCCTCCCTCCGCTGAGGCTGCTGCTTTTCTGGGTGTTTTCCCCTGGACCGCCAGCCCTGTGCCTTTACGGGGGGGACGGAGGGAGGGGAGAGCCAAAACAGAGGACAGCCTATTTTTAGGCTGACTATCTCCCACTCCCTGGCAGGCTGGGTGCCAATTAGGTGGTGTCGCAGGCGGCGCTCGCCGGGCTGTAACGCAGCCCCGACGGCAGCCGGGCAGCGGCAGGCGCTGGAGCAGAGATTTGAGCCATCCCTCGGCAGCAAGGGGACCCCGAGCCTGTGTAGATTTGCAATAACGTTTATTTTTCACCGTTGCATCTGTTTATTTTTAACTGGATAGCCTTCTCGTCCCTCCTGTAACATTTGATAACAAAGCCCCCTGCACACCGTGTCATATTGTGCTTTGAAACCCAAGTACAGGATTTCGGCTTATGCCTTTCTGTTCATTTGGTTGTGGGGATTAAAAAAAAAAAAGGCTATAAAATTTAGGCTCAGCCCCATAAATAGTAAACCAACATAATTTAAATTGTAAAGCCATAAAGTAAAACTGTGATCATCTACTCTCTCTCCAGAATAGCAGATGGCTCCCTATAAGTTGTTATTTTTTGGGCTACAGCATATATCATCTAGAAAACAGGAATTGAGGGGGATGGATTTTCCATCCTTCAGTCTTTGGTAAATTATCAGTCTTTGGTAAACCATGATCAAATTATTTTCTTAAAAGTGTGCACATTATACCTAATTTATATTTCATTTGTTCTGGTTCCTGGCCACTGGATTTCTTCTACCTTAGTCTGACAGACTGCGAAGTACTCTGTAATACGTGTAGTAGTGTTATTGTAGCTGTGTTTGTCCAAGGGTGCTGCTACAGTGATTAATTCATCCCTTTACTTTCTCTTTGGTATGATTGAGCTCTCCGCAGCATTTACTATGTGCCTGTTTTCCAGCCCATAATTCTCCTCAGTGATACTTCCTTAAACCATTCTAATTTATCACCATCACCCTTTCTGCTTTGGACATCAGAACTGAAATGCTCTACAGGGGTAATGTTCCCATCAAATTATATTATGGTCCTTGGGGCCCCGATTAACCAAGCCCTGCATCAGCTATCCTGCTCTTCTCCCACAAAGCAGAGGCTGGCAGTCACTCAGGTCTTCCTTTTTATCCCTATAACTTATTGCCACAACCATTGCTTTCTCCTGGTGTTTTACAACGGTGTCCCAATCCCTAGGAAAGCAACATTGATATTCAGAGTACGTCTTGGCCAAGTCTGTAGTAACTCCTGGGTGTGATTATCCTGACTTGTTGATTTTAAAAATTGAGCTAAAGAAGCTGGTGTATGTTGTACTTCTTTATCGCTCTTAAATTGGAAAGAATGTCATTCTCAGCATATTATTGCTCTGTTGCATGGATTTTTCCCAAGTACAGAACAGAAATATGTATTGAACATTTCTGTCCTTTCCATGGTATTGTGCCTGACAGTACTTATAGGATACATTTTGTTCCTTATGTATTCAAAAAAAGTTCCTTCTTGTCCTTAAAAAGGCCAGCAGTTTCTCTAGCTACAGTTTTCTCACTGTGTCTTTCTACTCTGTCACCGGCATCTGAATTACATGTATTATTCTTGATATCCTTTTATTATTATTTTTTTTCAAAGCTTTTTGAACTATGGAGTGTTTCTTTGCACTGTGGAAGATGTTTTGGTTGACAGAGAATAGGAGGTAGAAACTTTTTTGAACCCTTCAGTGCCCAGGGAGGGTGACTGTACAGCCTCAGCACCGTGTGGCCAACAAGGGATTTGAGGGACGATACAGCGGGTCGTGGGAGAGAGCTGGAAAACTAGGAAAGGGAAAATCCCCCAACATCTCATTAAGGGTGAAATACTTTTTCTGCAGAAAAAGCCTCAGCAAAACAGATCTGTGTCACATATCAAACCTTGATGCATCCCTTTTAATAAAGGACAGGTTAAGGAGGGCTACAAGCCCCCAGCCATTCATACAGAGCTGTCTGGTATGTGTTCCCACATCATATCACACGATAGCTACTGCAAATATGATCTTTTTCGCCCATGAAATGCAGTTGCAATATCATGCCACCTTCTTCTGTGTTTCTGGTAATAGCTCAGACATAAATGGGACTTAGGAAAATGATACCAGGGTCAAAGCCAGAGTCGTCATCCTACAGTCACTGTCTTTCTGCACCCAGGCAGTAAATTGCTCCTCTCTTACTTCATCTTAAGCTGGAGACTGCAACAAAACAGCATCCTTGGGATAGTGAGTGACCTCAGCATGCTCTTGCTGGGCTGAAATACCCAGGACTTCAGAAAAAACCTTCTGCTCTGTGGGAAAGCCCAGGCTAGGAGGTGAGCTATAACACTGGGTCAATGAGCAGAACACCGAGGGTTATGAAGAGGAAGGAAAACTTCCCAAATCATGGCTGAATCCCTACAAGCCAGTGAGATTTTCTTCCATTTGCTGAAAGTATCAGGATTCAGTCTTTCAAACCCACTGATACTGGGGTCCCTTAGCAAGACACACAAGGCCTCCTGGCTTTGACTGAACCTGAACTCAGGGCTGATGCATATTTATTTATTATTATTTTCTATTTCATGCTGCTGATTGTCCTAGATGCAGGGGAGGAAAATGACTTTCAAATAAGAAGATTTTTCATAAGCCTACAGCATAGCTATACTCAGAATGCAAACTTTAATCAGTTATTTGCTGGAAAAATATGTAACAAGAATGCAGTGTCTGCTGGGTTCCTTTTCATCCTGGTTTCAGCTGTAGGATGGTGTCACTTGGAAGAAACATGGGTTCAGTGTAAAGAATTTAGGTTCTTTGGATGAGCTGTGAAGGGTCCACATCATCCCTCATCACCCCACTGTGCTCAAGGGGCAGTCCATGCTTTGAGAGTTCTTGCTGTGCACCTAAAAGATCACAGGCACTCATCTAAGTGGTTGCAGTAAAGAGCTACCAGAGGAGGCTATTTTTTTTTTCAGGGCACAACCAGAGAGGCTACTTAGCATAGTTTTATGTGCTGCTAATGTGGTTTTGTTGCTTCTAGGACCTGACCTACTATCGTTGTGTGCTGCTGTATTGTGTGCTGTGGATGCTTTTACTCATTTGGAGCCGGTCCAGGGATCTCTAACGGGGCTCTGCACTGCATGACCTAGGTGTGCTCAGCATGACACCACCCCCTGTGCTGGGAAAGCTGGTTTATTGCACCGTTGTGTGCTGGGAGGATTAGGCCAGCAGCTGGCTCTACCTTATGCTGCGGTCAGGATCCTGCGAAGTACTGGGGGATGCCAGGGAGGGCCACCTCTGTGGTCCCCATCACCACGTGAGGCCACAGGTTCCTTTTTGCTCCATTGTGGACTCAGTGTGTGTGTGTGTGCAGAGCATTTCAGTCCAAGCACTGATGTGCAGGGGGTTTGGTGGGCAGTGAGTGAGTCATCCCCTGCTGATGGGAAACCTAACAGCATCTAAATCAGAAATAGGCAAAGGATGGTTTCTTGGACTCATCGTTCCCAGCACCACTCAGTCCAGGAGTCTTGCAGCCACAGATGCTCTACTCCATCCCATCATCTTCCTCTGATGGGTTGAGCCTTCATAGAGGAGAGGAAGGATGAGGTGGAGGGACATGCAGAAAGTGCTGCTGAGGGAAAAAGCTCTCATTCATCCTGACCCATCACCAGAACCACTGGTGATGGGTCAGAATATACAGAACCACTGGCCTCTGTCTCTGCACTGGTGCCATGTGGACCAAGAGTATCTGCACTCTCACCATGTGCTTTGCTGCAGTCTGATGGCTGAAATGTGCTGCTTGGGTGATCAAGCTCAAAAAAGGGATGTTGAGATTTTCAGCCGAGGTCTATGCTGCTCTTCAGTCCTTGAAATGGACCTCTACTGGGGGCCTGCCTAGCTTTTTGTCTGTGTGGAATCTACCATGCATGTTGAGGTTGTGCTGTAGGAATAACAGAGCATTCAAAGTGTGTTGGCATGAGTAGTTCTAACCCCAGTCCTAGCCCTGTACAGACTCTGAAAATGCAGACTCAACAAAACTGCTGAAAACGTGTTTTAGAGCTTAGCCATGGGTGTACAACATCTGTAAAATATTTAAAAAGTAGACAAAAAGGGGAAAAAGTTAAGAGCAAAAGGAGAAGAAAGTGTGCTGCTAGTTCAGCAGAAAAGACGATTGTACCTGCTTGTAGCAAGAACAACTTCATCATCTGATGCATGGACTTCTTCCAGCTTGTCACAACAAATACTGCACACCCAAGGCTATTTGTTGCATTAGCAATAAACCAGTGAGCATAGGGAGCTGTGGCTCATGTTGGCACATAAACTAGGCACCAGTTACTGCCTGCACAAATGTACAACTGCTTAGCAAGTAGGGGAAATGGTGAAGATGTCAAGATGGGGTCACACTTTGTTTCCCACCTCCTCTGGACTGGGTGTTGATCAAGCCCAAGTTCTAAGTCAAGCCCCAGGTGGTAGTATTATGTACTGTTTTGCTAGGAGTACTTAAAAGATGACTATCACCTTACAGCTGAAGTTGACTTTGTTGTAGTTAAGAAAAGACCAATCTTTATTCTAGGACTGGGCAGGGCACAGCAGCAGCTGTCTTCAGATCCCAAATGGCAGCTTAGAGATTAGTTTAAGGAGAAACCTGCATTTAGCTGCAAATGAATAGAAGGACATTATTTATCTTTCTCTGAACTCAACTAATGTGGAGGTAAGATTTTTTTTCCCAATATGGCTGAATTCTAGAGGTAGAGTCTGTCCTACAGACACAGCTCAGACCCATCACAGAGCGGTGGTACAGCTGGGTCTCAAATCTTTCTTTAGAGTTTGTGGCTAAGGGCATTCACACCTAATGGCACATGGAAACAAATTAGCAGTGAGACATGTATGTATCTCACGTGTAATGCACTCAGGTGGTCTGGTTTATTGAGAAGGCAGGTAGCCTCTCATTGCAGTTTGCTAGATTATTGACAAAACAGTTGTAAAAGGTAGTCCCAAGTTGAGCATGTGGCAATAATGCAACCTTGAAACTGCAGAGACCTGAATGAACTTGGTGAGAACTCCATTTTATGAAGGTGTATGCAGTCCTCTGAAATGGAAGAAAGGCACTTCTCACCAGAAGTAATCCCCCATGTTGCAAATGACTCAGAGGACACATGCTGGAAAGAATAAGACGAGGATAAAGAAAGCCCACATTACTCTTGTTGATAGCACTTGTAGGTAGTTCTCTGCTGGACATCACTCTGACATCTTATTTGAGGTAAAATCACCTGGCTTTCATCAAGGTTCCTGTCTGTTCCAGGAACTGGATGAACAGGGAGACAAGTGAGCTGCACCTTCTGGAAAAGGATTGCAAAATAGAGTGTCATTGGCTTTTGTTGGTGGAACTACGTAACCAAGGTGGATATAACTTTGCAACCCAGATTTTTCTCAGTGTCTTGACCTGAACAAAGCTGTTCACAAAATAAAGGAACATAAAGATGAGAGTAACAGAGGAAGAACAATTAGATGAACTATCATGTGGGAAAAAAGTTCAAACTACCTTGTTTTCTGATGGGCACCTTGAAGCTGCCTTCAAAATAAGACTTGCAGGACATGCAGACAGTAAATCCTGAATCACAGAGATGGGTGCAGCAGATTTGGTCTTTAAAATCACAGATTTTTTTTAATAATTATGGATTAATATGTCAGAAGAGTGTCTACAGGTTGCTTGGGAAGTGCTCATGTGGGAAGGAGAGGGACAGAGCACGAGGTACCTAGAAACCATGGAGACTGATCTTTTAGGCCTCCACTAACCAACCCACAAAAAACAATTCCACCAAGTCCAGTTTGGCCTCCCAGGCACCTAAATTGTATCTTGTCCTTCCAATTTTCAAAGCCAGCAGCTCTGGTTTGCATGTCAGATGCTGATTTTGAGGTGAGAGCTGCTTCTAGAACCAGAGCTTGACCGATGGGAAAACAGCTTAGCTGTTGATCAAGAAGATGACCTCCTGTTGTGGGCATAATTGCTGCATTCCTTGACTGGGAGAGGAGCAGAGCAAGCCTGCCTGTGTAGGACTTACATGGAAATGGCATTTTTATGGGAATGTCTGAAATGCCTCTTCCAGGCACCCAGTTAAACACTCCTCTCAGTCTGGCCACAGGCCAGTCTGGAGTCCTTTGAACTTCTTGCCCTCCAGGCAGTATCCAGGGTTGAGTTTTCCTACTGACTTCCAGGATGCCAGGTCATTGCTAGCCATAGTGAAGACAGCCCAGCTGCCTAACATGTTGCCCACAGCATTGTGTGCATCTCTTTGGCCATGGTAGCAGTTTTGCAGACACTTCTGAAGGCAGGCTTTGCCTCCTGTGCTTTTTGTGGTGCTGTGTCCACTGGCAGACCTCTGTTTTTAGCAGGGTTAGAAATCGGACCACAGCTGGTAGCCAGGCAGTCTGCCAGTCTGCTGGGTGCATCAGCCATTTCTCATGATACAGAGCAGCTGAGCTAGATTTTTTTTTTTTGGTGGAAGCTTTGAAACACGTTGAATTTACCACATCGGAAAAAGTCCTGTGAGCCCCTCGCTTGCCTGCATCCATTTGCAGCAAGGGCACACGACTTTAGGAGCACATTTGTGCTCCTGGCTTAAAACTGGCTTTCAGCACACTGCACATGCATGGACAAGATCTCTTGTTAAGATACCTAGGTCCCGTTTCTAGGTGCAGATCTATGATGTGGTACGTGTAGTCAGGGAAATAGAGCTAAAAGTGCGTGTAAATTCAGAGTCTGGTTTTGCAGCTCTCGTGTACCATATGCTGCTCTTGGGAGAGTAGGATTTCAGCCCAACAATCAGTCTCCTGGGGGAGGCTTTCACTGCTGCTTTGGTCAGAGGCTTTTCATGAGGTGACTACCCCTGAACTAAAATGAGGACTGAACACAGCCAAGGAGGCTGAACGGCTTTCATGGTCTCACTGTTCTGCACAGTGCTGCTTTAAAGGACTGATTCATGTGATTAGTATTGGTTTCCTCCTCTTTCTTCAGGAGCTCAGTTTTAGACTTTACTATTTCAAGGCAGAAGAGGGTACGAGAGGATGCCACAATATTAATCCCTGCACAGCCACATTGATTCTGCTTTTCTAATGTTGTTATTCTAAAAGAGGAAAAATAAAGCTGCTCTTGCTTTGTGTGTTGTAAAACTAATTTAGCATTGTTTCCCGTGGATCTAGCTCTTTTGTCTTTAACTTGCCCTTCCAAACCCATAGTCTTTTCCTGACTGGGGGTAAGTGGCATTTTTCACTTCTGGGGGTCAGTGGCAATGTGTGCAATGGCTTATTGAGGATTTGTTTGCATCCCTAAAATGATTGACGTGCTGACTGCCTTCTCTAGGAACAGTTAAGGGATTGGGGCTACATCATAGTGGGTTCACTAGCTCTTAATTTCTATAGGATGAGTGGGCGTTTAGTGCATCTGAAACGTCCACTTCTGTCTCAAGTGTGGTTGAAATTGGCCAATGGATTCAAAAGTTATTAGAGGGGATTAAAAGACAGACAGCATGATCAGATAAGCCTGTTTCCTCAGAAAACTAGGCTAAAAAGGGAAAAAATCTAGTGCAAGGACTCCTGCGATGTCCTCTGTACATCCTGTTTTTTTCAGCATCTGTGGTAGTTAGTACTGGAAGCTCTGAGTATTTACAAATGAGTGATGCAGCACATACAGCAATGCTGCCCTCCTGTACTCTGTTTGTTTACATTACACCTGCAATATTGAATGTGATCAGACCACTGATGTAGCATCAGTCCTCTCTGCTAAAGTTTGTCATGTGTGTAGGAGAAGTGGTTCCAGGTTATTCACATTTGAACACCCGCTTGACCCAAACAGGATTTAACTGCCCGAAGACAAGCCCCATAGACTAGTCTGCTGTGGGACTGTAAGACAAGCCAACAGGTTTGTCATTTCATGTCCTCGAGCAGCTGATGAGGACTTTCCTGCTTCTTCTCAGTCTAGGTGCAAACATAGAAATATTTTAGTTGAGTAGGAATATATGTCTGTGCCCACCTCAGCCTCAGATATATATTTTACTGTCACCTTTCACAGTAGGCACCATTTTGCTGTCTAGAAGCTGCCAGTCTAACTTATAAATCAATTTTGCAGACACTGGGAGGTGGAGAAGTCCTTGAGGTGCTGTACCTGGTCTCTAGATAAGAGGTTGCCACTTTGCAAGTACAGCAGAGCCAATGGCCTTTTGATCCCCATGCACATCTCAAAGCAAATTGTGTTAATTGTGATCCCATGATTCAGGAGGAGTCCTGGAAAGGGGTGGGTTTAATGGAGCCTTTCATCTAAGAATGGTGCTGGGATGAAAGCCCTCAGTTGCAAGAAGAGAAATAGTTAAAGCTTGTGAAGGTATTAAGACTTGGAATTTAATTTCAGGCTAAATAAAGGCATGTTCTGGGAGACAGATTTTGAAATGTGAAGGAAGGTTAAGATTTGGGATTCTGGGTTATCTTGGCATTTCTAGCTCAATTTCCTATGTTCCTGTTTATATAGGAGAGCTGGTACAAATTTTCAAGCAGGCACACAAATCCAGAAATAAAAGGAATAGCTGGTTGTGAACCTGCCGCCCACACACACAAATCCAGTGAGCCAGCTGGGCTACAGAGCTCCTCCCTCCCTTCCTGCTCCTCCGACATCCCCGTTGTCTCAGCCCTCACAACATCCCTGAGCTCTTATGAGCAGTGCTGAGGCTCACAAGGCAGATTTCCAGAGCAGAATGGGGAATGATCTCCAGACACTGTCCTGGAGAGACCTCTTTCCCCCCGCTTTGCACCTGTAGGGCTGGGGGTCTGGTAGCTTCTGAGCACCCTCAGGCAGAAGAGGTTTTATGGCTCAAAATCGGTGCTTTGAACTCTGGAGGAATTCGGATGAGCTGGTGGACAGCATGGTTGCTTGAGGTGATGGACACCATCAGATGAAGTTCATTCCTGCCAAGGAAAAGGTTTCATTTGGTGCTTGCTTGGGCTTTCAGACCTTCTGAGTGTGTCTCACCCCAGGTCATGGTGTAGCTGCACTTCTTGGACGGGAGGCAGAGGATGGGCTGCTGGGTAAAGTTGGTAAGAGCTGGGGTACCTTTGTGTTGCTGGTGGAAGATGCAAATAACTTCATACCTTCCTGCCCTTTGCTTAGTCCACAGTGTGTTTTTCCAGTGTCTAGCAGCAAAGTAATTTCATTTGGAGCCTCTGGGTGCTACTGTCAAAGAATGAGAAATAGCAACAGGAATTTCTGGGGCTGGGCTTCAGCTGAGAGGCTCAGAAAATTTATGCACACTTGAAAATCCCTCCCAGCCCTTCCCCCTCAGCTGGGCACTTAACATTGTGAAGGAACACTTGGTAGCATGCCTAGTCTTCAGGATTAGTAATTTGCTTTGTTGTCTGTGTTAATCTACAGCCCCTGACTATGCAGAAAAAAATTTAGCCAAGTTGCTTCTCGGAGAAGTCTGGGAGGAGGGAATTAATCTGGAGAGCGTAATGAAGCATTGCACTCAAAAGTGTCATTATCTGTGAGCCCACTCTCTGGAAAGGACCAAGACACCCTTATCCTGGTGGCATCAGGTGTGCAGCTCGGGGGAAACCCCACCATTGCCCACCGCAGCCAGAGGAAGCTCTGATAATGGCTTGGTGTCAGAAAGCTGTTTCCCAGCCGAAATCTGATGTTTCTTCTTCTCCTGGGGACTGCAGAGCAGCCTCCTTTTGGCATTTTGCTCTCCAGAGGCAGTTGGGGATAGCTGCTGCCCCTACTTTTGTTGGGTTGGTTTATGGGAGACTTGGGTGGGCACTGTGCCCTCGGGGAGCAGGTCACTGCCCGTGCCTCAGGAGTGCAAGACACCTTGCAAAGTACTTTATGCCTCAACCCAGCCCTTCATCCCTTGGCAACGTATATTCTGTATACGTTTCTACCAAATGCTTCTTCCACCCCAACCCCCACTGCAACCAGCTCAGATTCATTGTTTTCCTTTGTTGCTAATTTGTGGTGGCTTTTTTTCTTCCTGTGCTGTTAGAGAGATAGCCTCACATAACCTAACTCTGAAGGACGACTGATACTAGCTCCCTCCCACCCTCCTTATTCCCGTTCGTCTTATGTCTCATTTTGCAATTGCTATTATTTCATCCCTCTGGGGCACCTACAAAGGCTACCCCGATGATGGATGCTGCCAGACCAGATACATAAATATTAAGAAAGGCGGAAAGAGCCAGACTTGCAATTTCTTTGTGCGGAACACTGATGGAGATGCTGCTCTTACAGCTGACCAACACAACTGCAAGCTGAGCTCCAGATTTAAAAGCCTGTAGATGTTGGTTAAAATAAAGTTTTGGCTGGGACGGTAAATGGGTAGCATCTTGTGGTCAGGCAGATAGACAAATATGCTAGTTGTATTGATGATTTTCGCTAGATCACTAAAGGGCTTGTTCAAGAGACTGGTCTGGTCTGCAAATGTATATTGTACCTTGTCTAATATCTGTTGCTGGTAGAGTGAGACAAATTTGTGACTAGATGATCTCATTTATTTGCAGGGTTTCCTCAATTTTGACAAGCAAAATCTGATGTGAACACTGGACCCTGTGCATGGTCCTAGAAACGATTATGTTAACTGTCAATCTGGGACGTTATCCTTGTAGTGCACTATCGCAAGTCACCTGTCTAAGTGACCACCTTAATAAATCAGTGTGTGGTCGCCTGAAATTGCCAGAGGTTTAGTATTATCAGAAAGCCTGATGGCAATATTCAGATACTGGAAGAACAGAAAATCTTGATTAACGCTGAGTTAGCTGTCTCTTCCCTAATGCTGTTTCCAGTTCAATGGACGTCTTGATAATAGTGTTTAGTCTGAAGGCCACAGACTTATTGATGGTCACAGATCAAAATACCATCACTTCTAATAAATTATGCTGCCCTATTTCTGTTAAGAACCACACCAAGGAACAACATCTATAAAAGCAAGGCGAAAATCTGAGCAGTCTCATCAAGAACTTATAGCTCTACTACTCAGAGTGAGACCAAACATGATTGAAGTACATTTCTGGAAGAGAAATTTGGGGAATGCAAATTTGACCCTGGCAGTGCATCTGCATTGTGGATCCCACAGCACAGTGAGGCTGGTGTTGTTTTTAGAGGATGCCAAATTCAAACTTTTCCTGCCTACAACTCGGTGAGGGCCAAATTCAAACTTTTCCTGCCTACAACTCTTTCTGTCTCCCTCTTTGACCACCTGTCTCACCTTGGATCAGGTATAGTTTTGGAAATTTGAGGGCAGATAGATCAGAACTATTATTAAAAGGCACAGAATATTTTTCTTCCAACTCAGAGTTACAGCTAATAGTGCCAAAAGTTTTTGATGGACTAAAATCGGTTTAATATTCACAGTCTTCAAAACATCTCTGTTATTAGGTATGAGTACTGAGGGTAAATGCTACTGGTGTGATCATGCAAAGATCTCAATAGCCCTACGCCCAATACAGGCTGAGTAAACTGACACTTTGTAAAATCAGGGATTATGAATGTAGAACAATCCTCATCTTGCTAGAGCTGATCTCTTCAGATTAGAGTGGAGTATCTCGGCAATCATGTCATTCTTCCAAGGATCGTACCTTGTCACTTCTCATGCTCTGCAGGCAAGAGGAAGCTCATCAGTTTAGCATTTTCAAAAAATATTAGCTTTCACTTACAAAAAATGTGCAAATTACCTTCCTCTATTTAAAATTAGCAACCAGAGTCCATTATATTTTCTGCAGTAAGAAAGAGATTGGAAGATATCTCATTTCAGAGCATACAAAAACTGACCAAAAATCCAAGATCACTCACTCCTGCCCCTTTTCTTACACAGAACCTTACAAGCAGCTGTTTGCACACTTCACACATTTCCTTAAGACGAAAACTTTTGCTTTGTGGCAACCTATGGATGTCCATTAAAACACAGATTGTGAGCCAGAACAGATTGTGTGGTACTGCCCATCTGCACATCGGATACCCATGCTTACTTTTCAGTAGGAGCAAGGAGCTGGATGTAATGTCATGCAGTCATAATTCTTGGCAGTTGCTATAGTTCATATGCTTATTGGAAGCTGAAGCTTAGGAGCATTTATTAGATGTCTTTACGCTTCCTGCATTTAGTGCTTGGGGTATTTTTTCAGCTGAGCTCTCAGGCTGCCAAGGCCCTGTTTGGTAGGGAAAGAGCCATGTGTCCAGTGGAGTGTTTCATGGGAGGAATGTCTATGCTAAAAAAAAAAGTGAACCAATCCAGAAACACCTGCCGGATGTTTGTAAATTTAGAGGGACTTTAGATGTTTTGAGAAAGACAGGGAGATAACTCTCCTGTAAGAGTTGGGTGTAAAATGGAAGTGCTAGCCTGAGAGATGATGGTCTCTCTCTTGGAGAGAGGGTGTGTTGTGGCAGACGGACCTGGGGGAAGGCAACACTTTCTGCCATCTGAAAGTGGACTTCAATGAACTCATCTGCAGCCTTGGGATGTCATTTAGGGGTTGGACTCAGGCTTGGAGCCATGGCTTCCAATGGAGGGGCTTATATAGCAGCTGAAACCTGGCGAGACTTTCTAGTTGGTTCATCCAGAAAGCCTTTTCTTACCGCAAGCTGTGTCAACCACATGGCCAGTTTAGAAGAAGGCTTCAGGAGTGCTGAGGATGCACCTCCACCCCACTCTTGTTGTCCTCTCCCTGTGCCACGGCGCTGAATGTCCAACATCCCTGTGCTAGGCTGGCACCTGGTCCCAGCCATGGTCCTTGCTGTGCAGGGCTGAGGAGGAAGAGATGGTCCCGGCGGTTCACAGCTCTTGGGTAGGATGATTTCCTGGCTTTCTGGGACATCCCTGAAATGCAAGGGGCAAGGCCTGCGAGTCTCCCTCCTTTTCTTCTTTTCCATCTCAATTTAGGAGGTGGAGGGCAAAACCAGAGGGTACTCCAAGCTCCTGCACTCCTATGACCCCAGTCCCCTCAATGTGCCAGGGAAGGCTGAGGTTTGCCCTTTGGAAGGTAATATGATATAAAATTTCTAGGACGAAATTCCTTCTTTTAATAAAAGCCCCATTTAAATAATCAAAGTCCCAAAGATGAGATGCAACTTGCCTGTTTGCCCAAGAGAGCGTTTCAGAATACTTTTACCCAACAGTTGGTCTGAGATCAAACAGACTTGGCATTGCACTGTTTCCTGGATAACACGCCATCATTATTTATTAATCTGAATCAAAGTGCTTGATGTTTTCGTGCTATCAGTTAGACAGAGCTTTACTGTCTGCCTCTTTTTTTTTTTTTTTTTAATTTGTTGTGTTTCAAGAAAGTTTTGAAGCTGCTTCAGTGGGAAATCCATAGCTTAAGTGGCAGCTTGCTCATCTTTTATTTATTTTTGTAATAATCCCGTTGTTACTCGTTCAAAGCTCCAAGAGATCCTTGTACTCAGTCAAAAGTTTTATGCACATTCTAATGGTGACTTTTAGAAGAAAAGCGTGTTTTGCTGGTTTTGAATATGTATTGTCACATTTATTGCTCTGTGATTTAAAGAGAAGTCATTTGTCTGGTCACTGAGTAATTTTAAAACACTTTTTTATGTTGAGATCAAAATGACTATGTAAAGTTCCCAGTTTTTTCACATATTTTAAAAACACAAACACAGGGATGTCAAGCCAGTGAGAGAACCAGCAATGGCATGTCATTAGGGTGATTTCTGGACTGTTTCCCATCATTCTTGGAGATAAAGTATTTATTTTTTTCCCATGAAAAATCGTGATTTTCTCTGAGAAATCTGTTCTCGTTTCAGCTTCTTTGTTGTACAAAGAAATTTGTAACTCAAAGTAGACGCTCTTTACTAAAATGCTTCTCTTATTGGAAAAGCATTTTTCTATAGAAATAGTTTCAATAGGAAATTTGCAGTCAGCTGTTACATACGACAGGCAACTCTGCTCCCAATTCCTCTCAAAAGGGTGGTTTCAAACAGAACCTGCACTTCTGCATATCTCTGCCAGTGTTGTGGTTTTATAAGCACATTTTCCTATTCTAAAATGTTTTCCTGTCTCCTGTTTTTGTGTAAAACATCCTCACAAAGAGGGAGGATGATTAATTGGAAACTACAGAGGAAACTACAAAATCAATTGCACTCACAGAACTGTCTAATGTAGAAACTAAACTAATAAAAAAACCCAGAGAAATATATGACTGTTTTTCTCTCTCCTTATTCAGTTATAGGAGTCTTAACTCTTGCTTGGAAGATTTTTCTGAAACAGAATTGTAACCCTTATATTTTATCTCGTTGATGCTCAGCTACATATTATTTGTGAATATAGCAAACAATATTAAAAAAAAAAAAGCCCAAAACTGTCTTGGTGGGATGCAGACTTACTGTCACCATTTACACCACAAGGAGAGCTGATCCCTAGGCTGATTGTGCTTCTGTATAAAATTAATCCGTAAGATTTTCTGCTCATAAATAACTGTGAAATGATTGAACTTTAAAACATAAGACTTCTCATGCGCTAAACCTCACGGAAGAATAATCTCTTGATAAATTTAGTTTTAAAGTAACGGAAGCATAGATGATTGCAATTCTATTTTTAGACATGCGCAGTAAAACATTTCTATTTGGTTTATAGTAATGTTAGAGCCTTCAGAGGAAGATAGAGATGTGAGAATAAGAAGGAGAAGCAGGGTTAGAGTCCTGGCCCTGAGTTTGGACCCAGTTTTGGAAAGAAGGTGAACACAGATTGTGTGTGACAAGGCAGGGAGAAGGAAGCAGTGAGTGAGATATGAGGTGGGTGGAGGTGGTGGCATCACTAGCCACATCAGAAAAACTTGAAGACCAGGGAGGACCTGCCTATCTGTACCAGCCAGCAGAAAGCAAGGCACGATTTAACCAGCAGATCTTGGTATCATTACAGTGTACACCGGATGAAATGGAGATGGTATCAGGAGCTGTAGGTCTGTGCTATCAGGCCATACCAAAATAATAGTTACAAGTAGATTAGGTACTGAGATGGGTTTCCGCTTCATGTGTGTAAGAAAGGAGTTATGATAAATCAGCAGAACTCTGCCCTGGACTATCTTATTCTTGTTAGCTGCTGTGAGAGTAAATGTTAAGCATGTGAAGTGGGATTTCCCATTACATTCTTAATGTGAATCTTCAATTTAATTTAGATTCACCTGGGAATATTATAAATTGTAAGAATTGAGAGTATCAGTAATGCTTTTAATGGTCTGATCTTTCAGGCTACATATTCTTCTTGCTAAGGGCTGGTTTACAGGCTCTCTTCTGAGTTTTGTGACAGCATTTTACATGGCTCTCTTTGTCAGCTCCATCGCTTCAGGGTGATGGAAAGGGGAGGTAGGAGAAGTCATACTGTAGCCCAAAGCTGTGGTGCAAAGCTGCAGTCTGGTCTGCTGTGACCATTTCTTCCAGGACATCATCTTCAACTTCTCTGCAGCTCACTGACCTGGAGATCAAGTAAGAAGCAGTTTCCACAAAAGATGGTGTCCTGGGTTAACCTTGTCTGGCTGCCAGGTGCCTACCAAGCTGCTCTCTTACTACCCCCTCCTCATATTGGGTTAACCCACCACAGATGGTTGTTAAGTAAAGGGGAGTTAATATACAACCAGCTTATATAAAAGATGGTTATTAGACCCTCGGAGAGTGTGAAATGTATTGTGGAGACACAGACAAGGGGAATTTGTAAAACATCATTCAAATCTGCCTCTTTTATTTCCTCCACTTGCATTTCTCTCTTCTCTGTCTGGCAGTAGAGATGGGCGGGAGAGAATTTGGATCCCAGACAGCTCTTCTGGAGTTAGTACTACAAGTTTGTGGAATATTTTTAGAAGGGAAATAGATTTGGGGAAGCATATTTTGGAGCCAGGCTAAACACTTCTGTGGGAAGAAAGGAACTGTGCCATCTCACTTGTTCTCGCATCACTGTATGCTTTGACATAAGCTGTAGACAAGCCCAAGACTGGAGTAGGAAATTGGCTGTGAACTGGGACGGATGTGTGTTTTCAGCTTTTTTTTAGGTTTTGTTGTTGTGGTTCCCTAGGAGTCACTAGCCTGTATTTCACTCTACTTTCAAAAATATTAGCTCAAAACAACTTTTGCCCATGTAACTGCACAGTCCAGATCTCAAACTTCCCTTTAATTTGTAGAAGTAAGACATAAACCAGTTGGGGAGTCCACGGTGAGTTTGAGAGCAATAGGATAACCTGGGTGATCGTGTTTCTGGGAATAACGTGGTTGTCGTTGACTAATTAAATATGTGCAGTTTGTTGAAGCTGAAGATCTATATTTAATGCTGTAAATTAATTGTGGGCACTGGAAAGCTGTTGTAGGAATGTCAGATTTTGCCACATGCTGGGCTTGAACAGCTCCTTGCTCTGCTCCTTTAGCACCATGCATGTAGGGGTAGCTGGTCCTTTTTTTTCTGAGAAGAGTCCAGCAGACGAAAAGATAACACGCATCACATACCTCGGATCATGGTCCATAATGGTCTGAATTAGGTGGAAACAGATTTCAGTCTGGATGCCCCTGCTGTCAGAGAAAAGCAGACATACAAGTGGAGACACTAGGTCCACAGGTACCTACCTACAGGTACATATTAGCACCTAAATTTAGATGTCCTAATAAACACATTGAATCATCAGGACCTTCACTAGGGTCTAAAGCATAGTTTATCTCACTGAAGTAGACATATAAAACAGGACAGATGACTCATGTCCTAACAGTGTCGTCTACTCCCTGAATGTCTAACATCCTGCAGTTCTTTGGTTTGGCTAATCTGTTCCAGTGCATCAAAGAAGCTAGATTTTAGTTGATTCATTCAATCCTATGTATGAGGCTATGTCACAAGAGTTGCATATCAAATACAGCTTTTTTTAGTTAAAAAATTCTGTAATAGATTATTTGTCCTGTCTAAGCTGAGGAACGGATAAGATATTCACCCTAAGCTACAAAATGGATAAAGATACAGGTGAATGTACAGAGGATCAGGCAGTATGTGAATTATTAGCCTGTTACATGACAAATTATAAATTCAGAAATCTGACCAAAATCTTCCATTTTCTTGACAAACTCTTATTTTTAGTTGAAATTCTCTTGAGAAAGGAGAAAAAACCTAAACTGAATGTTTGAACAGTGCAGCCACTTCTGTATAATTTTAAGACCACATGAGAGTAGGTGCTATTATACCTCATAGACGCAACATCCCTTGGGGCTCTTACCTTGCCCCCAAAATTAATATATTATTGTGGGTCTCTAGCATAGAAAGAACCCTGGCTATAGGAGGGAATTAGGGTCAAGATATTGGATGATCTGTTGATGCAATCACTGCTTATCACTGTTATGAGTAATAATAAAGTTATTTTTAGGAAAGGTGTTCTTTCTTTCAGGAAGTGCAAACAAGTTCCCAATCTATGGCGCTAGTGCATTTTCCATTTAGAAAACATCCTGCATTGATACCGTCATCAGATGTTTCTCTTTCACAGGCCACTTCATGTATTATTTTCTGGTTTACTCATTGACTGTTTGGTCCCATAAGCTAAATTAAGCAAGAAGCCACAACAGGGTTTGCAATGCTAGGCCACTATCGTAGGCGTCCAGTGCATTGTGCCTCAGGCCCAACTGAGTATTACCAACCACTCAAGCATGCACCGTTGACACATAAATGCATATTTCGATGTAGCTTGTTAGCAAATGCAATGTCCCCAGCAGTTTTATTTGGATGATTATATTATTGCTAATTAACAGAAAATGTCATGACTTTTGGAAAATAATTGTTTGTGCAATGTGTTATTTACTCTGAAAAATTCTTCCATGTAAAAAGATGAGGAAATTATACAGGGGAGGGGAGGAGGAATATTCAGGAGAGCCACAGGGTTCTCAGAAGCTTGAGTCTGGTTGACTTCCTTGGGACTTAGCCAAAACCACTCCTGGTAATGTGACTTACTCATATACCTCTAAAATCATCCGTGTCCACCCCTCTTTAGATGTTCCCCTTCATTTACTAAAACTTTAGGTTTTGGTTAGTGTCAGAAGAAGTAAAGTTTATCTCAGCTAACCCACCAGCACAATGTAGTAGCTAGAAGGCAACAATCTTGGTGCTAACATTAAAGACTACTAGGTATTAAAAAAAAAACTATGAAAAATCCCTGGCTTCTCGGTTGCCTTGTTTCCATTGGCCTCATTTACATAATGGTTTAGAGCATTATGTAATTCAAATCCAATTGCTGTCAGTCGGCACCAGCATCCATTGCATCTTTTCCATGAAGCTACTCAGTCGCTGGAATAAACATACTTAAAAGGAATGACAGAAATTAAATAATTCTGCATCTACGACGCCAGAGGTCTGACCCACCACCTATTGCAGTCACACAAAATATTCCCCTTGGCTGACATGAGCTGAGGGGTGCCCCCCCCCCGAGCCCATGTAAGCTCTTAACTCTGATTCCTAAACTTGGCAATCAAACCCAGGGGTTTTTCGATTGCAAACGGGCTGAATATCCCTCCTCTTTGGACAGTAATAATCTCTCTCTGGGGAGGGGGGGGTGGGGTCCGAAATCTCTTCCATCAGAGTGGAAGAGCTTTATCCAAACAGTATTGTCAAATTTTCAGTGCACTAAATAATGAATCAAATCTTCGATATACCCCAGCAAGCAGCAACCAGCTGCTCCCTTATAGTATCCCTGTTCAATTTGTCCTTTGTGGGTCTGTATTTCCATTACCTAGCAGGTTAATTTTGCCAGTATGCTTCTAAATCTGTACCTTTTGATTTTTCTTCTGTGTATTTTATTGCAAAATCACTGAAAAAACCTGCCCACTGCTATGGCTCCATTAGCACCAAACACCATCCAGAACCATAGACAGATAGGAATGCTGCATCTCCTGCGTTGAGGGGAACTTACCATGCTAGACAGTGATGCATTGCGTGGGACAAAGAGGAAATTCAAGTAGCTGTGCTAAAATCACATAGGATTGGTGTGAATGTCACTTGAGGGTTATTGCCATGAACAGGGAGAGGTTTGTGGAAAGGTTATGTTGACTTGGAATAGAGTAGGTGGAAGGGTGAGATAATTTTCTTGGCTAATGCATAGGAAAGGGTTAGAAGTGGAGAAGGATGGGAAGCTGGGTGTAGGTGTAGGAATGGGGTGGAGTTTGATGAAGGATGAAGGATGCTGGTCATGGAGCAAAGCCCTCCTGATACTGCAGACTTAGCAGGACCTGCTGTCTCACCTCCACATCCCAGGATGTGGAAAGGGGACCTGCCACCTCTCACAGCTCAACACTGTATGGTTTGGCTCTGTCTCTCCCAGCCTTTCACATCTAGTGTTTTTTTGACCCTTCACCTCTGTCCCTTTTGTTTCTCTCACCTGACAGGAAGAACACCTATACTGCTCTCTTTTTACTTCTTAAATGGTGTTCAGTTCTTTTGTTCAGTTCTTATGTTCAGTACTAAAATTGTGAAAGAGGCACCAACTTTGCTTATAGAGCTTCATCCATTTTTTCAATCTAAACGTGCCAGTTCTTGTGATGGCATTTATAAGTCTGCTGATTTTACCTGCAGATGAAATGTTTCTCCATAACTTAGATGGCAGGGATCAGCGATGCCTTACCTATACTTTTGTGGTAATATATCAGACAGCTTTCCACCATGGCTGCCTCTCCTCTGGAAGCACGCAGCCAAACTTTTGGTAGCCAGCATAAAACCTGCGTTCTCTCAGCAGCATAACTATCCCATAATGGCTTCAGAATATATTTTAGTAGCTGTTTTACAACTTCCTATATCCGTTAGAATATCTTATAAAAACTCTGTGAAGAAAATGGACCAGA
Source organism: Calidris pugnax (assembly GCF_001431845.1). Lineage (NCBI taxonomy): Eukaryota > Metazoa > Chordata > Aves > Charadriiformes > Scolopacidae > Calidris > Calidris pugnax. Next base: position 4,984,277 of record NW_015090864.1, read on the forward strand.
TTCTATATATTTTATTCATGTGGGCATTCAAAGCACTTAATGGTGTGAGTAGTGTACATTATGTTTGGCACAACATGGAGTTCTCCTGTAGATTTCTTATTTCTTGTTCAAAACCTAGTGACTGCATCCTGAGCTGAAAATATTCCTCTTTCTGGGTAGCTCTTTGCAAGCTCTGTTGGTTTAGAGTAGCAAAGCAGCCTCCATCAGAAGGCTGAGTAGTTTATAGCAAAATAACTGAGGCCAACCTCTAGTTAATTAAAATAGACATTAAAACCTGTTGGGTGCAAAGAATTATAATTTTCAGCAAAATGTAGAGATGCGCACTGGTAACTATAATGTTCTGCTTCCCTCTTGCTTATTTATGTCATCTGGTTGCAACATAATTTGAAATAAAACACCTGCAAAGAAAGCAGAATATTTTTGGCTCACTAAAAATATATGTTTTATCATAAGAGAAGACTTAGTGCCAGCGTTTAATTCTTGGCACAACATTTGTCATCCCCAAATACTGTTTCACTATCGGGATGAAATCTTCTGAATTCATTTCCTTCTAGCACATGGTAGCTTTCTGAATACTTTATCTTATCAATAAGTCATTGGTAATATCAGAATGCCATGATTCTGATGAGTGAGGTGCCAGCAAAACTCATTGAACTGGATCTAAAAGAAGATACGGTGTAAGCAGTGCTGGTTGTGATGAAAAGCTTGTGGGTCGGTGACTCTGAGATTTTGGGTTGGACATTTTATGTCAGGGTTGTTTTTTTTCCCAGTGATGTGAATGCAGTGAGTTCTCTTACTTATTTATTTCTACCCCTGGTCAGCATGCATGATGAACAAACAGGGCTCATTTTAGAAAGTCTGTGTTATGCGATGTCATATCAAGCTGCAGGGTTGCCTTGTGACATGGGCAGCAAGAGGAACTCTGTCTCACAGCTCCTCCTGCGTCAGACTGGGGCTGATTTCAACACTGTGCTTTTCCTAAGAGATCTTTTTTGAGATCTAAGCATTGCAGCTGTTTCTATCACATTTTCGTGGAATAGAAAAACCCTTCCTGCCTGGTCCTCGGTAGCTGCCAATGTCTCCGAAAGTCTCTGTCATCTTCAGCAGTACTTTTGACTCTGAACTCACCCAACATGTTGTCTCTGGATGAAGGAGCATTTACAGATTGCCTTCACATGTTGCAAAAATATTGAGGGTTTTCCAGCTCCCTGCAAGCCTGGTTACATTCTAGGTCATTACTTTAAGTCCTCAATTACACGCTCTTTGCTGTTCATACCCTAGTATGAAGGTACTCTCTTTAAAGAAAGCTTTTCTATCCGACTATTCCTTGTCCTAATAGATCACTTCCCCAGCTGCTGTGACTTCCCTGGGATGGGCAGAGCTGTGCTCATTTACGCCAGCTGGAGAGGTGGCTGATTATATTTGTTAGGAACGTGTAGTACAAAAAAATCATTGTTTATGGTCTTGACAAAATTACGCCTGTTGGAAAAAAAGAAACAAGCGAGATATCAGTTTAAGCAGAAGTAATGTGTGCTGTGTAAAATTTCAAGGACTGCATTATTCAGTTCTCCCTTGTTTTGATGTGAGCACACAGACCCTCAGAGCGTGTATTAACAGTAACTGAAATTTTTCAGATAGAAGACAATTTCCCATGACACCTCCTAGCTGTGGAACTGAAGTGCAATATAAATATAAGTGAATTAAGTCTCAAAAGGTTGCCTGTTGATTGTCAGTAAAATTATGAAGAGCGTCTAAGTCACCTGGACTCCTTTAGCCTCTTGATTTTTATGTATCTTTATATAGGAGGTCTTTATTTGATCTTAATTAAAACTGGGAGTTCTCCATGGAGCCATTACTTCATGGCTGGCTGGAATAAAACTTCCATGCAGTCCCTTATCACCTTGTAGTCTTTTTAAACATGATAAATTTTTGGTGCGTATGTGTAAATTTATGCATAAGAGTGTGTGAATCTAGGCCAGTTAACATTAAATTAGATGTGTCATTGTATTGTTCTTTATTTCCCCAGCCTATTATTCTTATATTTTGCAGTGCTCTGCAGGTCAAAGGAAAATTCCAAAGAGATTATATGGAAAAGAGTAGGGGAGGGAAAGACAACAATATTCCATGTAGTCTCAAACACTTAAAAGAAACCCATCCTCATGACCGTTTTTGTTACCACAGTAGTTAGGAATGGAAAGTTTATATTTAGTCACAAACATTTCTCAAACAAAAAGAGAATTTAGGACTCCTGATTGTTACATTGTAAGATTTAGATCTAGCAGAATTGCAGTGGAAACATACCTGGTGCCACAGGCTATCATCCATCTCCTCAGCCCACGGTGAGTAGTAGCTTGTTGAGGGACATCACAGAAATCAGCAGGGTTAAATGAATACAATCCTACTGGAGATGAGCATGTCTGATGGTATCTAACCTTTAGCCTGTAAGCGCTGCTTTCACATTGTTGATCTTCAAGTTTGGCTCTTTTGTTATCTTTGCCAAGTGTCTGAAATATATGCATGCGTGTCCTTGATACCACGCCAGGCAAGCAATCCTATGCCATCGTGCAAGCAGAAGACGGAGGTGAAAAAAGCTGTGGCTTCTCTGAAGTTAGAGTCCAGACAGCTGCAGTACACAATAAGATCCTCAGCCTCTGCTTCCCCTGTTGCTTCTGGGGGATGAAACCTCCTTGCTGGCTTGTGTCAGCCTCTTGGGCCATGATAAGAGGTTGGTAGGCACTAGGATGGGGGTCTGAGTCCACAAAGCCCATGCAAGAGCAGGAGGGCAGGTAGGTGGATGTGAGGAGGACCCACTTTCCTTGTATTTACACCCCTGCAGGCAATTTGTTGCCCAAAGTGGCCTTTTGGGTGATGGTCGCCCATCCAGGGTGAGTCAGGGGAAAGCTTGTAGGGCAGGCAGGTCATGTTGAGAGAACCTGAAAGGTCTTTTTAGCTGGGTTGGCTGAAGCCTATGAGAGTAAAGCTAAAACTGTAATGGAAAATGACGTTTATCTTTTCTGAATAAATAGAGGCATTACCAATATCTTATTTGTTTGTACTGTTCTCACTTCTTGCCGTGCCATAGAAAATATGCATCTTGGGGCTTTATTTTCATATGCACATTTTGTTTACATAACCAGTACATTTTTATCAGCAAGAACCGATGTTAACTGAATTTAACAAAGACAAAGCAAGAGGGAAATGTTCATTCTGTGCATGGTGATATCACAGAAACAATGTGTTTGAAGCCTTGTACTTCAAAAATATGCCTGAGAGGAATGGAAAAATCCAGGCTCATATTGTAAAAACGTGAGTCACAACAGCTATTATCTCTTAAGAAATGGCATTCCAGCTCTTTGATTCAGTCATTGATGATTTCCCTTTTTAAGTTGTGGTGCTTTCTTACCCTTTTAAGAAACATCTGGGCTAACCCTGCCTATTTGTAGAAATGTTTGCAATTCATAGATTAAAAGAAATTAGACATAGAAAAGACCCGTGAAATTATCTTGTCCATTTCCTGAAAGCATATGAAATTGAAAAATAATTAGGTTAAATATATATATTAAAATTTGGAACTTTAACTTATATACAATATGAAGACAGAACCTGTCAAGATATTTCAGTTGTAAGGATGCTGGAAAATGTAATTTTTTCAGGAAAAGTAAATAGAAGGGTAGCAAAAGTTCTAATGAAGTTTGTGTAGGATTTTCCACTTGTACCTAGATGGCTCTATTTCTGGAATTTGCAGATAAAATTGAAAGGATCTGGTCTTGACTGGTTTGAAGTTGATTAAATTCTCTAACAAGAGAGAGTTTTAAGCAAAAATAATTCTTTTTAAAAAAAAAAAAACAACAACAAAAAACCCTCAAAACCTCAAACACTTTTCATTTTAATTAAGGTTTTCTAACTATTTTATCCCACTCATATTGCCCTATCCTTTTTTTTTTTTTCTTTTTAAAAAAATTTTGATCAGTTCTGTTGCCAGAATGACTTCTTTTGGAAGTCTGAGAAGAACACTGAATTTCTAGTAAAGATTCAGTTTTTGTGATCAAGCAGCACCCATGAAAACTGTGGCACTTAGTAGAGACATTTCACACATTCTCTTAACATCTCAGTAAAATTCTCAGTGTCCTTCACGCTATATGGCCATGCCTCCAGTCCAGTTGTGTGGAGAAGGTGATGCGGGGGTGGCTGCCACCAGTTTTTGAGCAAAGGGAATGTCTGTGTAGGTTGGAGGCACCCACCCAGCCCATGCTCCAAAGCACTGAAAGCAGGTAGTTGATGCAATGCAGGTTCCTGAGCATTAATATCCGGCAATACCTGAGTATTAACTTTGGTTCTCTGAATTCTTCTGTACCTGCACAAGCTCGGGTCAGCCACAGTTGGTGGGCAGATTGAGCCTTTTCGCAAGGCAGCATAGGATGTTTTGTGCTGGCATTAGTGCTACGTAAGGACAAAAGTACATAAGAGCAGGTGATGTGTTTCTCCAGAGTGGTAGCCTAGGAAGAGTGTGAAAACAGGACAAAAATGAGTAGTCATTCTTGCACACACCCATGTTCTATAGGTAAGGGATTTTCTCAGTCAGAGACAGCACTTTTGTGTTTAAAACATTAAAAAAATGGGTGTTTTTCCCTTGGATTTGTCTCATGGCTTTGTGAATCCTTGCCATTTGCAGCCAAGAAGTTTCACAGGATAACTGCGCCACGTGGAAAGTGGCTCCAGTGGTTGTTTCAAACCTGCTCCTTTGTGATTTCACTTGAAATTTCTCCATCCTTCTATTATGAGAAAAAGCAAACAATCATTCCACATTCGCTGTCTTCACAGCGCTCTTGATTATCTACACCTCAACTAACAGCCCACAATAACCTCCTCTTGGGTTTAGAAACCTAGTCTGTGCCCTTCCAGAATTACTGACCAGCCACTGATTTTTGTTTTCTGCTTCAGCACCGAGGCAGCTTTCACTGTGAAGAAACAAAAGTCAGAATGACCAAAAAACTCTGAGAATTCTCTGGCCACCTGTACTGATGTCATTTATAGAAAGTGAAATTCTATTTGCTCACATTGGTGCTGAGTCACAAAGCGTTGAGAATAAGAAAACTCAATTTGTGGAAAGCTTCTAATTTCCTGTTTTTCAGGAGGAAGGGGATAAAACAAATGATGCAGGGGAGGAGGGGAGAGGAATAAAGAGAGTATCTAAATAAAGAAGAATGTTAGAATACCCAAACTCCAGGAAGGCTAATTCATTTTAGCCCTGCTTGTTCAAACATGCAGTAATGTGGAGTATAATGTACGAGCTCCAGTAAATCATTCCTGTATGATACGCTGTGATCAATGACAATTTAATGAATTCATTTTAAAACGAAGTCAGAATAGGAAAAACAGTAGTTATTTGAAAGAGTACTTTACTCAAATAAATTGAGTCAATAAATATGCTATTTGTCATGCAGAGTCCAGTTAAAGTCTTGTTTGCTAACAAAAATGCTGTCATCACAGAGCCTAATAGAAGTAAACTATCTGGAACTATCCACTGTAAATAGACAAATACCATCTGAAAGCAGAAAACAACAATTGTGGCTGAACAAAGAATTGTGTCCTGCATGCATTGACAAATGCAGTAGGGTAGCCTACCTCAAAATCTACTATTTTGTTTGTCACCAGTTTATATTCTGATTTAGTATGAATGGTCTGGTGGTAGTAGAAAGAGAAAGGCTGTGTTTATTCTGTGAAATGAGTTTTAATTGTTGCTTAGTGAGGATTTCCCTTGCTGGAAAAAAAGTGCCAGTAAAATCACTATTAAATTGCAAAATACGGTTTCAGTTCACTTAGATGGATTTGTGCAGGCTACTAGAACAAGAATAAATGTCATTCCTTTTCAAACAGTAGTTTTACATGAATTTTAACAGCTATCCAAGCAGACACACGAAGGCTTTTTGTTCAGCTGTGTTTTTCATGCTTGGTTTTATTTATGTAAGTTGAAGAGATGTGGCCATTTCCACTTGTTTTCATTCAGGTGGAGATGGGAATTGTCAGCAGTGAAGCACCATCAGCTCAAGATGGTCAAACCTCACAGGTTTGGGTTAGATGTTCAAACTGGTCTTGGATAGAAGGAGCCTGGTTTTCAGATGCGATGAACTGGCATTTTTGAAGCTTGGAGTGCTCTTGTGAGGATCCCAGAACTTTGCCACGCACATTTGGGCTTCCAACATCCTTCAGATTGTAGGGTGTGGAGGAGAAGAAAATGCTCAGAAGTCTTGAAAGATATCTTCAAGATGGCATTTCCTATCCCAAAGAAAAATAAAAAATATGTTGCAGAAGCCTAAGACAGAGGTTATGAAGAATTCCTGTGTGATTTAAGAATCTGAACTCAACCCTTCACTCTTTAAATTTGGAATAGAACAGCTGGGGCATTTTAGAGTTTGCATCATGTGGCTGGAGATCGGCTGATTTGAATCTACCCTGCAGTCATCTTGGGCACATTGTTCATCCACTCCCAGAACTGCATTTTCAAAAATGAGTTAGGAATCCAAATCCTTGTGGCTTTCAATGAAACCTAAGCTTGTATGAATCTAAGTTACTCCTTAGTTTGGATTTAGGATTTCAAGTGACTGAAAAACTTAAGAATGCTCCACAGTCTATATAAAAAGGTTTTTTAGCTCTGATCACAAGTGATTCCTAATTGAAATTACAGTTTCAGTCATTTCTATTTTCCTTGATGTTCTGTTAACCACATAAATATAGATGAAGGGTTTCCTTCATTGTCAGTAGATAGCCTGCAAGTTTGGGTTATGCTTTTCATTTTGGTGGCTTTGTTCTTCTTGCTTTGCTCCTGTCACTAACCTTTGGTACTTTTTTTTTTTTTTTTTCCCCCAGCTGTTTCCACTACTAGGAGTAAAGACCAGTAAAGACAAAGCAGGATGAAAAGATGGCTGACTTCTTGTTACCACCGGGTACTAACAGCTTCCACCGGTTCACGCCTGAATCCTTGGCTGCTATTGAGAAACGAATTGCGGAGAAGCTTGCAAGGAATGCCAAGCAGGAATACAGAGAGCAGCTGGGGGAAGAAGAGAAACCTCAGCCCCAGTTTGATTTGCAAGCTTGCAAGAAGCTGCCCGATATCTATGGGACTGTTCCTCCAGAGCTCATTGGGGAGCCGTTGGAGGATGTTGACCCTTTCTACAATGATCGTAAGGTGAGCACCCGCCAGCCATCCTGGTTCTTTTGCTAAAGCATAGACACTGTCTCTGTTTTGGGGGCTCTGTTTTTTATCTTTCTACAGCCAGTAAAAATACTTTCAGCATGAGCAGGGCTCCCAGAAAACATCTAAGCAGGAGAGCAAAGAGGGATAAAAAGAATAATTAAAACTTGGGTCTTTTCAGATAACTCTAAGTATGAATATACAGTGCCTGATGAGAGCAGAGCAGTAGCTGAGTTAAATTAAGCCAGAGCTTTTTATCTACCCTATCTTGCCTTCTGCATGAGCATTGACTCTTCACAAGTCTGTTTATCACTTAAGCCCCTTAATGTTAAGGGCTTCTGGGTGACTTGAGTCTTGTGCTAGCACTCTGCATAAGAGCAAGAGGCACCTCCACAACCATTCCTGGACAGCAGCGGTTCTTTTCCTGCTGAGGGATAGTCCAACTCCATTTAAGCTGAACAAAATGGACCTGAAGGGAGATGTGAGCCGCAAGCTCAATGCTGGCATTTTGCAGAAGGGTAAGCTTTGTCCCAAAGCGAGCATCACCTGATGAGAAATCATGTGTAGGCTGGACCAAAGCCACAACAGTGCAAACAGCTTCTGTCAAAAGGCTGTTGACAGCAGGGCTGGGCTGGTTGCTTACTACAGTTGGTTCCCCTTTCCAGACATTTCACAACACAGGGTACAAAATAAGGCTTGGAAGCACAGTATGTTTTTAGGAAGCTTCCAGTTCTTTCAGGTACTGATGTTCCTGATTTTGGGCTATGCTATTTCCCGTAAACAATGAATTAATATGACTACAATGCTACTTCTATTAAAACAGTGTAGAAACAGGTGCAAGAATTACAGAATAAAAGTTAAATGGATAAAGACAAATGGCTTGCTTACCTGGAAGGGACAGAATTAATTTACCTTTTAATTTGCCTGCTATCCCCAGGCACAAGCAGCAGGATACAGATTTGCAATTTTAGTGTCATGAAGGTCTTAGACTCAGGGTGGACGAACTGCTTAGAGTTTATCTATTGGGTGTCCTGATCCTGTCTCTGGGTGAATGTTAGTTCCTCTGCGCATGGTGGGGCATCTTCAGAGCTCTGTAAATTGGGCTAGCATCCATTCACATTTGATTTAAGATAAGTCACAGTATTGGTTTCTTCCGCTCATATTAACCTGAGTACAATGACAGTGCCTCAGGTCAGATCCTGCTGTGGAGCTGTGCCTCATGCAGCTTCTTACTCAGTGAGACAAAAAACATTGCCTGCGAGCAACAGAGTGCTCAAGGTAGAGAAGATGGAGTAACAACATAGTCAGAATCCTGGCCCTCAGAAATACGAGCATCATAAAGCCCCTCCATCTTAGCCTCCAGGTCAATTTTATATTAAAAGGTGATTTGGCTCTTCTCCCAGCCCCATGATGGAGGTGATGGCACAGGACCCTGCAAGGAGAAGGAAGTAAATATAGTTGGGATATTTCCATAGGAAAGGCAAGAGCTCTGCTGGGAGGGTCTTGGACAAAACTCTTCACTGAATGAAAAGGAATTTGGGGATTTCTGGAGGGAGTGGGGAAGAAGTATGGGATACTGGCAGGAATTTCCTGATGGGACGTGGGCTGGGAAAAGCTGAGCATAAATTAAAATACTGAATGTTCTCATTTTCTATTTTGTTTTCCAGACATTTATAGTACTGAACAAAGGGAAGACAATCTTTCGATTTAGTGCCACTCCTGCCTTGTATATACTTAGTCCTTTCCATCCAATCAGAAGAGCAGCAATTAAAATTTTGGTACATTCATATCCTTTCTGTTGATTTCTCTTCTTGTGTATTTTATATGGCTTTTAAACACAGATGGATGGAAGTCAGAAACCATTTTATTTCATTAAGCTGTTTTAAATCTTTTGGCTGAATTTGCTTGCACAAGCAGAAATGCGCCTGGATTTTTGGTTTGTTTCATTTTATATTGTTATGTGAGCTATGAAAATGATTATATTATGCTATTGGTATCAAATAATATGAACTGCACTGGAGAACCTGGTGAGTTTACTCAGGTTTAAAGGCTGGGAAGTGCCTGATCATGTTTAGTAAAGAGTCAGTGGAAGAAACAGGGTGTAGTACCTTAAAAAAGAAGGGAACCAGGAGGCTCTGGGGGAAATCTACGCTGATGGAGAGCTTCACCGCTGAGCACTTAAGCAACCTCTCCCATGAGACACTGTGATGCCGTATGCAGACACAATTTAATTTTGAACTGTCAGAACCGAATTTTTTTGCTCCCCTGAAACAGAACATTTTAAAAATCGTTTTGTTGTGTTTTTTTAGCCTTTAAATTGCAACATATTATCCAATGAAAGCACAGGTTAGCCTACTCGACCTTCCAGTGGAAGGGAGATACCTCATTTCCCCTAGCTCTAGTTCTGAAGTCATGTAATAGATAGATAGATAGATGCAGTGCTTGGTTTTGGCTTGTTTTTTTTAACATAAAGACAGAAACATTATATTCTGACATAGTCACTTCTCTCTGGAAGACCAAACTGACCCAAATGTTCAGCTTTGTGTGAACGTTTCTAAAAACACACCCTTTTTCATGAGTTGCCTACTTTCTCTGCTGTGTGCATGAGAGACCTGGCAGTGCTAATTCAAAGACCCCACATGCTGCTGTGTTGATCATGTGATGTTTTAGTGATGGAAATCCCTCGTGTGCAATGCCCATGGCCACCAGAGAGAACTAATAAATACTAAGCAGGTAGCTTCCTAGAATATTGGTTTATTATCAAATTTCAGCAGGAAAAAACAGGAAAGAAACCTGATTCCCATTTTTCAGAGAGTTGATTATAGATCAACATGTTATATATGCAAACAGTACAGCACATGCTGCTGCATACTCAGAGCCCAACAGTGTTTATTTGGTACAGTTACATCAGCACAGCCTTGCTAAGGTGCATTGAGATCAATCCATTTGCAGGGAAGAATTTGAAAACCGATCTTCTCAGAAAAAAAAAACATGTATGTGTGAATATTGGCTCCAGCTTTGGAGGCCTGTTCTGTCTTCTGCTTACTTTCTTCTACACTGGCTGGTGAAGCCAAGAGGTCACAAGCATGTGTAATGTGCAGAAACTACATGCCCTTGGTTGCAGTCAACCAAAAAGATAAGTATGCAAGAAATCCTTACTATGCTACTTTGAAGGATAAAAACCACAGAGGACCAAATTTGAAAGATATGTCAGGACCAGAAGTGTGGTCTGATGAGGAGTGTAAAATTTTGGGAGCGGAAAGTCACAATGCGAAGAGCATTTTAATTCCTGAAAGACCCAAGTTGTCACCTTGTATTGTTAGTGTCAGGAAATCCAACAGCTCAATCTTTGGCAAGCCCAGGGAGGAGGCAATGGCTCTAGTCCCAGTGAAACAACAGTGAAGTTCCTGCATCAGGCACTGATTTGTTTTCTGTCAATAAAGACTTTTCACATCAACTTGAAACACAAAGGCCAATTGGCTGAGCAGGCAGACAATATCCCAGGCAGAAAGGAGCCTGAATCTGCAAGTACTCAAGCAGATAATATCACAGACATGAATCTGGGAAGCAGATATATTGTCTTGCATGAGTGTAATCAAGCAATCTGTATCTTTCCCATGGCAAAAGCCAGAAAAAGAGCATTAACAAATGGTGCCCTGTCACGAAAGTGTCTGAAGCAACTTCTTTAGGAGATGCCATATTTCCATTTCTAATCATTGAGTGTACCTTGAAGGACAGCAGTAGAACGGAAGAGAGAGGACAGAGTAAAATCATCCTATATAGAAGCTGGGGGATCACATTTCTTGCTTAAGTAGCTGTATATGGAGTTTTTACTCTGAGACTTCAAGCAGGATAGATCCTGAATGTTGGTTGCTCATCCAGCCAAGCCTGATTAGTTTAGCCATTCAAAAATACACTTTTCCAAGGGAAAAAAACAAAACAAAAAACATCCACAGCGTCTTAGTAATGTTAATTACTTCAATTAACAACATATGCCCAAACTTTTTCTAGGTGTTTTTCTTCTTCAGTCTAGGAGGCCTCGTGGAAGGGCCAGAGCCCAGTTGGCTGTCCGCAGCAAGGCCCTGGTCCATTTCTGCCACAGAAGACAAAGGGAGTGTAGGTCTGCATCCTGTCTATATCAAATGCAAACCAAAAGTATTGGATGAACCCTTTTGCCTTTTACATCATTATTAGCTATTATTAACATCTTTATTTACTATCTCCAGTGATTAATAACATTAGTCCACTGCTAACATTTCATTGATGCCTTATGCTTAAAAGATTCCTCTTAGTTCTTCTTGCCTGCAAGCCAAGGACTATTCTGTGATGTCCTTAGTTTCTCCAAGCAGTTTGCTGTTCTGTATAAAATCCATAGCAATTGCTTTTCCTAGTTTTTCTAGGTGTTATACATGTTTGTCACTGATCCAGAAAGGAGGTTTGGCCAAAGTTACCTTCCTTGATGCTAGAATTATGGACTCTGACACATTTAAAAAAAAAAAAAAAAAAAAAGAAAAAGAAAAATAAAAGCCTTAAAGAATTTCCAATCTTTTTCATATTTTCTGCTTGCAACTTTTTTCCTACCTGTTTTACACACTTCCCTCTGTAAGAGAAAATGACACCTTGTGAAGCACCAATTATAAGTACTATTGATTGGGCCTAACCTTTGCTTGCACATATTATATGTAATTTGGCAATGATCACTTAAAGAGCCTCTAGTATTCAGTCTGCTAATTAACAATTATCCATCATAATGAAGTCTAGAATAGAAGTATGCTGTGTTTGACTCAATATCTTTGTGCTAGAAGATAAAATTTATAACTTTCGGAATCAGTTTGCTCAAAGCCTATTCTATAACTTCAAATTGGATGTAACAGCTTTAATATATTACAGAAAGGATCCTGATGAGCAGCTTAGTATATTTGGTTTGTGGTCCATAACAGAGTCCAACCCATACTTCTGGGTTTGTTAGCCATGTCAACTCATGGAGCAGTAGGCTTTCAAAAATTGGAATTAATAGGAATTCCAAGATAGATAACAGATAGTGGTGCTGATATAGATTGTCTCATTTTCAAGTCCTTTGTTCTTTCTGAGTAGATCATCATCACTGACTTTTTTTAATGCAAATAATTGCACTAGGTTCAGGTAGGGATGTGAATTTTCATTCTGTAGGAATTTCTGTTTTCTCTCTCTTTTAACACAGATCTCTGACTCTGGTGCATAACCAGCTGAAATGTTGCTTTCTTTTATGTTCTCTGTAGTTTTCAGCTTGGTCATGAAAGTCAGTTTGAATTCATAGTGCATTTGATGTCCCAAAGCTGACCCTTTATATTTTCAGCCTGTGCTCTCCTGTATATTCTCTTTGGTGTTTCAATAAGAAGGTGATGACACCTGCCTGTAAGTGAGCATCTGGGAAAGCTGTTAGAGTCAGCTTATATCACAAGGAAACAAGGATATCTATAAATCAGACCAGTGATCCTAAAAAGGGTGGTTATAGTGGAATTTCTTTGCTTGGAATTGAAGCATAGTATTTGTTTGGCATGGCCTGGAGGTACCACTCTGTTTTATTATTGTTGTTTTCACAGCATTTCACTGCAGTTGAAAAAGTAAGCCAGTGTTTTCTAGACTAGCTGCAGCTTACAACCCAATTGTGTTAACCAGATGGACACAACTTATGGAAACCTATCTCAGGCTGACTTGAGAAAACGTGGCTGGATATCAGCTATCCTTCCCAGCCCTTCAGCAGGAGGTGGTGGCTTGGAAGTGGAAAATGTTTGTGAGACGAGCAGTCCCTTTGAGTTCAATTACTGCTTTCTGTGAGGGCACTGGGGAATATGAGGGTTGGTTACTACCAATTTAACCTCCTTGTTGCTTATGTTGCCCACCGGGAAATGTTCCAGTTTGTACTCGGCAGAGATTTTGGCTCTGCAAAAGGACAACTTTCATGCAAACATTTCAGGACATACCTTTGAAATAATATTCTTTGATTGCTTTTCTTAAACAAAAAATACCACCAATGGGATCAGTAAAGGGGTGAAACAAAAAGCCTTCTTTTTTTTTTTTTTTTTTTTCCTAAAGAAGACAAAAGAAATTTACATTTGGAAGCTACTGTTCTGCTTTGAGAAAGGTCCCAACCTATTGACTGAGTTGTAGGCTGTTTTTCTTTGGCTTATCTTCTCTCCACTTAAACTCATTAGTTAAACTTGGAACCTATTATTTATGCAGGAGTATCCCATCATGTTTTATAATTTTTTTTTACAGAACGTGGTACATGCTTTTAGGAGAGGAGTTCAGCGAACTATATTTTCAATTTCGGGAAATCGATTTAGGGTGCTCCTTTTCGTATTTATGGCCTCAGCTTAGCAGCTAAGTACATGGACTATACACTTGGGAGGTTCATTTTAGCCTCCAATTAGGGAAACTGGTGCCTCAGCTGAGGCAGTCAGCTTTGCAGACCAAGACTGTGTATTTGCCAACCAGGTTAGCACACCAAGTCTTAAAATTATTGCTCTGAAACTCATGTTAACTTTTGGTGAAACTTTATACTGAAACTGAAGCCTCAAGCCCATTAGAGAGATCAGAAAATCCAGATTTATAACTTGCTCTACCGCCAAGAAATGTTTCAGGGTGCAAAATAAAATGGGAATTTGCAGACACAGGTTTTTCTGTAGATACTTAAATCAGATTAATCCCTCTTTTTGTACAAAGTTGTGCACCTATGCACATTGTCATCTGACCGACCACAGCTGTAAATTTAGGGTATTGTATTTTCAGAAGTGCAGACTCAGTACATTTGTTTATTCTATAAAGAACGTGTAAAAGATATAGGCAACGAAAAAAATACCAGGGAATATTCCTTCTTTTTTTTTTTTTCTGTTTATGTAATTATTTGTTTCTTTATGCACTTGCAAATAAATGTCTACAGTCTGGCAAATTACAAGTGAACTGTCACATCTTGTGTTAAATGACAAAAAATTTATGAAGCCTTGTAACATATGCAATGTTTTCCTTAATTCGCTTATTTACATTGTTCAGTATGTTTATTATGTGCACTATTTTAACTAATTGTGTGTTCATGGCACAATCAGAGACTCCGTCGTGGAATAAATATGTTGAGTAAGTATCCTTGCTGGTTTACAGCTGCTCTGTCCTTATCTCATCCTTCCTGTTCCATTTATTACAGTCGTCTTTTCATCTTATTTGCTGTTGACTAATTTCTCTCCAGTAATATTGACCATAGTATCTGTCCTGACAAAACATTTTGCCAGCTGTTTGTTACTCATAAAAACTCCCTTAATAGGTCAACTAAGAAGTTTTAGACTACCAAGATCATACATATTACAAAATGCACTTGCTACGCTACTGCCAGGGTTGGAACTCAATGATCTTTAAGGTCCCTTCTAACCTGAACCGTTCTATGGTTCTATCAGATCACGTATGAAGAGAACTCCATTTGAAACTGGCCTGCCTTTCACAGTTCCCATGAGAGAGATTTGCTGGTTGGACATATTAGAATAGGCTGATGGAGTTTAAGTTGAATTACTTCAGACAATAGTTCCTGGACATACTTAGTTCTATCCTTACACTGAATCTTATTGGAAGCAGAGGTTTCTTTTAGACTGAGCACATCATGAGAAGTGTTCCCTTCTAATCATTGGCAGGTCTACTTCATGAGCAAGCATAAAATTGTCTGGGATCACTTTTATGTGGATTCCTGTCTTTTTAGTCTGTCAAACCTTCAGAAAAAAAATAGGAAAGATACCATTTGAAGGGGTTTTTGGTATTTATTTTTTTTTAAATTAATTTTAAAAGAGACTAGCGGGCTTTGGAAAGCCTATTTCATTTCTTTAAGTTGCTTTAAAATATTCCAGTGAGAAACAGATACCAGATGCACAAGCTAATCAACCTACAGTGCATTAAACAATTATTTTGGCTCATTGAACCAATCAGAACACACTTTTTATTTTTGACTGACATATGATAAACACAGCCATCTGCTGCTCCGTAGCCTGGTGGTTGGTCTACTCAGGGCTGGAAGGAAAGACAGTAAAATGCCCTTATTTTAGGTTTCATAAAATCATGCAGAGCACATCTTCTAGGCCATAAATTACTAATTATAGATAGCACTGAACCAAATATTTCATCTGATCACAATAACATCCTAATCCCAGGATGTTTCATGTATTTCTGTATAGTGTATTATACTCAAGTATGTCTGTGACTTTCTGTTTTTTCTCCTAATGTTGTCCTTTTCTTATTGAAAACTGTCACACAGTACCATAGCCATGATGTATTCAGATGAAACATGGACATCTCATCCATATGAGTCAGAACTTGGTCAGTGGGTCTACAGCCAAGAATTTGAGCATTCTGGAGAAAAATTTCAAAGTGCTTGTTGTGTCTTCTGTAGGCAGGAAAATGTAGATGAAGTTATCAGTGCATCAAGCAGGGCATGCAAGATATGTAGAGCAGAAGTACAAATAGACTCATGCAGCAAGGAGTAAATCCTTTCCTTTCTATGTTTCCTCTTCTCTCGCTTCCCCTCATACCTCTCAGCTATTCCTCCCCAAATACATAGAATGAAATCAAAGGCAAGTACTTTTGAGGAGCAAAATAACCCAATGAACTTTAATTCAAATTGATTATTATTTGATTTGGAAAAGGTACATTTAATCCATTTTGTTCTGTTGTTTCAGAGACTCACAGGGGATACAAGAGTAACCTTCTGCAAATATTTGTCCTAGATCTTCCTTTAAAACATTTGCCTTACCATTTTGAAAAAAGAAATCAATTCAATTTACCACCATGAAATTTTTTTTTTTAAATCCCAACTTCTGTTGTTAAAGAAGCTGTTCAGTTGCTGGAGGACTTTGCCCAATCCATTTAGAATTAGATGATGATTATACAATCAATTAAACCATCTGACATGTTGAATAAATACAAGTGGTTTATCATTTTAATGAGCTTATGTACCGTTAAGTATTTTTTTTAGTTCTTTGCATGTGTTTTCTGCATGTATTACTGAATACATATGCTTAAAGAGATTGTCACGTGGGTGACCTATATTTGAAATATCAGAGCAAAATTAAATATGAGACATAAAAAGTCAGATACAAGATGATGCTTAGGTGTATGGTCAAAGAGGAGATGCGAGAAATGTTTAGTGCCAACTGCTGCACTAAAACTGTCCTGCTAATCTCCATTTTAAAAAGGAGCATACTGAGGTTTTACAATGTGTGTAACTAGCTCTACTGTGTGACATGACGGCAGAAGGGCGTGAGATTTGCCACTGCCCTTTTGTGTGTCCAGTTACAGACAGAGGAACACAGCTAAGAGAAACCATTTTCTTGTTATGCACAGTGAAGTTCTTCCATACATTACTGCCTTTAATTGCTTACATATATATATATTATTTTTTTTTACCAAACAGGAACCCCAGCTGTTATAATTCTTTTGTGTGATTGCACCATTATAGCTGTTGATGTTTAGGAACTGAATAGAAAACTCAAGCTAGCCTTTCCAGTGGCAGTCCCCAACATCATGAGTTAGAGATTTGTGGTTTATGGGATTTTAGGTGTTTGTTGTTGGGGTTTTTTTTTAATAGGCTTTGGTATCATCTGTGCCTTCATTTGGAGAAAAGGGGTAGGGAATGACAGTGGTGGATACTAAACATCTATTATTTTTATTATGATATGGCCTAGAATACCTAGTCCCATTGGGCTAGATGTCTCAGGTAGAAATATTTAAAAAGAGGTGTTGCATGCTCTGAAGTATGACTTTGATAGTAGGTAGAGCCTTGAGTGAATACAGATCTGAATAAGTCAGATACATTGCTGTCCTCCACAGAGAATTAGCTAAATTTTATCACAAGTATCATCTTTATTACAAAAGGTAAGATGTATGTTCTAACAAAGATCATCACAGTCAAGAGGCTGTTGAAAATAAACATCTTGCTAAGGGGAAAAAACACCCTTGTGTCTCTTTTACTGTCAAGCAGGTCAAAATTACTACATATAGTATTCAGGTGGGAGTTGTTTCCCTCTTTTTCAGTGAGGGAATTCTGTTGTTTAATTCTGAGGGCTGCTGTGATTTGCCATGGATAGTGAAATTCAAAGGAAGTTGCAGGAAAAATACCCCTTTTAGTAAATAAAACCAAGTGGTGACACTTTTTTGACCTGCTCTCCTTCAAAGTGTCCTGGGCTGGAAGAGATGAGAGGTATGAATGGAACAACCACCTTCAAATAAGAGAAGCAACAATGAATGTGGCAAAATCCATTCCTCTTTCACTGGCAATTGCAGGTAGAGCTTAAAAAGTCCCATAGCACAGCTTAGTGGCATAGTATTATTCATGCTTCACCCAATGAGTGAGGATTCATCAAGGTACACCCTGTAGTGAAAATTATCTTCATCCTGGGGCTGTATTGAGTCCTTTCTCATTTCTTACATGTTCCTTGGTACACACGTGAAGCTGATCATATGCAACAAAGTGCAGCATCCATGATTTTCATGAGCAACCCCAGTGTGATGGTCAGGAGTGTCCCATGCGAATAGATTTGGGTTGAGTGTGCCTCTGTCATTCCTGCCATCTGCTGCTTGCTAATGCTCTTCCTTATCTTGGCCACTTTATTCTCCAGGTACACTTTCACTGGCATTTACACTTTTGAGTCATTGATAAAAATCTTGGCAAGAGGATTTTGCATGACAGAATTCACCTTCCTTCGAGATCCATGGAACTGGCTGGATTTCAGTGTTATTGTTATGGCGTAAGTAGCACTCCTTTATATTTTCCAAGACAGCAGTATGCAACAGAACTTTTGAAAATGTTGTCTGACTATTCTCTTTTTTCACTCAAATTTTACTGAAAATGAGAAAATGCTGAAGTATATTAGGATGGAGTTCATTTTCCTTAGTGGTTTCAGAGGAAAAAGTCTGAGGAATTCTCAATTATGTTGTCTCAATTCATTAGACTATTTTGGAGAAATTATTTACTCGCTCTGTGCTCCACAGAGAACTGTTTGTAAAATATGTGTAATAATATTTGCCTAAGGTAGTTTTGGGAAGCTTCAGGCCCCTGAATAGAAAGTGTTAGAAGTGTGACCCAGGTATTTAAATCCCTATTTATAAACTATTCATCCCTTACACCACCAAAACTATTTTTCATGTTCTTTGTTTCACAAACCCTATTAATCCTGAAAGCAATTATTAATTTCCTATTATACGGAATTAATTTAAAGGTCTCTGAAACTTGGTATATATCTTGGGAATAGAAATTTGGCCCCCAACATGATATTCCCCCTCAGCTGTATACTTCTACCTAGATTATTAGAGTTCACTCAGGACACGTGGGGTTCTGGTGCTTTGAAGGAGGTGATGGATTTGTGGCATCTAGACAGCTAAAAATACACAGGGGTAGGGGAGCAGTCAGCCAACGCTCGCAGCGGACACGGGGTCAGCCCAAGCTCTGGCCAAAGGCAGATTCCTGAAACTGTTGGTATCTCCAGCTGAGCTAGAAATCCAGATTTTCTTCATAGTCAAAGAAGAGAGAAAGGCATGTGGAGAGAGCATGAAGGGGAAGCTAGTAGAGACACCCTGAAAGGCCCCATTTCCTAATAATAGAAGGATTTAATCTGATCTCTGTTTTCTGCTTGATGATAGCTATATTATCTTCTGGGTTTAGTTTAGTTCTTGCTGTTCTTTTTAGACCTCATAATTTATAGCCTTAGGTGTGACAGCCTTAGTCTCAGCATTAAAGTTTGAGCTGAACTCCTGGGCCCACAAAATTTGAATGGAAGCAAAATTGGTCAAAAACGTTCAACCAAACTAGTTCAAACACCAGTGAGGGCCACTGAATTTGGTAGCAAAACTCTGGTAGGCTGCAGGAATCAGAACCAATATTCTTGGCAGAGGAACAGCATGAAGATGTTTAAAATTTCTGTGGATCACATCAGGAAGACCCCCATTTATTTTAGCAGCCTTTGGATCGAAGCCAGCCATAGGCCAGATCCTGGGATCTATTACTACATTCCTATGGATTTGGCTGAACTGATATCTGGCCATCGTGATAAGCTTTTTGAAAAAAAAAAAAAACTGCAATGCAGATGGGGGGCAGAGGAACAGCATGAAGATGTTTAAAATTTCTGTGGATCACATCAGGAAGACCCCCATTTATTTTAGCAGCCTTTGGATCGAAGCCAGCCATAGGCCAGATCCTGGGATCTATTACTACATTCCTATGGATTTGGCTGAACTGATATCTGGCCATCGTGATAAGCTTTTTGAAAAAAAAAAAAAACTGCAATGCAGATGGGGAGGAGCTTCTGGGGGTCAGCATACATTAGGTACTTTTCTCAGCTAAACTTTTCCTCAAGCAGTGCTAAGTGCCCATCTCCTGCAACATTTAGAGGCAGGAGAGAACAACAAAAAGTGTTGCCAGCCTGCTCTCCTGTCCATCAGACAGCTGGTAAAAGCAGGGTGTGATAATTCATCTGTGAGTTGGGATGTGAGTTTATTTGCAGGTCTCTGAGTTCAGGACATCACGGAGATTTTCTGTGTGTGGGTTCTTTCTATTTTGCAAGGAACGAGGGTTTTGACAGTGAGGCAGAAAGGGAAAGGACAAGATGAGCCACAGCTTGCGGCCTTGGCAATGCGTCTGCTCCACCGATCTCAGCTCGAGCAGAGGTTGAGGCATCACCCCCAGCTCTGCAGAACTCCTCTGGGAGCATGTCATTTGCTGTCACTGAATTTTGAGTCTGAACAGTCAGTGTGGGACAAGGTCTGGATATCCATTAAAGTCTGTCCACATTATCTCTGGGTGTTTGGGGCTTAGGGATCTGGAAAGATGTGAAAGTTTTCACAGATCTTGAGGTGGACAGTTGTCCAGAGGTGATTCACTCCCTGCAGGTAGTGCTTTCTTTTCTAACTACATATCAATTTTCTTTCTGAGTGATATTTCATCTCTTAGTTAGAAGATCCGTGAAACAGGGAGGGCCTGCAACTGCGGGAAGTTGTTTCTCAGCACCAGATTGCAGCAATGGCTGCGCTCTGCAGAATTAACATCCGTTTCTATTGTTTCTTGCTTTAAATTGTGTTATAGAAAAAAAGAAAAAAAAAAATAATTGGAATTCTGGAATAGAAAAGAAATAGGAAACTGCTTCCTTGAGCCCATAGGCAGCAATGAGAGAGTTAAAACTGACTGCAATATGATCTTCATATTTACAATGGAACTTCCTTCCCAAGTATGCAAGCAGCTGATAGTACAGAGTGTTGGATAAGGGACTCTATTCTGATATGATTTATCCTTCATATAAATCAAATTTGCAAGTAATTTTAAGTAAGACTGATTACAGGTAACTCTGGTGTTTTCTTTGCTAGTGTGATGCTGGAGTTGTTTCTGTGTCTGAACACAAAGATGGCAGGAGGGTTCTAGATGGATCAAGGGTTTTGAGTTAACAGAAAATCTTCTTCTTTCAGTGGTGGGCATTATAGTGGGATGGCCATCACTTGCTTCATAGTTATTGCAAGATAACTTCTTGCCTCCTCTTTTGGGCAGAAAAAGCACAGATTGGGTCACAGAGAGTAGTTTTAAATAGCATACTATAGAGTAAGAGGTGCCACAGCTCTCCAGGGCTTTTCTCCCACCCTGTGTAACAGACACAGCCATGGCTCCGGACCCTCTGTGCGGCCATGGGTGGGTTCAGGTGAAATTATGAAACTGTTCCTGCTTACATCACCCTTTCCCAGAAAATCAAGTACTTTCCAGAGCAGGCAAAGAAGAGGCAGCTGTAACTCTGGCTCGAAAAGTTCCCTGTCAAAACTTTAAAGTCAATAAGCAATTCCCTGGCTAACAGGAAAATTTGGAATGGGAATTCTAATTGCTTCTTGCTCCCTGATACAGAGAAACTGCAATTGCATTCAAGAAATGGCCACAATAAATCTTAATTAACTACTGTGAACAAGCAGCAGTAGTATTTGTTTCATATGCTCGTTCATGCATTAATAATAAGTTTTTACCAATCTCTGGTCAGCAAAGCCATATTCCCATGCTATTGCTTCTCCCAAAATTATTTTTTCCACCATTGCATGCTGCAGTAGAGTTAGGGAGAGAAGCACTGGGTAAGCCTGGGTAGGAATTACCAAACAGGTAAATCTTTGCCCAGTCTCCCCTAGTAAGAGGAAAAACAATATTGCTCTTTCAGGTTATAATCTGGATTAGTAGATATGGAGAGGATGCTCTGTCCTCCCCAGAGGCCTTTGCACAAAGCCCACTTAAGCAGGCTTTGTAAAATAACTGGGAGAGTTTTTTTTACGTAACATGTG
This sequence comes from Calidris pugnax, assembly GCF_001431845.1. NCBI lineage: Eukaryota > Metazoa > Chordata > Aves > Charadriiformes > Scolopacidae > Calidris > Calidris pugnax. The sequence goes on from NW_015090864.1 coordinate 5,005,782, forward strand.
CAAACAAATTCCTCAAAGAAGTAGAATATGTAAATGAAATTTAATAATGGACGTAAAGGGCTTGAGTTCTTTTGTTCAGAAGATGTAGTGATGACTGTGCTTTTACTGTATACTGATTTGGAGCAAATATCTTTGTACAACACTGATAAAATCAAACTCATTCCGTAGCTGACCCTCCTGGGAGCATTTATCTCAGATATGGCATGGATCTCCATGATGACCAAAATAGGCATGGCAATGAAGAGCTGGCATTGGTATTTTAATCATAAATAGTTTTTAGTAGAATTGCAATTATATTCATTCAAAATCCATCTTCCTGCAGCCAAAGGGCATGGATTTGATGTACTAAACAAAATAAAATTTTAAGCATCTCTTGAAACCATCATCTGCTTTTCCACAAAGTACAGCATCTTAGAATAAATAACCCAGTAGAAACATTTGCACTGATATTTTCCGATGTTGTCCTATATGTAGTTTGCAGAAGCTATTATGTGAAAATTGCTTGGGTATTTGAAGCTTTTATTTTTTTTTTTAAGAGCAACAAAATAGCTCTTAATGTTTCCTATAATGTAAAGAACTTTTTGTTAAACTATGTGATGGTAAAATCTTTAAAGTATTTATTGCTGAACCGCACGATAACAAAGTTCACCCAGTAGTTTTAAAGAATTGATGCCTGTTAGATAAGTTTAATAGTTCAAGAAACATTTGAAAAAATGTGTACTATGAAAAACCCGGGACAAATGGCATCAAAGAACAGCCTGAAAAGTGGATGCACCTCTCATTCGGCTGCATTTGCTCCTGCTATGTATGAATGCATTCTTCATTCAGACAAGTCTCATACTCTATTGTATAATTCCAAATAACTGTGACTTAATTCTACAGGTATGTAGGAGAATTTGTGAATGTAGGCAGTGTTTCACCTCTTCGGACTTTCAGGGTATTGAGAGCTTTAAAAACTATTTCAGTAATCCCAGGTAAGAAGCCCTGATCCTTATGTTTTGGCTCTCAGCTACAAGTGATTCTTTCTCTGTCTCTCTTTGTCCCTTTGACTGTTGTTTTTTTTTGGCTGGTGTTTTGTCATTGTCTGTGTGTGACTTTCCCTTGTTACAGATACATAACTGAATTTGTGGACCTGGGCAATGTCTCAGCCTTACGAACGTTCAGAGTACTGCGGGCGCTGAAAACAATCTCAGTCATTTCAGGTGAAAATCAGGTTAAACACTCCGGCTGCAGTTAAAGCCTACATGCCATTTCCAGTAGTAAACACAGTAATTACAAATGACTTACCCATAGATACTGATCAGGAAATGGAGGAATGTAGGGAATGTGACCTGTCAATAGAATACATTTTTCTTATGTTTTTCCAGTACTGTTTTTGTAGGCAGAAGGAATTAGAGTGCCTCCAAAATTACAGACCTCACTAGGAAGAGTGCTGTTGTAAGAACAGTGACATGCAGTGGCTTGTGAAACACATACATAAAGTACTCATTCATGAACCATATGAAAATGGCAATGAAACTCTTTTAATATCTTCAGATATCGATTTTTAAAAATGTAAGGTTAATGACCTCAAAATGCATATTAAGAGTGCATCAACAGAGGAATCTAAACCTGTGTTATGCGCTGAGTTTTCAAGACTACAGGCATAGATAGCTGAATTTGTCATGGTGTTTATCCATTTGCATTGGTAGAAACACTGTTTAAATCTTGGATGCTGAAGAGATCAAAAAACATTTCATCATTGATTTCAGAAGGTTCAGCATTTTGTCAACTTTCACTTTCTCACGTATTCAAGGATATGATTCCCCCCCCATGAAAAAAAAATCAGTGTTTCACCACATATCTGATAGTGAAAGAAGCTTTTTTTTCCATAGCTTTTATCTAATCTATTACTATTTCTTACAATATTTACTATTAAGTAATTTATGCAGAGATGAGTCCACTGAGGACTAACCATAGGACATACTTTTTTACCAAGCATTATCTATGGACAGGTCTCATTCAGCCTCAGTGTTTAACATCTCCAACCTGCATGACAAGGTAGAGAAGATAGCAAAACCCATGCATGGTAGATCCTATTGGTGATAATCCTGAACAGATGTTGGCAATTACATGTCAAGAATATTGAAAACATCAAGTGAACTGCTCAGATTCTCAAGCACAGCTCTTTAAGGTTAGAAAGGCTTTTCCACCCACTATATTATGCAAATCTACATTACCATATAAATCTAAACATATTCTGTGGTGTAAATTTATAGGGACATGTATTACTGCTAATCACCAGCACCATAGTGATTATACACAGGAGTATAAACTAGAAATGGATATCTAGAATTAAGGTGTTAAAAAAATATAAATATGGGTCTAGGGCTTACTCCCTCATTTGAACATTAAAGTAATGAAAATCAGTGAAATTACTGTAAGAGCAAGGTACTTTTTATTGAAAGTGTATGCCAGAATATAGCTTTTAAAGTATACTTTAAGATTAATTAGATCTTGTATTCCTTGAAATCAGTTCCTATTTTAATTTTTGTCTCCAATTATGAAAAGAATACTTTATTAGCAGAGAGGGTTTCCTCCAATTTTATTTCCATTGAGAAATGTTGGGTTTTTTTTCTTTGGGAAACAAAAAGTTGAGCCCAGTTTTACAGATCGTGTGGAACAGTCGTGGCTAATCAGAAATATAACCGGAGTTTTCTAGCTTCCTTTGCTAGCAATTTGGAGACTAACTTGGAGGGACAGCCGTCTCCAGGGGACACCTTTCATTTTCCATCTTGTCTCAAGCTTGAGGTTGTTCAGAGCAGAGCCTGTCAATTTTGCTGAGTTATATATATAGTAATTTTCTGCTTTCCTATATCAGAGTTGGAGTTGAAGCTTGTTTTACATCAAATGATAAATTTTGGTTGTTTTTTTAGTGGGAAACAAAAGGAGTATGAGATTCAGAAAAACTTTCTTTACAAATACACTAAAGCCCTTCAGTGATATTAAATACCACGTTGTTCCATTTGCTGGTTAATAGAAAAAAAGAAAGATGAGGAGTATTATTTATTAGTGTAATACGTAATAACTCACACTCTATTTTTTTCTTTCTGACTATTTGATTAGTTTTTTGATAACTGCATTTTTTAGGTACTGGTTACTAAATTATTTGCTGACATAACTGCACAGAGATATGCTATTGGAATATCTGGCCTTAGATTTTATTGTCAAGATTACCTGTGCCCTGAGTATGTTTAAATTACAGATGAGGGGAGCTACTAATTGCCATAGAACACCTACCTGTCTGTAAAACATAGCTAAGGTTTCTTTTTAATGTTAGCAGATAACTTCAGAGGAGTCGATTCATTTTTCATTTAGACACATTTATTTTAAAAGAAATATTGGGCATGATGCTGTGGTTTATTTGGAGATCAGTTTGAGTGTTTAATGATAACATAGGCTTATACTGAGGTGAAATATTTTTCCACTGTAGATTTAAAAATGAAAAGATGATGAACACTAATATATTCCATGAGATTTTTGTGTTCAACTGCTGGAGAGAGCAGAAGAAGGTTATTATTTTTGTTTCCTTTTTTACATCTTAGGTGAAGAAAGCTGAGACGTACTCTCCTTTGCAAATATCTAAGCTTTTCCTCAATAAAATTGATCACACTTTTCCATCAGGTAGTTACATTTGCACAAACATAGTTGAACTCAGTATGCTCAGTGAAATTACTTACCGAAACTAACGGGCCAAGTCCTCCGTGGTGTAAGGCTTCTGTCCAACAAAGCACTTAGAGGGTGGTTTTCAAAGGCATTCAGCTTCACTTGAAATCAATGAGTTTCACTATTGACTCCAGAGGGAGTCAGTAAAGCTTACTGCTTTTAAAAATCTCACCTACCTTTGATGCCTCCCTCTGAGTGCACAGGCTGGCACAGGGACATTTAGGGGACACAGACCCACAGGACTCAAGAGGATCTCCCAAACTCTCAGAGTCCATTCCCCTAAGGCCTAAGGCTGCACTTAGGATAGCTCACACTTAGCCTGATATTTGTTACCTGACTTGTTCTGACAGTCCTTCAAAGGTGGAGATTTCATGATACTCCTGAGAAGTCTGTTCCAGCACCTTATTGCTTTCACCATTAAAAGATTTACCCTGGAAGGACAGGTTCAGGTCCAGGTTCAACAAACCAAGTATTAGCATTGACCAGCAAGCCATGTGCTTCCCACTCACTGGAGATCTGGGGCTCGGTTTGCTTACCACCATCCCAGGATCTCCTGCTCCCCAGGGCCATGGATCACCTGCAGGTCCTGTCTCTGATCCCAGACCCCTATCCAGCCTCACTCTCTCTTGGTGCATTATCAGTTCATCATTTTTTACCCTACAGACACTGTGTAGGACATCAGGTCAGTGCCTTGCCCTGTGTGGCAGCCCTTAACATGCTGGAGGACCTCCATGGATCCCCTCAATTTTCCCTTTTCTGCTCTAAACACACCCATTTCTTTCTGTTTTCCAGTTCCCCATGATATTGAGAGAAAACAAGCTTTGTACAGTGGCTGAGTATCCATTTACCCAGACTTACTAAAAGAAAAAAGTTTTTAATTTCTTCGTATATTCCTTATGTTTAGGTGCTTAGAATTAACATTTTCTCTATGGGAGCATTAAACCTTTAACTCTCTGTGATTTTATTTATTAATTAGCATCTTGCACATTGCCATAGCAACTGGGTTTGTTCGTTTTCAATCTAGATAGGAACCACAGTGAGCAGAACAACCCAGTGAAGTCACTCATTTGTCTCCCATTACCAGCGCATCCCAGTCCCAGTGTGCTCAATGGGAACCCTTCTCCTGAAAATAGAGGGTCTTGACTCATAGTTTACCTGCATGGAAATCACCAATGTTTTTGATAACAATTAATTGAGGTAATTATGAGCTCTGAGGTACACCCTACTATGACTCGCCATCAAAAGCCTGCAAAATGCAGGCCATCATCAGCATCATCATCAGGATTTTGTAAGATGCCTGTATCCAGAGAAGCTCCACTGCTCTTTCTGGAACAGGCGTGTGCATCACGGATATCTCACATAAAATGACAGGATACCAGCAAAAGGTGACCTCATAGAAAATTGGGCCAAGGCACTTTGGGGCCTGATCCAGCTCCCGTTTAAGTTAGTGTGAGTCTAAAGACTATAAATAGTGCTGTGAATGTTATCCAGTACTTTACTGATAGCCAAAACAGAGCTCAGAGCACAAGAATTAAGACTGTGTGGAGAAGATTGACCCTCGTTCACTGCTTCAGTCTCAGTGAAGTCCTCCTGCAGAGAGATAAATGTCTTCCTTCTGGTGGGTAGCTCACTTAAGTCAAAAAGTACCTATCCCAGAGGTGAACAACACATGACATATTTGTCCTTTCCTTGGAGACTGGCCTGACTCTTACATTTCCACACAAAGATGGTCTACAGGAATGCTGACAACCATTCAAGTTCACCCACATGCTATTAAACTCTTTGCTGCCCCACGTCTCAGTGGCTAATGACAAAATACGTTCATCAAGAGTGCACTTTTCTCTCCCTGAGAATAATATCTGCACACGACTCATGCAGACATGTACAAGACACATCTGTATCCTCAGGAGAAGGAGCAGGCTAGGTGGGGACAATCATGGTGCAAGTCACACTCTTTTTTTTGTTTTCCCTTTCTCTCCCCACTCGTTTCCAGACTCTGCATGAAAGTGTCTGATGTTCTGTAGGTGATTGCCAACATCTGGTATGGATGTCATACTGAATTATGCTAATACTTTCTCACATCTCATAGAAGGAATGGATGGTGTTGTGGGGACTTGCCATTTCTCATTGTTTGGTGTTGCTTGCATTTTCTATGGTTTCTGATTTGCATTTGAAAACTGATTATTTGATTAACCTCTGAATGTGGTAATGTCTACCTGCATTAACAGGAATGTTTGGGCCAAATCCTTCTTGCTTTCTGCAGATATCAGGATGCCTATACAACTCTCAATCCACTGATTTTCGTGATGTTTTTCATGTCATGTAAGCAGGATTTGGCCTAGAATTGTGGAAAATTCAGTGACTCAGGAAAAGTCTGTATTGATTACTCCATAGGGAGTGATCTATATACCCATTGTCATTAGTGGGTGTAGATGTTACTCAGGTTTGGATCAGATCCTCATTTTTTTCTGCATGCTGCCTGGTTTCATGTTTGACTTGCAAGAATTAAGTAAATGCCTCTAATGCCCCATAAATAATATCTTCTATTAAGCTATATTGCAGTGCTCTCATTGGCACTATTTCAAAGGAGGATTATTTATCTAGAAGATTTAACAGGGGTCTAAATTTGAATACATCTAGCATTGCTTTTAGAAAACATGGGATTGATTCAGAGAAATGCAGAGCACCTGCAAAAGGTTCTGGGTGTCCTTATTTCCCCTCTGCCCTTCCATTTACGATGCACAGAAAGTTTAAATGAATGGTGATGTAAACACTTTGTTTAGCAGTGAGTTGTGCCAAGCAAATTGCTGGATGCTACTTAATTTTCTGGGCAAATTTTGTTTTTAAAAGGTGAGAAAAAACAGTTAGACTAAGTATACCACTCCCTAAATGGTTTTCCTGGAAAGTTTTAACAAAGGTCCACGAGGCAGAGAACAGGTTATTTTTAAAAGGTCTTTAATTACAGCAATTGTATTACTAAAGCATTCTCAAACTGTTCAGAAGCCTGTATGCTATTAAAACAAAAAAAGAAAAGGAAAGTAAATCAGAAAGCCCTCTCATAAAGAAATTATTTGACACCTGCAAGGAATGAACTCGTAAAACTAATAGTATAGGGTTACTGTTCTATTTAAAACCCCATCAAGTAAACTGAGAAAAACATGTTTCATGAAATTACCTGGAAATTAACAATACTGGGGCCTGATTTTGAAAAGAGATAGTCTTTACTAGTGATTAGGATTTTGTAGGTCTTGTTTCCTAATATTATCCCTATTCACATGAGGACTTCCATTGTCCTTGCCCATGTGAGTAAGATTAATTACTGTACTTAGATGACACAAATACAGGCCTCAAGCTTGATTTGTATTACAAGCAAATAAATGTGCTGCAGGGATTTCCCAGAAGGTACTGCAGTAAAAGAATTTGTGGTTTGGCTCCTTTCCCTCTCTTAAGACTCGGTTTCCATTGGACTTCCCAAATTTCACCAACTTCAGTGAAGAAACATCAGTGCATTCAAAGGACAGCCAGTTAAGAAAATCACCAAAACCATTTCAGAATATCAGAGAAAATAAAAAATATTCTAGTGCATTTGCAAACCATATTTCTTTTCCCCCACCTCACTGCTTTTTTAAACCTGGCTGACTTAAAGGTCTTATAGTCTTAACATTGGATAAGGGGAAACCCCAGGAAGTCCTTCAGAATTGGGCTACAACTAAAACTACTTTCACTTCAAGTATAAAATTCACCCAAGACTAGATTATCAGAAGAGCTATGCTTTTTATTTGGGCACCAAAATAGGTAGCCAAATCTACAGATGGACTCAAAAGTTCAAAGCTGACCTTTTTCTAGGTACCTGAATAGAACTGACCTCATTTGTAAAATCCCTTTCTGTTGAGGAGTACGGATAGCATGAAAATCCAGCTTTTGTCTGATGTTTGTACTGTAATATTTTTTGCTTTATTTTTTATTAGAGCAGGGAGCTGTCTAACCTCTCCCTCTTTACCATGCCACAACTAGCTTTAAAGAGGCAAACGAAGGGGAGAAAGGAGGCTACCCAAACTTGATGGGCAGTCCCTTTTGATTAAATGGCCATTTATAGACAATAATAAAATCCATAAGTTAACCTAATGGCAATACCCTATGCAAGAGGTCTTGCAAGGAGACTATTTTAGGCTCCTAGATACAGGGACTGTTGGACCTGTTGGTCATTCCATCAGCATATCCTCCTTTGAGAAACTATGACTTCCCCTTACTTTAACCACAGAATTTTAAGCAAGACCAAAAAAAACATTTTGCCTTCCCACGAGTCCTCAAGTATATTTTCATATTATTTTAAATTATACAGCACGAGCTCAACCTTTGTGGCTGCCAAACTCTTGGGGTGGAATTCCAGGGAACTGAGATTTAATGTGTATGATCATATTCAGTGAGCAAATCAACGTGCTTCTGAGTATTGCCCAGGAGAATTCCTCCTGTTTCCTCTTTGCATTTTCTTTTTTCCATTTAACTCAATTTTTCTTCCTGCTGCCATACTCGTGACAGTGATTATCAGAAGCACTGATTACTACTTATCGAGTATTAATTAAATATAAATAGGAAAGAAACAACAAAATTGCTACTGTTGTGCAACTGATATTAACATCCAACTATAGCACACAAGTTTAGAAGAAGGGTCTTTTTTTTTTTCAAAAGAGTGGGTTTTGTCATATTCATGTAATATTCGACCAGCTCAAATAGTGCTGATCTCCAGGAACACTTCAAAAGCAAGCAATATCTTTTGAGATAACAGCGTAATTATTCATGTCTGTATATTTATAGAATAATAAACTGAAGCTAGTGTTACGAGGTGAAATAGCACAAGAGAAGCTAGTCTGCATGACCCAAGCCTTTGGTGTTTGCAATAAGATGATTTATATACACTGACAGCATATTATTAACTTTGCCCAGGTATTGTTGGAGCCTCAGGTTGTTTTACTCAAATAGTTTCCACTGGGTTTATTTGATTGCCCATATTATTTGTCTTATTTCTAATCCCAAATTCTTGTTGTCTTAAGCAAATGAATTGAAGGCAGAGGAATTATCCATATGAGGACAGCGAGCTGGATTTGGCACCAAAATATGTAAAATAATCAGGGAATAAATAACATTTCCATACCTCTTCATCTGTTTATGTGAGGGATAAAGTTATCAGAATCACCTGAGAGATTTAAAATTAATTCACGTTCTCTAAATTCTATGGGATTTAGGTTTTACAGCCTTTACTGCAGCTCCATGAAAATATAAAAGACATTCTGTATTTTCTTTATCCATGGCTTTTTTTTGTACCTCAATGTTCCTCCATCCAGTTTTTTTCCCTCCATTTTTAAATCAGTGTTTGTGTAACAGTAATACCAAGACTTTTGGCTAGACGAAAGTAGGCCAAACTAGACGTTCATAGTGATGACTTGTGTCTTGTTTCTACCGTCTAGTTACAAACACGTAGTAGAAACCCTTCCAATTTTCCCTTCCATGGAGATTTTAATCATGAAAAGTAGCTCTCTGCAGATGTGTTTCAGCCTCTCAGTCTATAAACTCTTGGCTTTTATCTCCCTAGGACTGAAGACCATTGTAGGGGCACTTATCCAGTCTGTTAAGAAACTTGCTGATGTGATGATCCTGACCGTTTTCTGCTTGAGTGTCTTTGCCCTCATAGGCCTCCAGCTCTTCATGGGCAACTTGCGACACAAGTGTGTCAGGGACTACACCAAGTTTAACTCCACCAATGGCACGTTGTATTTGGATGGTAGAACGTGGAACACCTCAGAGGAATTTCTTAGTGATCCAGGTAAGTTCTTCTTTACCCTGTTTGGTTTTTGGTTGGATGAAGTTGGGGTTTTTTTATTATATTGACCAAAATCTAAATGTGAATCAATAAATGCAGCATTATGTGACTCTTTATGATATTGATGTGATTTTGAAAGATCTAGGTGGCTTTTTCTGATCTCTGTGGTGGCCTCACAGTTCATGCTGAAAGTATTTCTGGTGCTTTCTTATGATAAAGACTAAGATCCTTGTTGGATCATTGATGATTTTCACAGTTTTAGAGCATCTCATAATATTTTTGTTTAAGCTCCCTTTCCTGGAATTAGGAAGTCACATGAAAATTTCAAGTCTGGGTGTGGGTCTTTCTTTAAGACAATTTATAGCTTTTGCATTTTCTAGCAATTCAGGATTTATTAATCTGAAAAATCCCAAGACCATTTTTTTAAGGAAAGCTTATGTTATTAGGGCCCTAATTCATTATTTGGGTTGGGCCATCCTGCAGTATCTGGTGCTCTGATGTTTATTATCAAAAGGCTGGTTTTCTAGGACAAAGCAATTTTTAATACTCTACAGTCTGCTATACTTTGAATTACAATGAAATGGGTTCACTGAACTCATTTATTAACATTTTTTATAAATAAGAATTTCATGTAAATAAACTTCAGAATGTAAACAAGTGGTCCAGCTGTTCCTGCTCCAAAGCCCTCTGCGTCACTGGAGGATCCACCCCAATTGCAATGGACATGGACTCACATCTAAAACAATTCAGTGATGCTCTTGAGGGAAGTAAGTTGGTGTAAGTTGGTAGGAACTTATGACCAGCGACCTTCGGTATTTCATTTATTTTGAGGAGAATGAACGAACCCCATAGTCAACTCATTAACTGGAAACCTGGCTAGGAGGAAGTGACATAGTGTCACAGGGTACCTCTGCTATGACTGTGTGGACCCTGCCGTCCTATATCTTCAGCCATCTGCACTATAAAAACCCCCTGTCCGATTCCTGGAAGTTGTCTGGTAAAATGTTGCCTCCTGGTGAATGCCTGGTAAAATGTTGCCTCCAATTCCTACTGGCTTCTTAGCATGTACACCTTTTCAGTCAGGCTACACAGTCCAGGGATTGGGCTAAGGGCAGTCCCACCATTTCCCCACTGGTGAGTTCTGGCCCTTCCTCGATTCCTCTCCCTGCAGTCTGAGCAGCCCTGGAAGCAGTGGTGTTATAAGGGTTTCATTCAAGGAATAAAAAACTCAACATTTGGTGTCTTTGGATGATGTGGTTGATTAAGGAAGGGCAGCTCACAAAGCTCTGGTTGAATGAGGGTTGTCTTTGGGACCGACCCTGACCATCAAGTTGCGTGTCCACTGGATGTCCCTGTATCACAGACTCTTGCAAGTTGAAAGGGCAAAGAGCTCTCTGCCAAAGCTCAAAAACCACACTGGTCCTATGTTAGCTGGTGATGAGCCTGCTAACATGTTTTTCCACCCATACTCTCCGTGCTTCCAGCTTGTGGATGTGTAGTCGTGGAGCTAGTAAAGATATCTGTGCACCTGTGGTGGATTAAAGCACTTCACAGCTACTCCACCCACAGATAACTGAGAGCTGTGTGAGGTGCTGCTCTCCCTCTCTCTAGAGGCATTGAGAGATATAAAATACTGATGTGGAACTATAAAGCCCTGCGATAAAGGTGAAGGGACGAAATGGAGCTGTGAAGATAACCTGGCTCTCTGGAAATGGAAGTAGGGAAAATGCACTACTGGATAGTGTCTATAAAAATATAGTTAATGTCAGGGCCAGCTGCAGCATTGCTTCAAATGGGAGGAATTGTACAGCTGTTCTAGCATGCCATGAGCAAGTTTATTTGTGTGGTCCTGATATGGGGAGGAGGGGAGACGCTCCCATAAATCCATTTAGTAAATCCAGCAATGGTTAATATGGTCGTGAAAATATGCTTGTTATCACTAAAGGAGATTTACCTATTACAAAGATAATCAACTTGGTGAGATAATGGATTAAAGTGAATTACAGTTTGACCATGTGGTATTAATAGTAAGTAATAATAATATCAATGAATGTTTTCATAATATCTGAAAATAAAGACACGGTGCATTATGGCAAACAGCCATCAGTTATGGTGGATGCACAAAAATAATTTAAATGGTTGAAGTGTTGAGTCAGTGCAGCAGGCCACTGAAGAACTAGAAGAAAAGTATATTTATAGGAAAAATGTACTGACATCTGAATAAGAATAATGAAATGTTCCTCGAAATGCTGGAGAAGGTGGCTTAGCTATTAGGCTAGGGAGAACAATATTTAGTAGGATTTTCATTTAATGTTGAATACTGCACTAAAGCAATTCAGAAATGGAAGGACTGGCTCATTTTGTAACTAGCAGGGATAGTGCTTTATAGTTAATTTTGCATAAGTATTATGGTGAAATGAAGTGACTGTTTAGCAGAGTACTACTGACCACAATTTAATAACAGTCCGAATTTCAAGTACCACAGGGAATTAAGCAATACGTACAGTTAGATTAAAGTGTAGGCAGACCAAATTAGATAAAAAGAGGAATATATTAAGAAATAGAGTAGTGTCAGTGTTTATTCTGAAGAAGAACTAGAGAAGAAAATTGGCCAACATGTTGAGATAGTAGAGTTCACTCGAAGGGAGCACAGACAATTAGAAAAGCTCTTTGGAGACTTCAAAGCCAATGTGGCTGAGTCATTTAGTTTGGAGCAGGGATACTAATCTGAAAAACAGAAAACAGAAACCTGCAGTACTGTCAGAGATTGGTAATACTACTTAAAAAAGAAATAGGGATGTGAAGAAATAAAGGAGAGAAAACCACTCAAAAGCAAAATTGGAAAAACCAATTGTTAATTCTGATCATCAGGACACCAAAACAGAGGATCACAATAGGGTGACATGCCAGTTCTGCTTCTTGGAGAGCAAAAGTTTTCTTTGGATTCTTTGAGAGAGTTTAAAATGTTTTAAAGGACAGCAGGGAGTCTCTGAAATGGCATCAGCCTCCTCTCGTGCTTTTGAACCTTTTTTGCATGAAGGGAAAAACAAAAATGACTGAAACCCCTTAAAAGGGTAATACAGTGAAGAATTGCCTGGTGCTGCAGAGGAAATAGCTGAGAGCCTTAGTCATGACGTGCAAAGAAAGATAAGAACTGGGTTTTCAGTCTTTCCAGCCCTTTTTAGCTTGAGATGACTGTGTGCCACAGGCACTTGGTACAGGAGACATTTTGGTTTTGTAGAAGACCTGGAATAGCTTCAGCTCTGCTTTTTTATCCAAAACTGACTTGGTATCCAGACCAAATTATATCCTCTTTCTTTAGTTCCTTTCAGCCCCCAGGCAGGAAGTTTTTTCTCATCTGTCTTCTCAATCCTCTTGTTTTGAATTTATAGATGGGGAAAAAAGTCAGTTTATAAACTTTGTTTTCATCATCATTGGCTTAACCACAGTTATGTGGTAACACTTAAGTTTTTGTTGATCCCTGAGGAAATAACCACCATGTCCCCAGGGTTCAGGAACTCCTTCCATAAGCTACACTCTCAAGACCCCCATGAACTCTCCTGCCCTTCCGCTGTGGTCACCACAACTGTCTTGGCTAATGGTGCAGGTGCTGCCTGGCCCTTCTGCTACCCCTGTGCCTGTCTCCACCACCCGTAAAGGCAGTGTACCAGCACTAGTGGTGGTAGAAACTGTGGTGGCAGAAGAGAAACCTTTTTTTTTTTTTTCCTAAATTTGAAAAAAAAAACAAAAACCGAAAAGGTCCATTTCTGTGCATGACAGATCCATAAGCAGTCAGTCCCCACTACCTCCCCTTTCAGGCCTTCAGCTGATACTTAATTTTGCTTGCATGAACTTGTCAACCCTACGTTGCAGGGTTGCTAGTGTTGTCAAGAATTACTGGGTTTCCTCCTCCTTTTATGCATCTGCCATGAGATGATAATATAAACTAAATCCCATAAGGAGTGAGGATTTCCAACCTTCCCACCCAATACTTTGCTTGTTCTTTCAGTTGTTTCAGAGGCTCCTGCAGCTGGAGGAAGTGCCAGGTAACTTGGGGAGCAAGGGACAAAGCCCTTAAGCATGGGGATTCTGTGGGAAAACCCACACTGAGAGATCTCTTCCATTTAGCTTCACTAATTACTAAGTCCTAGCATACAAAAGTGACATTGAATATTCCTGATCAGACTGTCAAGAAGGGGACTTTCTTGGCATCGTCATTAAAAGCTCTATTCTGTGAAAGAAACTTCATTTAAGCTACTGCAGGTGCCTCTGGTTTCTTAGCTTAATTACTGGGAGCAGCAGTCATGGTAAGGTGAGATACCTGCTTAGTCTCTCCTCAACTCACAGGGGAGATACAGGTCTAAAATCTGCCTTTTGGTGGGCACATCTATCTCAGGGTGAACAGGAGAATTTTCTTATTCTTTCCAAAAATTTAAATGAGTCTAAGTCTTCACAATTCACACACCAACCTCTAAGAAGAAGGCCTATCAGAAAAGTTATTCCATGGTTTTGCCTCCCATGAGTAATTCTTACCACTGCAAACTTAGGAAGGGGGAAAGGAAGATCAAGGCAGAAGTAGCTCATCAAAGTAGCTCAGACTCTTCTGTAGGACTGTTCTTTGTCTGTGTGAATGGAGTGTGGGATGGGGGACAGCTGAGGATTAGATAGAATCAAGCCAAAGAATTTTTGATGTCAGGTGCCACTGGTAAAGTTAAAATGGAGGCACAGCTCATTCATGTAGGAAAACATTGATTACTGGTAAGTAATTATTTTCCTACCTGCAATTCTAGATTTGGTAAGGGACTGCAATCAATAAGCCCAAGGAAGATTATTTTTAGACATTAATAATAACAAACCTTGGAATCTGGAGCTGTAGATGCAGCACAGTGCACATATATAAAAATAAAATAAAGAAAGAAAAGGTAGAAAATAGTGATAGTTTATATCCATAGCATTAAGAAAATGATGGGATCGATATATCAATATCAAAGTTATTGAGCTGTCGGTTGTCTTTAGGAGAGGTAATAGTTTAGAAATACCAGCTGATTGAAAAACTGCAAGCTTAATTCCAATACCTGTAAAGATTTCTAGGAAATCAGCTGCAAATAGCATGCTTGAAAGCCTGTCTTAGGTTGGGGTGTTTAAATAAAGATGTATTTGATGAAGTGAAGCTTTATGAATGTGTGATTTAAAGTGGATTGAAAGGTATATGATGTCAGATATGTCACTGGCTTAGAGAGAGAAAAGATGTACCAATGGACTGAGTGTAGTTGATTCATGTGGCTGGTGATTGTAGAATCTTTAATGTCATTTATGTATTCCATTACTAAAATGGATTATTGACTAGTCAGTAAGAGTAAGTAGAAATCTGAGTTTAAATAGTGTGTTCTTTTGTAGAGCACAGCTCAATGTAAGGGCTGACTACATAAGAAAAAAAAAACGTGTAAGAAATAAACCTTAAAAATATAGTAAAATTATTATAAAATCACTTTTGAAATTATAGTCTCAAACCCCAGTATTTTCCTTTTCTTTAAGTACTCTACTTAGGACACTCTGAAATGGTCTTGTTTGCAAAGTATTCTATATATGCTTTCTCTCAAAACCAGTTTATTTTACCCTTATTACAGGTAAAATAAAACCTGTAATTTCCTTTAGATAATCCTGTCCAAGCTATTGAAATAAAAAATAAAAATAAAATAAAAGAATGCTTAAGCTTTATTAACCTTTAACTGGCAGGAATAACTGCTATTTTTATAGCTTAAGAGAGGGATTTCAGGGTTGTTATTTTTTAATTCCAGGCATGTTTCCGGTATTCATTTCATGGCAATGATTTTTCTCTTCTTCTGAAGTCAAACTGTGTAGTTACCAAAGGTCTGGAGGAAAAAAAGCTTTAATTAAAAGGAAAAAAATCCAGATAAATATAAATGTACTATCTGTTTTGTCATCTCCAATTAGACCTGGGAGACTTATGGTTGTTTCAGGTTCTATATTTAGAAAGATATATAAAATACATTAAGTTGAGGTTCTTATTTTAGGTACCTAGTCTTTCCAGCTCCCAATTTCATCCAACAAAGTAATAGGAGTGACTCGGAGAAGGAATTTTCTGAGGTGGCCTCTGGAGGAGCCTGTTTCATTTTCTATCCCTTAATCGTACTAGCCAGCCCTGGGAGATGATCCAACTAAACCAGCCATGTAAAATGCTTAAGAATGAGGAATGTGAGTGCTCTACGTAGATGACCTTTGGTTGCAAAACAACTTGCTGAACATTGATGTGATACTCATCCAAACCGTGGTCGTCTTTGGTACTTGAGAAGGGATAACAGGCTTGTGGGAAGCAACTGGTCTTGTGCATGGTGTGAATGCAATCAGAGCCAGTCTGGTTGCTCAGAGCTGATAAATCAAGAGCAGTTTCAGACCCATGAGAAATAATTCTAGAGCCTTTCCACATCCTTTATGTCCTAGGTGCAATACACTGTTGAAATAAATGGATGTGGATGTTGAGGTATATATCTGTGAATGCACAGAAATGTATGTGTATATATAGATGCGTGTGTGTGTGTATATATCTTCTCTCAGCTCTGTGCCTGATAGTTAGCTCTGCCTGATGAATTGCTTAATTTTTGCTTTCAGAACCACTGAAATGGAACCGCATGAACAGATATTCTGAAACTGTATAGAAAATAACAATGTCCAAATAAGATAATAAATGTAGCAAGTTTGGGGAGAGCTGAAGCGTTTGAGGTGTTGTCTGAGGTGGTAATAGAAGACAGTGAGTGTTTGATGAGTAATTATGGGGGTGGGAGGAAAGAGGGAAGCAATAAATCAGTTTGAGATTGGAATAGGTGTTTTTATTATGTATGATTGTATGTGAACCAATGATTAAGACAAAGAACCTCTCTGGGCTTTCAGACTGTGCTTGTCAGCGGGGAATCTATTCACGTTACTCTACCGTTAACTGTAAATGTTGTGGCTTTGTTCGGGTGCTGTGGATCTTTTGATAAATGGCTTCATAAATGCTCAAACCTTAATGCTCTGATGTGTTATTAACATGGGTATTGTACCTGTGCACTTCAGTGTTTTAAGCTAAATAGAAAAAGAAAGGCACAGCAGAAGTGCAAGGATCAGAAAATTGTAGGAATTGGTAGAGTTGAATCCAACACAGTCTCTTCCCAACCATTCAATAGGATTTGTTTTGGCCTTGTGTTGAAAAAGTAAGTTCTTATCTTGGAACAGTTTGTAAAACAGGAGGATTTGTCCCCCAGGTACTTTTCTTTTGCTCTTATCATTGCTTTACTGCTCACAGAGAGGACAAATCTAGTAGAGGACAGATCTGCCACAGAAGATTCAGACTGAACAGTTTCAGAGTTTTCCTGCACCTTCAAATTGTTCATAAACTACTGAGCTAATATACCACTTGATTTGCACAGTGATATGCATTTGAAAGGACCTTGTCTGTGCCCTTTGGAGCCTATCCATACACTTCTGCTCGCTCTGGGTTCGGCAACAACATGCCTTGCAAAGAGAAGAGGTAGCTTTTGCTTTTAATGCTAAACAGTCATCTCAGGTGCACCATGAGCCCATTGGCAGATAATGGTTTGCATTGCTGCTTTCCCTAATCGCACTGGTTGTGAGGAATAAGTAAAAAAATATTTTCTCCTGATATTTTTCATCAACACTGGATTTAGCTAAGTGAGATGGAGATGCAATATGGGAATTGCCAGGCTCAATCTGGCCTTGGTTACCTACAGCAGCATCTGTCTGTGACACAGAGCAGCTCCTCATGTTCCAGAAGAAATTAATACAGCCTGAAGTATAGATACTCTTCTAAATTTTTATTAACATTTACTGTTATAATTCTGGATATCCTTATCTGTGTAAGCAAAAAATCTCTTTTTGAATGTTTTGGCCACAGGGGCAGCCTGCAGCAGTAGCTTCAGCAGTTGAAATGGCAAGTGTAGTGAAAATATTTCCTTTATCTTTAGGTTTGAATTGTTTTCTTTTTTTTTTTTTTTTTTTCTCTTTTTACCCCTCCATTTTCTTAAGGCAAGAAACATTGTTATCACGTTCTGTGACCAGGAGCGCACAAAGCTCTCTCTTCTGATTTTCCAGAATGCATGCTATTTTTGACTCAGATAGTCACCTCTTTTCTAAGATAAAAGATCTCAATTTTCCAATTGCTCTTCTTATTAAACTTTTCCCAGTCATTCTCATTACCCACTTCTCAATACCCTGCAGCCCAGCAGTTACCTTATTGAAAACAATGCTGTGGTCTGTCTTCTGGATCACAGAATCATAGAGTCATTTAGGCTGGAAAAGACTTTAAAATCATTGAATCCAGCCATAAACCTAGCACTGCCAAGCCCACCACTAAACTATGTCCCTCAGCACCACATCCACATGGCTTTTAAATACCTCCAGGGATGGTGACTCAACCACTTCCCTGGGCAGCCTGTTCCAATGTTGACAACCCTTTCAGTGAAGAATTTTTTCCTAATACCCAATCTTAACCTCCCTTGGTGCAACTTGAAGCCATTTCCTCTTGTCCTATTGCCTGTTACTTGGGAGAAGAGACTGACCTCCCCCTCGCTACAACCTCATTTCAGGGAGTTCTAGAGAGCGAGAAGGTCTCCCCTCAGCCTCCTTTTCTCCAGCCTGAACACCCCCAGCTCCCTCAGCAGCTCCTAATAAGACTTGTGCTCCAACCTCTCACCAGCTTCATTGCCCTTCTCTGGACATGCTCCAATACCTCAATCTTTCCTGTAGCGAGGGACCCAAAACTGAACACAGCACTTGAGGTGGGACCTCACCAGTGCCGAGTACAGGGGCACGATCACTGCCCCAGTCCTACTGGCCACACAATTCCTGATACAAGCCAGGATGCTATTGGCCTTCTTGGCCACCTGGGCACACTGCTGGCTCATATTCAGGTGGCTGTTGACCAACACCCCCAGGTCCTTATCTACCCGACAGCTTTCTAGCCACTCTTCCCCAAGCCTGTAGCGCTGCATGGGATTTTTGTGACCCAAGTGCAGGACCCAGCACCTGGCCTTGTTGAACCTGGTACCACTGGCCTTGGCCCATTGATCCAGGCTGTCCAGAACCTTTCTACCCTCAATCAGATCAGAACACTGCCACCAACTTGGTGTGGTCTGCAAACTGAGGGTGCATTCGATCCCCTCATCCAGGTCATTGATAAAGATATTAAGCAGAGCTGCATGAGACAAGCCACTGGTTTATAGGTTGTTACCTGAAGAGTACTCCATCCTGTTCCTTCTGCATCTCAATATGACACTTTTCTTTGATCAGAGCTTTGTATTATATAAAAGTGTTTGCTAAGGATCCCTAAAAAAAATTCCATATTTCTTACCTGAACTGATATAAGGAATTCAAAACTTGGCATCGTTATGGGTGGGTGAGATTTTCTCCTTCCCTGCTTTGTTTCAGGTTCTACAACATAATATCTCACTTTGCATTTATCTACTGTTTTTTGTTTGGTTTTTTTTTTTGTTTGGTTGTTTTTTTTAAATGGAATAGGCATCTCTAGTGGTCCTTATTCAGTCCCGGCCTCTGACTTGAATTCGATCCCCTCATCCAGGTCATTGATAAAGATATTAAGCAGAACTGCATGAGACAAGCCACTGGTTTATAGGTTGTTACCTGAAGAGTACTCCATCCTGTTCCTTCTGCATCTCAATATGACACTTTTCTTTGATCAGAGCTTTGTATTATATAAAAGTGTTTGCTAAGGATCCCTAAAAAAAATTCCATATTTCTTACCTGAACTGATATAAGGAATTCAAAACTTGGCATCGTTATGGGTGGGTGAGATTTTCTCCTTCCCTGCTTTTTTTCAGGTTCTACAACATAATATCTCACTTTGCATTTATCTACTGTTTTTTGTTTGGTTTTTTTTTTTGTTTGGTTGTTTTTTTTAAATGGAATAGGCATCTCTAGTGGTCCTTATCCAGTTCTGGCCTCCGACTTGATTTACCTGGAAAATACTGTGTATAGTAGATTTTGTCACCTCTCTGGTCACCCTTTCTTTCCCTTGTACTTATAAATGTAATAAAGTGGTGCAGATACAGCCCTTTGTTAGCCTGCAGAGATACTGCACATTGACTTTTAATCTTAACCTTTGTCTTCTGTCTCTTAGTCAGTTTTTGATCACATTCATTTGTTTTCTTTATCACAGTACAAGCAGGAGTATTTTCTTCTATTTTTCTGGCATCTGTCTGTAATCACAAATGCATTCGACCCTTGTAGCAGCTTTTGATTTTAATTCTTTTGTGTCAAACATACAAAAAACCGCCACAAAACCTCTACAAAACTTCCAGAGAGCACACTTCAGCATTTTGCTGCCTATTCATGGGAAGCATATGTCTAAACAAGTGGTACTAAATAGGCTTTTAGTTACGTGCTATGCAGCCTACATCCCAAAGAGCATGGGTCTGTGTGACTGGTCAGGCGCAGAGACACGGAAGGAGATTATCTGAAGATGTTTAAAAGCCAGCATGTGTATTTATTGCTATTCATTGTCTCCTGTCTCGTCTTCCTGGGGGATGCTCATGGACTTGGCATGGTCCCCAAGCCAATTTGACAGCATCTAAATTCTCCACTCCCCTACGGTCTGCAGCTCCTAATGCTCCTGATGTGCTTTTCCATCCCGCCTGATGTGTTTTTCCTTCCCTCAGACCATACAGGCAGCATGAACCAAGTACTGTGGATCTTTGAGCTTTTCAGAGCCTCTTCCTAGTGTACAGGAGCCATCTAGCAGAGGGCTTGATGGATATTTTTAGTGATATTTTATTTTTCACTGTTCTATTGAAATTGGACATGTGCTTTTCTGTGCTATCATGACTGCTGAGCCCTGGCTGGGAAATTGCTTCTTTGGCTTGTGTCAAGCCTGGGGAGAAGTATTGATAGGAACCTACCAGAGACACTTGAGCTTAAGGAGACTGCTTTCCTCCCAGCACCTTGTTGTATGGCTTTCTACTACCTCCTCTCTGCCCTTCCATATCTCCTGCAGGACAGCTCATGCCCAGAATTCAGGGCTGCAGTTACCCTAAAGTCACATGTTAGCCAATGCTGCACATATGATTCTCCAAAAAAAAGTTGTCCCCTTGATTTCTGCCCCTTCTACCCACCCAACCATCTTCACAATTAACTCCTCCTGTTCCTTTTTTAACTGAAATTTTGAAAATGTCCTTCCAGACTATTATGGGGTAAGGTGTCAGGTGAGAGCTGGGCCAGAAACGAGTGCCCAGGGGAAGAGGGAGGGAAGGGTGGGAAGCAAGAAGGGAGAGGAGAGCACCCGAGAGCCTGCAAACCCAGCAGAAGGGCTGGGAGCAGCAAATGCCAGGGGACAGCAGAGGAGAGCCAGATCCCCTGTCATGGGGTGAGCAACAGGAGAGTAACTGATTATTATAATTATTTGCAACCCCTTTTAGCAGGGAAGAACTAACTGGCAGTGCCATTTATTCCCAAGCATTCTCCCCTAATAATACCCTTAACACAGCCTGTTCCATCGCTTTTGTGAGGCATGTTTTTCATCTTCAAACTCAATTTCATTTATTAGAGACTTCACCGTTTGCGACACAGTGTGCACACAGCAAGTGCAGCAAGGACTCATTTTAATTATTATGTATTGCCAGGAGGTACGGTGTGTTTGTGCCGGTGGGCGAAAGGGCGAGGAGGGGGTGTTATCTATTTTGCTTCTGTGTCACGTATCACAACTGTAAGGTGATGGGGCTTTCTGAATTGCATTTTGCATTTGGAATCGGGACGTTTGCTGGCTGTCAGTGCTCTGTGCCAGCCACAGCTCAGGGGGAAAGTCTCCAAGCAGTGAGCACCCGTGTGGCTGCAATAAATAGTCTGAGATAACAGACACCTCTCTGAAGTTTTTGTTAGAAAGTCAGCCAGAGGACTCTACTCTGGGCAGTGACTAATGATATTTGAATGTTGCTCTTTATGCAAGGGTGATAATATATAGTGTTGGTTGTTTGTTTTTTTTTTTTAATTGAAAGGAATTTGTTGCAAGAGGACTCAAAATATAATTTCAGTTGGGTCTTCAAAGGAGGAACAGAAGCTGTACTCAGAAACTGTGATTTCTAAGCTGACTCTAACCTTTTCAGTCTTTCTGAACCGGAAACTTTCCTTTCCTTTGCACAGAAATGAGGAGGACTTCTACCCTGCAGCTCCACATATCCCACTGGCTTTCTGCTCTGTGGTGTGATGTAGGTGTGGAAAGTACAAGCTGGAACACCATTTTAATTAGAAGAAATTATTTTTTGAAGAAGTTTGCCTTCCTATGTTTTTTTATTAACTTTACAGGTGGAGCCCTTGCGAATGTTTGATTTGTCAGAGTAGCGTGCTGTGGAAGGGAGCAATGCATAAACCTGAAAGATATTGATAAATGGGAAAAAATGTAGAATGGAACAGCAGAAATGGTGAGAAGCTTGAAGAATTGACTTTGGAAGGAAGACATTGCAAAAATAGTCTAGAGGAATTTGTGTATTTCCTCACTTCTTGCTTACAGCAACTTTAAAACTAGGGTTAAGGCTGTGTGCTTTGAGCAGTGTAGGAGCCAGAGCATGGACTTGCAGGTGACACAGAAACTCATGTTGTTATAGGAGGTAAAAACAGGATGATGTATTTTCATCTTCCTAATGCTGTTGCGAACTTAAGCTTTGAGGGACCACTGATCATTAGGGTTGCTACCAAGCTTCTTGGTACCCCCAGAAAGGCAGGATCTCTGAGGATGTTGGAGAGATTGAATTACTTTGGGTTGATGTAAATGTAACTACGAGCTGGATTAGTGAACGCTATTTCCTGGGCTGTGTTTAGTGTAAGATCCATTTGCTGGTGATAGGGAAGAGCAGAGATTACCCCAGTACATAGTCGTGCTGTTTTGCTGTCTGGGCTCCATGTCACTTCTACAGACAATCATCAGTAGTCCCTACCACATAATAATGTAATGTGTATTTGTTATTAACCCCTTCCTGAAAACAAGTGAGGGAATTCATTAGAGGATTGTTTCCTCTTTGATGCTAGAGGTGTGTTAATGTCAATGCCAAGGAAGATGTGATTCATAGTAGATGAAGGTAAACCTCTACTGTTTTCCCATCTAACTGGCACAAGTGCTAGCTGCAGTGAGATTATGGTAGTGTGAGCTTCATCATCCCCATACACAGCCGGGGTGGTGGATTTGGGTCAAATCTTTACTGTTGCTGGTGCTTGAGCCACTTTGGCTGAAGGAGTTGGCATCATCTCACTGTACTTTGCAGGTAGACAAAACTCTGTAAGAAGGTAAGAAGCTGCTTGTGAGCACTGACTTTACAGGATTATTTCACTGAACTCAGCACCTGTAAAACTCAGGCACTGGGAAGACGACACTAACATATGGAATCATCATACACGTATTTAATAGCAACAGAATCAACTTAACACAAGTAATGCTATGTCAGCAGCATGGGAGATACAGGGTCTTAGTATGCATTTATAAGGCACAAATATGCATATGTTTTGGAGAAGATAGCATTTGGTTATTAAAAAACATATTTCTATAGGAGTTTTGACTGCTGACTACTGACAAGAAATACTTTGTATTATTGAAAAAGTCATGAGTTTGTTTGACAACGATGGAGTAAATAATGTGTGACTGACAAGAAACTGATATGAATACAGTGTTTTTCTGACCGTTTTTCAAAAAATCTTTTAATATGATCAAGTCGTTATCTTAATCTGGAAATTCCTGTAGAAAAGTTCCTAAAAGGCACTGTGTACACTAAAACTGACATCAACATTTTAGTAAAGCTGGTAGAAAAAAAATTAGAATTTCCTTCAGAAAGAATGGCATTTTCCATAAAGATTATGTACACACACATGCATGTGAATGTCATTGTTTCAGTTGATTTTACTTCAAAAAATGGGAAAAAAATCTAATCTGTAGGTTTTTAGTTTTGTTTTTCACTTTCATTTTCCTATATTGCTTGCCACGGACCTGCTGAACTTTTGCAGTGAAAAAACTGACAAAACAAAACAAAAATTAATTGTAATCTTCCAAGACAACAAAAAATTCATTGTGTTTTCAGGTGGTGTTGATCAGTTTGAGCAGTCTATGTTTCAGAGGGAAAATCCTACCGTAAATGAAGAAGGATTTTTATGCTCTTTGTCGATGCCAGAGTTAACTGCTGGAAAGCTGAGGCCATGGCTTAATATGATACCAAGGTGGTTTGTGCTTAAAAGCAAGAGTGATGACTGTTTGCTTCTTAAAGACCTCTGATTGCCTGGCGTCTTGATCGAAATCCAAACCAACTTGCTTTGAATGACAAATTGATTGTTGTGCGCATTTTTGATAATACAGCAATTTGTCTCCCTGGGTATAATACTCTAATCCCCCCTTCATTTATCAGTAGGGAATCAGCAATTCAGCTCTTCCTCAGGCTGAGGTTTGGCACGGTGGCAGTGACACTCGGGAGAGGAGAGCACCCGAGAGCCTGCAAACCCAGCAGAAGGGCTGGGAGCAGCAAATGCCAGGGGACAGCAGAGGAGAGCCAGATCCCCTGTCATGGGGTGAGCAACAGGAGAGTAACTGATTATTATAATTATTTGCAACCCCTTTTAGCAGGGAAGAACTAACTGGCAGTGCCATTTATTCCCAAGCATTCTCCCCTAATAATACCCTTAACACAGCCTGTTCCATCGCTTTTGTGAGGCATGTTTTTCATCTTCAAACTCAATTTCATTTATTAGAGACTTCACCGTTTGCGACACAGTGTGCACACAGCAAGTGCAGCAAGGACTCATTTTAATTATTATGTATTGCCAGGAGGTACGGTGTGTTTGTGCCGGTGGGCGAAAGGGCGAGGAGGGGGTGTTATCTATTTTGCTTCTGTGTCACGTATCACAACTGTAAGGTGATGGGGCTTTCTGAATTGCATTTTGCATTTGGAATCGGGACGTTTGCTGGCTGTCAGTGCTCTGTGCCAGCCACAGCTCAGGGGGAAAGTCTCCAAGCAGTGAGCACCCGTGTGGCTGCAATAAATAGTCTGAGATAACAGACACCTCTCTGAAGTTTTTGTTAGAAAGTCAGCCAGAGGACTCTACTCTGGGCAGTGACTAATGATATTTGAATGTTGCTCTTTATGCAAGGGTGATAATATATAGTGTTGGTTGTTTTTTTTTTTTTTAATTGAAAGGAATTTGTTGCAAGAGGACTCAAAATATAATTTCAGTTGGGTCTTCAAAGGAGGAACAGAAGCTGTACTCAGAAACTGTGATTTCTAAGCTGACTCTAACCTTTTCAGTCTTTCTGAACCGGAAAATTTCCTTTCCTTTGCACAGAAATGAGGAGGACTTCTACCCTGCAGCTCCACATATCCCACTGGCTTTCTGCTCTGTGGTGTGATGTAGGTGTGGAAAGTACAAGCTGGAACACCATTTTAATTAGAAGAAATTATTTTTTGAAGAAGTTTGCCTTCCTATGTTTTTTTATTAACTTTACAGGTGGAGCCCTTGCGAATGTTTGATTTGTCAGAGTAGCGTGCTGTGGAAGGGAGCAATGCATAAACCTGAAAGATATTGATAAATGGGAAAAAATGTAGAATGGAACAGCAGAAATGGTGAGAAGCTTGAAGAATTGACTTTGGAAGGAAGACATTGCAAAAATAGTCTAGAGGAATTTGTGTATTTCCTCACTTCTTGCTTACAGCAACTTTAAAACTAGGGTTAAGGCTGTGTGCTTTGAGCAGTGTAGGAGCCAGAGCATGGACTTGCAGGTGACACAGAAACTCATGTTGTTATAGGAGGTAAAAACAGGATGATGTATTTTCATCTTCCTAATGCTGTTGCGAACTTAAGCTTTGAGGGACCACTGATCATTAGGGTTGCTACCAAGCTTCTTGGTACCCCCAGAAAGGCAGGATCTCTGAGGATGTTGGAGAGATTGAATTACTTTGGGTTGATGTAAATGTAACTACGAGCTGGATTAGTGAACGCTATTTCCTGGGCTGTGTTTAGTGTAAGATCCATTTGCTGGTGATAGGGAAGAGCAGAGATTACCCCAGTACATAGTCGTGCTGTTTTGCTGTCTGGGCTCCATGTCACTTCTACAGACAATCATCAGTAGTCCCTACCACATAATAATGTAATGTGTATTTGTTATTAACCCCTTCCTGAAAACAAGTGAGGGAATTCATTAGAGGATTGTTTCCTCTTTGATGCTAGAGGTGTGTT
The DNA here is from genome assembly GCF_001431845.1 of Calidris pugnax. Lineage (NCBI taxonomy): Eukaryota > Metazoa > Chordata > Aves > Charadriiformes > Scolopacidae > Calidris > Calidris pugnax. The sequence continues at coordinate 5,031,538 of NW_015090864.1, forward strand.
AATGTCAATGCCAAGGAAGATGTGATTCATAGTAGATGAAGGTAAACCTCTACTGTTTTCCCATCTAACTGGCACAAGTGCTAGCTGCAGTGAGATTATGGTAGTGTGAGCTTCATCATCCCCATACACAGCCGGGGTGGTGGATTTGGGTCAAATCTTTACTGTTGCTGGTGCTTGAGCCACTTTGGCTGAAGGAGTTGGCATCATCTCACTGTACTTTGCAGGTAGACAAAACTCTGTAAGAAGGTAAGAAGCTGCTTGTGAGCACTGACTTTACAGGATTATTTCACTGAACTCAGCACCTGTAAAACTCAGGCACTGGGAAGACGACACTAACATATGGAATCATCATACACGTATTTAATAGCAACAGAATCAACTTAACACAAGTAATGCTATGTCAGCAGCATGGGAGATACAGGGTCTTAGTATGCATTTATAAGGCACAAATATGCATATGTTTTGGAGAAGATAGCATTTGGTTATTAAAAAACATATTTCTATAGGAGTTTTGACTGCTGACTACTGACAAGAAATATTTTGTATTATTGAAAAAGTCATGAGTTTGTTTGACAACGATGGAGTAAATAATGTGTGACTGACAAGAAACTGATATGAATACAGTGTTTTTCTGACCGTTTTTCAAAAAATCTTTTAATATGATCAAGTCGTTATCTTAATCTGGAAATTCCTGTAGAAAAGTTCCTAAAAGGCACTGTGTACACTAAAACTGACATCAACATTTTAGTAAAGCTGGTAGAAAAAAAATTAGAATTTCCTTCAGAAAGAATGGCATTTTCCATAAAGATTATGTACACACACATGCATGTGAATGTCATTGTTTCAGTTGATTTTACTTCAAAAAATGGGAAAAAAATCTAATCTGTAGGTTTTTAGTTTTGTTTTTCACTTTCATTTTCCTATATTGCTTGCCACGGACCTGCTGAACTTTTGCAGTGAAAAAACTGACAAAACAAAACAAAAATTAATTGTAATCTTCCAAGACAACAAAAAATTCATTGTGTTTTCAGGTGGTGTTGATCAGTTTGAGCAGTCTATGTTTCAGAGGGAAAATCCTACCGTAAATGAAGAAGGATTTTTATGCTCTTTGTCGATGCCAGAGTTAACTGCTGGAAAGCTGAGGCCATGGCTTAATATGATACCAAGGTGGTTTGTGCTTAAAAGCAAGAGTGATGACTGTTTGCTTCTTAAAGACCTCTGATTGCCTGGCGTCTTGATCGAAATCCAAACCAACTTGCTTTGAATGACAAATTGATTGTTGTGCGCATTTTTGATAATACAGCAATTTGTCTCCCTGGGTATAATACTCTAATCCCCCCTTCATTTATCAGTAGGGAATCAGCAATTCAGCTCTTCCTCAGGCTGAGGTTTGGCACGGTGGCAGTGACACTCGGTTGCCCAGTTACAGACTCTGTGGTGAAGATACCCCCTCCCAGCATCATCTCCGCGCTGGTTCCTCATCATGCATTTCAAAGTGCTCTTTGGCACCTGCCATATTGCTTGTTTTAGAAATGTAAATGCTTAAGTCAGCAACAGACAACAGAATTTTGTCTGTTCCTGAGATTTCTAATTTCTTGTTGGCACACAGTTTCCTTTTCCTCTTTACTACTCTGCTCTGACTCTGTTCTCATCTTCTAATTTGGATGGCCCTGAGGTGTTGGTTTGGGCTTCAGCCAGCACTGCGCTCCAGTCATCCCTTGAAGAAAATGGTCGATACACAATAAGAGTTCTATGGTCCTCTTGGTCTTAGCATATGCAGTATGAGAAGTTCCAATTCCCAGGGAGAAATGCACATTTGTGAAACTCAAGGTACCCCATGTGGTGACCATTTCACAGCAAGGTGCAGAACCTCTGGAGTTGCTTGTCCACCTCTTCTCTCATGGTTGTGCTGTATTTCCTCCATAGCCCAGAGTCTGATGGGTTTGTGGCACTAACTCTATGTATCCCAAATAAGACACCATCTGTCCTGATAAAAGCAGATGTCATTCACCAGCAGAAGTGGAGGGTGAAAAGAGATGGAAGACACGGCATCCTTCCCCCTTCTGTGGTGATCGATCACAGATCTTTAACCGTATTGAATAGCTGGGTGTTGCTGTCAGTCATGATCTTTCTATAGAAAGCCCACGTGTAAGACAAAGCAGAAAAGCACACAGTCTGAGCAGGATATAGACTCTGATAACTTGTGAACATCATCACGTGCCCTTGTAACCACAAGCTCATGGACAGTTATTCCCTCTTGGCATGCAACAGGGCAGGGCTTTTCCACTGCTCGCAGCTTACTGAGAAAGCCACAGCACATCTGTTCGGTGGCTTGTGCCATTGAGCATTCTTTGCATAGCCTGCCTGGATAAGCTGTCACTCTTGATTTTTAAAACATGTCACAACAGAGGGTTAGCCTAGAATGGAGAACCTCTTCTGAGCATCATCTGCAGAGGCCCCTGTGCTCACAAACAGCTGTGCAAGGCTGCCACCATCATGTCTTATGTCAACAGGAGATCGCATCCTCTGTACTGCAGCAAAGCACACTGGTGTGTCTACCCACTGTCAGTCAGCTTCTGGCCTCTGTTTTTCTATTATTATTTCTCTAGATCAATGCTTTTATTTGTTCGTCCACGCTGTCCATTCAGGTTTTAGAGATCCTCCTTAGAAGTTCTCTTTTCTTCAGACTCTCTGGGAAATCGGTTTTGTTTATCATTTTTAGAAGAAGTTGGCCTCCTGTTATGTTTCTCTCAATGTTAGACTTTGTTGGCTGGAGATAGAAGAGGGAGTGTGTACACAAAGGCTCTCATTAGCCTGGGGATGCTAATTTCCTTAAGCCTCATTGATAGTCAACCAGGGAATGATCCAGAGCACTTAAATTTAGCTTGCTCCTCTGAATCTCCCTCGAGAAGTGTCTGTCTCTCTACATTACCATTACAGATGACTGTGTTGATAAATATTTGTATTTATGAATGCTTCCTTGTTTGCTTGATCTTTAACAGGGTGCATTTTTTCTGTTTATTTTGCTTTATACTGTATGTTTTCTATGCTGAGCAGAATCCACCAGACTGGAGGAGTGGGCTGCTTTGTTAGCATTATTATGTTTTGACTTATAGGTGCTTGCATTTTTAACCTATGAGTCAAGGAATTTCTGTCACAAACTTCAATTAATATGTATCTTGTTGGTGTAGAGTGTAAAAGTTATGGGCACACTTATGGTTTGGTTTCACTCCATGGTGCTATTGCGAGTTCAGTAACAATGTTCTTGGTTAGAAAAGCCAGGGACATGGCTAGATGATGTTTCCTACAAACATTGCCCACAGCCCTGCTGCCACCTTATGAAACTGGTCAGATTGGGAATACAAACAGCAAGTGCCTAAAGGGCTTTGAAAAAATGTGTTTGTTTTTTCAATTTATAAAAGTTAAAATTTGCAAAACAAAGTAAAAACATGCCATTCATCTCCCAATTACTGTCCCACTTACATATGCTGGTTGGTGGGTGATATTTGTGAATGTTATCATTCCCAGAATGTACTTGTTAAAAAAACATTTCTCTGTTTCTGTTGCAGTGAACTATTTCATAAAAAATGGTACTGAAGATGTGTTACTGTGTGGCAATAGCACTGATGCTGGGTAAGTGCTTTAAAAATATCTTCACTTCTGGTTTGGTTTTGTTGCATTTTTTTTTCTGTCTTTCTTTTTGCTATATTTCCTTCAGTTCTGTCCGCTTCTCAACAGCATGAAGTAGATATTTCAACTTCCTTGTGTCAGTTGTAATAGGAGAGAGGATACTGACAATATTGTGCATAGTAATACAATTTTCTGAACTGCAGGAAAGAGGAGTTTGTGTGTGTCACTTATTCAGGTCTAAAATCTTTAAGAGCCTTATTACAGTTCTTTTTCAATATGTTTAAATTTCTCAGCAAAATAAACAGTGAAAACTAAGTAGCGCTTTGGCTGAGGGGAGAGTATTTTAAAGGAAATGAAGGAGGAATGGAAACAGAAAAGCTGGAGGGATTTAGACTGATGATGAATTCTTGGCTTTTCACAAAGGGAGACAACAATGCAACAAATGCTAGTCCCCAAAATAACGTGCTTTGGAGGTGGGAAGGTACTTGGTTTTGAGTTGTGATCTACATTTGTACATGATACGTTTATAGACTACGTGTGTTTCATGGTCTTATAGTATAAACAGTGAAGAGATCCAGAATAATTCCTGTGGTATACAACTTACTCTGCATGAAGGACTTTATTCATATCCCTACCATCTGTAGATGTTAACAGTTCTTCCTGCATCCAGTCCTCAGGGTCTAAGCGCTTTGTCTAAGAGTGTGATTTTACTTGACAGGTTCTCGTGATCTTGATGGAAATGGAAGAGTTCAGATGGGATGAAGAGAGATGGGATCTTGTGTGGGCAGAGGATATAACAGCCTACAATCTTTGCAGGGCTTATTAGGAGTTGTAGGACACGGAAGAAAAGACCTTAGAGTGGTGGGATGGATGAGCTTTTGATCTAAATATGTGAAAGTGTTTGAACCAGGCAGGTAGATGACGTAGGTCAAGTGAGGGAAGGGGGCGAGATGATCTACTTATGGAGGGACATGTTTTGAGTTCGTAGAACTAAATGTGAAAGGCTGAAAAAAAAAAAAAAAGAAAAAAAAAAAGGGTTTAAATCAAGAAGAACTTATGTGAAGAGAGGCATGTGTACCCAGGGAGAGAGCAGGAAGATGAAGGGAAGACAAAATCTAAACTTGCTTATGGAGAGGAGGATGAGAAAAGCTATGGGGTCCTGGAGAGAGATGCTTTACTTTCTGCTGCCACTGTCTGTGTCTGTATTAAATAAAACAAAGGGAAAGCTGAGGAGTCAGCCTTCCCTCTGCAAGTCTTGTATGTCTGATTTGTATTGCTAGTCTCAGTTAGACTGTAAGCTCCTTGGGCAGAGGGCCATGCTTTCCTCTTTGTTTGTTCCACGGAAGGTACAGTGTCAGCATTCATTAATTAAGTGCTCTGTTGATTGTAATACATTGCATTTATCCAGGCGCAGGCTGGACTCCAAGACTACTGGGATGTTTCCCGGGAATCCCAGGATTTGGCAATCTACCTATGCTGGTAGACTTCTGTCTTTGCTAGCCAATAGGCAACAGTATTGAGTGAAAAAATATTCAGTGCAGCAACAGTATTTCATGAAATACTATCTGCTGTTTTTCCTGGTGACCTAAAGCACTGTGGTGGCAGGCTGCTAAGGTCATGAGCAATGTCAAAAGGGTTGATTAGATTATGTGTAGTTTGTGAGGCCCAGTTTAGGGACTGCTGCTTTGGAATTGTCCAAATGGTGGGAAGTTAAACACCAATCCAATAACCATGGAGTATCTATGTATTAGTAGCTGGTATAGATCTAAGGCTTGGGTTCTAGCAAGGCATATTGGCAAAACCACCTGTATTTCCGTCCCTAGAAAGTCAATAGACTGCAGTGTGTCAGCAAAAAGCCATGACTGAAGAAAGCCTCCAATGAGGGCACTATAACCATGAGAGAGTCACAGCCTGAAACAGCCAGGGGAGAACTTCCAGCCCTTGTGTACGAAAAGGGGGAAACGCCACTTCCACACCTAGAATCCTTGAGCTTGTTTTGATAAATACATCAAAACTAGCAGTGTTTGTGCTGCTAAGGGAAACCCACTTTCCCTTTGTGTATCAGTCCTTTCTTCTTCATCCTCTTCCTGTTTTAGTTAAGTATTTAATAGCACTGGGTTAGATTTAGTTTTAAATGTCTTAAAATGGAGAATACATATTCTTACTTCCACTGTCTTTAGCTCAGAACTAGCAAGTATTGTCTCATCTGCTACGCTTTGCCCAGAGTTCCTGCCAGTCATCCATTAGTTTAAAGGCATGAAGGTAATTAGGAAGATGACCCTAAGTCCTCAGGGGACTTGCAAAGTCATGTATTCCCACCTGTTAAGACAGAGATACCATCATTTACAAGCTGGCATATCTAACAGAGTGGAATTTGTTTTCTCTTGTTCTTCAATGGTCAAAACCCAGAGCAAGTGTGTTCAATAATAAATCTGAATGTGTTACCCACAAAATCTGAATGTGTGGGCCCTTTTGGGATACACCACAGTATCAGGGGCGGTGAGTTAAGAGTGAGTGGATGCATCAGATTGTGATTCCTCCATCTATTCAAAATGAAATTTATGACAAGTGAGGATGATTAAGTTGGGAAGCCATCAAGACACCAGGAAGCGGGGTAGGGAAAGACAGTTGATAAGGCTGTGTCTGAGTGTTCACAACAGTTTTGGAGTGTGCTTCTGCTCCCAGTTTGGAGCTTGAATTTATTAGCCTCTGGGGTACACTGAGGACTCAAAGGAAATGCGGGGAAGGGTGGTGTCATGTGTGCACTCCTGCAGGGATTTGTTGTTAGAGTGAGGGATATCTGTGTTGTGGCCAGGATATTAAATCTCGAGGTAATTGACAAAGCCATTTTAGTGCATTTTCAAAAGCATGTTAATGACACTCTGAGGTTTGGCTGGTTGCTGTTATTATAGAAGAGTAAAAAAAAAAAAAAAAACTAAATAAATCTACTATAGCAATTATTAGGTGATGAGACTCAGATGGTCTGATGTAAGAGCGTGTAGTGATACAGACTGCAACCTGAGCTGGAGTAGCAGGCCAAAATCAGCAGGGAAATGATCATCAGTGTATGCTATATCACAGACAACCTAATTATCTCCAAGGTGGGGGCTTTATTACATTACTAGGAGGGACTGTTTTCTGAACAAGCACCCAAACTGCCAATAAAACAGGAGGTAATGGACCTAGCTAATATTGATTCTAGTTCAGAAGGGATTTGAATAGATGTATGTCACTCAGCAGCAGCAAACATGTCTCTGGTACTTTAACGGGCAACTGGAAGAAAAAAAACATTTCTTTATGTTTTTAGGTATGCTCAGGCAGCCTCAAGGAGATACTTTAAAAATTACATTGCAGAGACATGGTAGGAATACTGGGAAGATGCCATATTTCTTGTTTGCACAAGCCTGTGGGGTTGCCCACGTGATGCCTCAGAAACTTTCTGAAATTTCATTTTTTTCTTCATTTAATCAAATAGAACTTTTGTGTTGGTTATCATTCTGTTTATCCAACAGCTTTTTTCTCCTTGATGTACTGCTAGAATTTGCTTTGTATTTACAAGGAACAGAGAGTTCAATGGAAACAAGAAGTAATGTTTGGAATAGAAGGAAAATCAAATGATTGTGATCAAAGATGTTCTTTGGCTCAAAGTGAATGCTAGTGACGCGTGGTCGGTGTTTCACAACAAGCACATTCAGAGCACTACATTAATGGAAAAATCCTCTGCTCTGAGATGTGTGTCACAGATTGGTCAGACACTGGAAGCAGCTCTAACAGCAAGGCTCTGTTAACAGAAAAAAAAACCAGTGTATTTGCAGAATTATTCATGTTTCGAGATGTGTTTCGGGGTTAGATTTGGTTGTTCTTTTGGATGTGGCAGCTCTGGGATTTGTCCAAGTTGGTTCTCTTTGCAATTTCAGCTTCTTGTATTTGATTTCATTAAAATAAATTTAGAAAGCTCAGATAGATAGTCTGATTTTCAAAGGGATTAGAAATTCTATAAATTTGCTTTTCAATTTAATTCCCAGTGTAGTAGCTTATCCAATTTGAACACCTTGTTTTAGCCCTGAGGAAGGTCCAGTATATACCCGACACAATGATCAGATTTTACCGGATCTTAGCTAGGAGCAGAGGCCGAAAACTCCTCTAGCCTTAGTGAAATCCAGTTTTAGCATCAAGTGGACTGTGTTTTGCAAGGGCTGCAGAAGAGCAGGTGATAGCAAGTAGCACTGCACACAGCCTGTAATCAGGCATCACTGGCCTTTTGAAGCCATCTACCCTATTGTATGAAAGAGGCCCTTGATGCCAAAATTACCACATACCCACAGATGACTATTTACAGTGACAGTGCCAAAGGGAAGACCTGTAGCTGGATGCAGTACTTTAGGGTATGCTCAGGGACCTACTGCAAGAACAAACTCCAGCACACTTTGCTTGCCCCAACCAGCCTGGCCTTGAACACCTCCAGGGATGGAGCATCCACAGCTTCTCTGGGCAATCTGTTCCAGAGCCTCACCACCCTCACAGTAAAGAATTTCTTCCTAATACCAAATCTAAGTCTACCGTCTTTCTGTTTAAAACCGTTACCCCTCATCCAATCACTACTGCAGAATCCCGTGCTTCCGCACAGACTAAAGACTTACAGGGGCTTCAGTGGCGTGGAGTTATCTGTCCATGAAAAAGGAAGATACATTTCAAGTCTAAAGCATTTCCACTTTTATCCTGTTGTAAGTTCACAGGGATATATTTTCTGCTGTGCTTGTGCTGCTGTTTTTTTCTTCCCCTTCTGCCTGAAGGTTTGGAAGAGCAATAGAAACAACAAGGAAATTTGTCCATTAGGAGAAAGAGAAACAGGCAAGATGCTATCAATGTACAAAGTAAACAAGCAGGAAAAAAAGAGAAACTTATCTTCTTTCTTTTCACTTTTCCACTTGCAACTACAACATAGAGCTGGGCTTTCAGAAAATTGTGCATGTTTTAAGTCAGTTGTGTCCCTTTTGGTTCCCAAGGTCAGACTGCTTAATTTTTTTTTTCCCCTTTCACATGTTATGTTCTGTGTATTCAGCTCGTGGGCAGGAATACTCTACAAGATCATCCTGACAAGGAAAGCACATTTGCATCATGTCTGTACTGATATTACCAAAAAGACTAGTGAACAGGAAGGAAAAGCAGCCAGTAAAGCTACTTCAGGATGCAACAGGAAAACACCTTTGGCAACAGCATCCTAGTAACTGTTGCTATAGAAACTTTAGCTACCTTTATCCTCACTATGACCTTGATTTTTCTTAACAGGGTACATTAATATAATGTACAGCGTGGGGTGAGATTGTATATAGTTTGGTAAATTCTGCTGTCACGAAGCTTATTACATATAAGGGATGAAGGGAGCACCATGCAGAGTAGCACTCCACAAAGTTTTTGAGTGAGTTTTCACTCTTTCTAAAGTATCATCAAAAAAACCACCTTGTTTCCTTTTGTGTTGTGGTATTTTACTAAGGTAATTAATACCAACATGTAAAATTGCATCATCTGCCTGTTTTCACAGTCACCATGAGTACCGACAGTAACATTTTTGTGGTAGGTTCTCCACGCCACCGCACTCCTTGTGGCATGTACAGCGATGCAACACTTTGATCTCTCCGAGTTGTAATAACATTCCTTTGCCTTTATGCACCCTCCAAATGGTGATTTAAAGTCCCTTGCAAAAGCTTATCACTCCCCTCAAGGGTAGAGAAGAAACATGCACCATACTGAGGAGCAGAGCTGCTATCAGATGCTTCCACCAGTGCTACTTTGCACAGCCCAGCACTGCAGCTCCCACCAAGCCCTCGGCAGGCAGAGAGGCTGGAACAATGTGTATGTCCGCCAGAAGAACGTGTCAAACAGCATGATCTCCCACAGTTCTTTGTCCCCTGACTACAAGCAAACATACCCAGTAACACAACCCCAGCTGTGCTGGAAACTGGGGAACTGCAGCAGAGTGCGGTTCTTTTATTCTGCTGCTGGCAGTCAGGACCATTGAAGCTCTAGGTTACCTGAACTTAAATATTTTTATTATTATTATTAATTATTATTATTATCATTATTATCATTATTACTACTGCTTGTCTTAATATAAGGCAGCCCCAGATTCAGGCCATGTTGTGTTGGATGTTGGACAAATAGGGTGAGAAGAGCCCCCTTGACTTGGCAAGTTTGCATTTCAGAGGTACAATCCATGGATAGATTGGGGTAAAGATGGTGCTTGGGTGTCTCAGTTGCATATATGTCCTCCTGGGAGGTGACAGGAATGGGCAAGGTCAGGAGAAAAAACCTGTTGCAGGTGATGTCTACACCAGCCAGCTCTGTCAGGCACATCGTGTGACAATGTGTGTTTAACTCGCTGTATGAATGGGTCCATCTCAGAAAATGGGATCCTGGGGAGCTTTGGAGGGGTGGGTGCCCAGCGGGACTGGGGTGTTCATAACACTCACCAGATTCAGCCTGAGGGGGTGCAGCTGGCTGATGGGTGGGAAAGGCAGTAAAGGCAGTGAGGAAGGAATACAGTTCCCAAACGTGACTTCTTCAGATGTCACCAAAGTTAGGATATTTTGGAAAGAATGAAGTGTGTTTAAACTACCAGAGTGTCCCAGTTTGAGGGGACACTCAGTAGTCCCCTCAAATTGCTAGTACCCCAATTGCACCCTGATTAGTAAGCAAAATTAACTTACTTATTACCACCATTCAGACTACGCAGCATACCTTACATGAGTTTAACTAGGTTCTGATGTAAATCTCATAAACTTTCCCATCTAGTCTGGCTTGATTACAGTGACATGAGAATGAGGTCATGGTGAGAAAACTTCTCACTTGAGTATGAGAAAAACCACAAGGAAAATATATCACCTGAAAATGCTGCAGGGGCCATGGCCATACCTTTATGTATCATCCAGGCTTAGGGGCAGCAATACCTGTCCCCATTCCCAGGGATCAGTTGCGTATTTGGAAGATCATGTCTCTGGTTAAACAGCAGCAGTAGGGATTAAATCCAAATCCACTCAATTCTTAAGGATGGGTAATATTACCTCTTACTCAAAGTTTTAATAAGCTCATCAGCCACATGAGAGAAGCAGACTGACTATGTGCTACAGTCTTCATTAAGGACTAATCTGTCATTATGTTTATGATGATAAATTATTGCTCTACATTTTTTTTTTGATGAGTTGGAAGATCTGGTGTCTGGCCACTGGGTTGAGTGAGAGGAAATGAGAGTTTGCTTACCTTGCTGCAGCATGAAGACTAAAAAAGCCACATTGCAGCAGGTGGGGTTCTTCCTCTCGCTGCCTGCGTGTGTGTGTGGAAAGGTCTGATAACCCAGACAGAAACCAGTGGTTTTCCATCTGCCTGAACAAGTAGCCAGTGGGGCTACTGGCTGGGGGAGCTGAAATGTTTTTTGTGGATGCAATACTGGGGGATGCTCAGGTCAGTGGGTGCTCTGAGCTTGTAAGCAAGCCTGCTCATGAGCATCTCCTACCCTTCACTCCTCCAGTTTCAGCTCCTGATCAATGTTGGCTCTTTATTCTGAGCTCTTCTTATTTTTAATTATATTTTTTTTTCTGTGGCGTTTGGTTGGATTTGCTTACACTTCCTTCCTTTTGCACCATTGGCACCTCTTGCTTTAAAAAATGCCCTTCAAATGCTCTCTGACCCCTTAGATGCCTGGAGTGAGAACTGCTGGGAGCTCCTACTCAGACCTGTCCAGCCTGAAGTGTGCCTCTGCGAGTACAGTCTTGGCTCTTAAATGGTAATTAATGGGGAACTCTAAGTTCCCCATTAATCTCTAGCCATGATTGGTCTTTAATATAACAAAACAACAAAGAGCAGAGGAAGGAGAGTGACTGAGCACCCACTGACAGCAATGCCCAGCTTTTGCTGGGGTGCTGCTGCTTTTCAGCGCCTTTCTCCTACAGGCCCTGTTGCCCTTACTGTATATATTTTTAAAAGTACTGCCCTGTTTCAGGATGGGTAGTTTTATCTTGTCAGGTAGGAGCAAATGTTAGTCTCAGGATATTTATCTGTTCCTGCCCCACCACTGCACAGCATGCTCCGCTTCTTTGGCTGCTGATTTCCTCCCTCAAAGCCAAGACAATGAGAAAACATGGAAAGTGCAGAGACAAACACTCAGGCCTGTGACCTAAAGGAGATATAAGCCTCTCCTTTGTGGACTAAGGACTTTATCATGAAGAGGCAGATTGAGGAAAAGTGTACTGTGCACACCAAGCAGCCTTGGAGGCCATGGGCACCACATGACCTGCCAGGCTTTGAAACCCCACCATGCTCACCAGGGTGGTTTCCATTCCTCTGGAATTACCCACGTGTTGAAGACATCAGTTCTAAACAGTTCAGCACTCTTGGGCTTAAACTGTGACCTAAGCAGGAACACTAAGAGGCCCTTACCACAACATGGTTTTGTTTTTTTAATTTTTGGTGTGTCTGTGGTATGCACTTTGTCTTCCATTATTGCTTCTTTCATAAGCACTTTGGTATAGCAAGCCATAGTGTGTGTCTTTGCAACCTAAACCAGACATCATAGCTGACATTAGCAGCTGTTTGATGCTAACTCCTGGTAACACATGGACAACCCTCCCCGTATTTTCAGGGTCTGAATGTTACAATCCAACACATGGTTGCTTTACAAATCTTCTTTTATTGCACAACCCTATTGGCTACCACAGTCTGGATCAGCAGGTTACTTGGCTTGCCCAGATTAAACTCTCGAGCCAGAGCATTTTGTAATTATGCCCCTCAGCTACAACTCTCTGGCATTCCCAATCTGTGTTATTTAAAACAAAGCTGTTTCAAATGTTCTTTAATTTCCTGTGCCAATGCCAGTTTACAATGGTGATTACAGCCTGATGGATAGGTAGGTAGACTGATGCTTTTCACTTTTCTGGATCAATGACACTAATTTTACTGTGATCAATTGAACAGCATCCTGTGAGGCTCCTGTGGAGGATGTTATATTTATGTAGCTTGTTGTTGTTGCCCATCCCTGTGCATCAGAGAGTGCAATCCTGTGAAATGCTTCCCCGAGGTAAAAGAAACTGAAGAGTTTGCTAAAAAATCTGAAGGGGAATGCTTAATATTATACATCTAAAATGCTTCAGCAAAATCTCAAGACTCCTTAAAAAAAAATCTTCAGAGGAAATGGTGTCAGTTGCACAATAATATTCTCATGTGAGAATCTTACACCTAAATTTCTGTAGAGTGTTTTTATGGGAAACAGCATTTTGTTTTCCTCTCAGTGTTTTTAACACGTTCCCACACCCCGTGGGTTAGCACTCTGTCAGCTACAAAAGAGGGTGAGCAAGAATAAGGAGTAAGATATTTTGTCTCAAGTGTCTAGCCTCTATAAGAAGGATTTGAACTAACATTAATAGCATTTCTGAGCTGGAGTTCATGCTTTTTGTGGCGATGACACCCTTTTTGAATGCTCTTACACCTGAACATAATATTAGAGAACCATGTACACACACTGTGAAGTCAGACAGATCTTTTCACACCAGCAATCTATTGCTGAGTGGAAAAGGTTTGAGAGACACATAAAGACAGAATGAAACATGAAAAAAATGCTACCTGTATTATAAACAGAAAATATAAGTCTGAGGAACCATTGCTTACTTTCAGTCAGAGGAGTTGCATCTCTGTGCCCTAGGGCTTTCCAAGTAGTTGTGGTAAACTGCTGTGAGTAGATGCTCAAAAGTTGTTCAGCATCAAAAAAGACTTTCCCCAAGAAGCATCATTGGCAGTGAACCTGAGTGACTTTGTAGCCTTTAATCTGGTGGTGCTGAGAGGTTCCTATGAAAATACATTTAAGTGCAATGCTCCTAATGTTTCCTTTCTTTCAGAATCTCTTGTTCAAAATGGTGAAGAGATTAAGAGGAAAGTCTTTCTCTCATTGAAATTACTGGCAAAACTTCCATTTTGCCTAAAATTTTAGGCAGTTTATTCTAGATGAAACCTAATTTCCAACCACCTGCCCTGCCTAAGCTTAAATTCACTGCTAGAGTAGTCAGCATCAGGTTTCTCACAGCTGTATTCAGATGTATTAGCCCTTAGTAACATCGTTAAAATATGAGTGATGAGACCAGTTCAATGGAACCACTTGGGACTGGTCTTTCATGGAAGACTAGGGAAAGGTTGGCCACCTCTGGACATGATCACTTAGTTTTCAGCCAAGCACAGTGTGTGAATGTAGTCATTTTCTCATGGCAAAAGTAATGAGCTTTACAAAAATTTTCATGCCCTGTCTGGACGCAATGTCTTAGCACAAGCGAGGAGAAAGGGTTTCCTTCTCAGGAACCCAGAGGATCCACTTCTCAGAGTCCATGAAAAGTGTCAGCAGCACATCATGGGCAATGGAGGCTGCCTGCAGCAGCAGATCAGAAGCAGAAATCTCATGTCTCTATGGCAGAGAGTGACAGCAGATGGTGCCTTTGGGAGAGAGGAGATTTAATGAAAAGGCTGCCTCAAAAAAGGACATGGATATACAAGAGAGATTCAGTATGCATTTGCATATTTTAGGGGAAAAAACCTGAGATTTCTGCATTTTGTTCTCTTCTAGCTCAGTAATGTTAGTGTAATTTTTATTCAAATGTGGCTTTTACCAGGAAACAATAGGTAGTCAAAGTAGGAAAGGCAAAGGAGGCATTTCTAGGCTGGTAAGGAAAAAACTAGAAGCTTCTTTCTTTTTCTTTCTTTGTGAGATGTAGTTACTATCATCTAAATTCTCAACTGATATAAACTAATTTGGGTCTACCTAAGGTGACAGAATCACTTACTATATTCTCACCTTTGTGTTCAATTTAATTCATTAAACATCAACTGTCCTTTTTCATTTTTTATTGCTTTTTCTGAAGACTAATGCACACAAGGATATGCACGCATTTTGCAATGCTTCAGCACTCCTTTTTTCAGTGTTTAAAGCGGACTTACTTAAGAATTTGTGCTTGACTAATGATATTAAATTAAGCTTCTTAAATTGTTGCTGAATGTCTAATGTTGGTGGCTGACACCATAGATTTGTATAACTTCAAAATCTATAGCAATGTATTCTCGTCTCCACATTCAATACAGGGTTGCTATCCTGTGCTGCAGAGATTTGATTTGTATCAGTAAAAAACTGATATTTAGAAAAAAAAAAAATCCTTGATTTTTATACTGAGACATACTCTGCTTTCTCAGGAGTCAGTTTATTTTTTGTGTGGCATTTTAAAAATTACTTTTCATTATATTTATTACTGCTTTGCATTTTGATTTGTGGCAGTATTCTGGTTTGATATAAAATAGTGGTGGTTGAAAGACTCTATGGGTTTTTGCTGGGAGAAAAAAAGCTAAAAGTGTGTGTATTTGGACATGACTGGTGAAGTGGCTAAAATGGCTGGATAATACAATAATCATCCTATCCAAAGGCAGAAAAATGTTGATTCCTCCATCTGAGAGGCAGAACATCAAGCTCACTGTCTGCCAGGATGGAGGGTATTGCTCTATTATGAGAACACTGCCTGGAAGTTGGTCTCCTTCAATGACTCTGATCCCAGACAAAGGGCTTTCACAATCCCTCTTGTTCCAACCATCCCTAGTTGTGTCAGCTAGAATTTGCACCAAATCATAACAGGTACATCTCAATCTGAAGCATGAGGAGAACAGAGATATCTGGCACTACCGCCAGTTCTGCTGAGATCCGCACCTCCTTATAGTTAGATGGTTCCCACCTAATAAATTCCCAAAAACTGTAAGGCTCCAGGACACTGGCAACATCCTTGACCTCATATTCTCTTCCTATGACACGTATAGCAGTAAGTCTTTGCATATTGTTCTGTGTCTTCAGTTTCTGATGGGGCATGTCTTATATTTGGAAAGCAGCTTGTGATATGCAAGAGGTATGTGGGATATTTTCACTAATCATATCACACCATTCCGGGAGAGAGGGAGGCCCACTGACATGGGATCTCTTCTACCTTGGGTTTCACCTGATGATGAGATTCAGTACTTACATAGTGAGTACTCACATACAGTTTTCTGGCCTATGGGGCTAGAAAATGATTGTAGAGAGTCTCAAAGTTTAATGAGAGCCAGTGAAATTCATGCTGTCTGCCTGCCATTTAATACATGGACCTGCAAGACACAAAAGGAAAACATTTTCCTGGCAGAAACGAAAAAAATGTCATGACCCCAGACTATGGCAGTGAGTGGAACAAAGGGCTGGGTTTCTTAGATTAAAGATTCAGTCCTTGCAGGGGGTGAGTGCGAGGTCAGGCGCAGTAGGCAATCAGGAAGGTGCTCGGATGGCACACACTGATGTCATCCAGCCAGTGTCAGGCTACGTAACCGGAAAAGCAGGTTCACCATCACAGTATTACCCACAACTGTAATAAAAGACACCAAGTGTATCATCCTTAATTAGGAATAAGTGCCAAGAGAAATCATATTTAAGCACTAAAGTCCTGGTCGGGCACCTAGTTCCAGTCTGTTCCAAATATCTGAAATGCTGAGCACCCATTTGCCATTGCAGCTAGAGCTATGGTTGCCATTTCCCAGTTTACCCTTTTGGAGGAAAAATAAGATTGCAAAGATCTTTGGTGTTATGAAGTTAGCATCCACCTGTCTCCTGCATTTTCACCCATTGAAGGAATTTACCTTTGAGGGTCTGTGCTCTTAACCAGGCACATTCAATATGTTTCCTTGGAAATCAGTTTCTCCATGCTGAAGCCATCCGTGATGCATTTAATGTATTGCCTTTCATGTTTTGCAGCACATGTCCTGAAGGATACATATGTCTGAAGGCTGGGGAGAATCCTGACCATGGCTACACAAGCTTTGATACTTTTGGCTGGGCCTTTCTCTCTCTATTCCGTCTTATGACTCAAGATTATTGGGAACGTCTCTATCAACAGGTATGAGACTGTTTCATTGCTTTAAAAAATATGAACCAAACACGGCATCTTGTTACAGTTAAATATCCACTGGGTAATTTACCTGAATCTAAACGAAGTTCACCACTTTGAAAGGTCATCAAGTCACCATTTAATGATTTTTTTGGTGGCTCATGTAACATGAACTAATCTTTGAGTCTAGCTCAAAAAAAGGACGAGAGAAACGCCTGTATACTTGACATATCTGGTTTTGCAAGGCATGATAATGAAGGCAAATTCAGCAGATGGCAAGACTAACAAGTACCTTTCAGTTTTCCTTGCTGCAAACCTGCAAAGTTTTCATCATGGACCCCTGAGAGCCAGAGTCAACTTACAGTTGCATGCAAGGTGGTCTGCTAGTAAATGCTCATTTTAGCATGCATTTCCTGAAATGAAAGCAAACTCTGAAAAATTAGATGTGATAGTTTGGTATTGAATTACATGCTCTGTGCATGAAGCCACTGAAGATTAACTTCTGCATCTCAAAATTGCCAAAACCAAGCCACTATTGCTGAAACAGAGGAGAAGGAAAGAAAGTTTCGGGAAGCCATGGAGGTGTTAAAGATACTTCTAGTATCTTTTTCTCCCCACTGCTTGTAAAGGACCTAGACTGTAGACATCTGAAGGGATACAGTATGAATCTGCTTGGAAAGTTTCTATGCACTGGACAAAAACAGATTGAGTTGTGTGGGGGAAGCTTTCACTGCAGCTGATTATAAGATTATCCATTCTCAAAGAAAACCAGCAGAGATGCTTGGTAAAGAAGGAAAGCATTCTTCTTTTAAAAATGAATTCTACTGCAAGGCACGCAATTTTTGAGCAAGGTATAAAAATTTATTTGTGTGAAGATTATTTCCTTGCACGTGGTTGTTGTTTGTTGTCAAAAGGACTCTGGGCTAGTAACAAAGGCTGAATTCAATTATATTGTAAATCTAAGTTTTTTTAAAAAAATAATTAATTTCTTTTTCCTTTTAAAAAACATTGTAAACAAGTGTTAGTGATTTTATTTTCATGCTTACAGACTCTCAGATCTGCTGGGAAGATCTACATGCTTTTTTTTATGCTGGTCATCTTTCTGGGCTCATTTTATCTGGTCAACCTTATTCTGGCTGTCGTGGCCATGGCGTATGAAGAGCAGAACCAAGCCACTATTGCTGAAACAGAGGAGAAGGAAAGAAAGTTTCGGGAAGCCATGGAGATGTTAAAGAAAGAGCAGGAGGTCAGTAAACTATGTGACATGAGTAGCCTTGGGTAACTTGAACAGATGGTACTTTGAAATTCATGTTCTCTTTATTTTACGTCTACGGCATAATCAAAGTAAGAGTTTGCTTGAAAGCAGCCTAATATTTATTGTCCTGGACAGAGTTATTACAATACTTTCTAAAAGAAAAATGGTGACTCTTCCTATTAGGATTTGGGCCATTTAGGATTTACATATCCAGAGTTGTGCTGGTTTAACTGTACCACATATGGCAGCAGAGGAAATTATATGGGTTGGCATGTATGACATTTTAATGATGACATAACTACATCTGCATTTGAGCACAAAACAGCTATTTGGTAGCCCAGCTGAACATTATTCCACCACCACTTCAGCTTGTGTTCATTTTCTCACTGTCTTATTCAAATTGCCATGAATATCCAACTCTCTAATAAAGAAGATAAAGATGTAGGATAACCTGTTTGTTGCACATGCAGCTTCATTCCTGAACAAGTAAACGAGCAGATCTTGAGGTTAAGATTTGCAAATTATACAAAGGATATGGATTTAATGTTATGTCGTAAATTTAAACAAAACAGGGAGGCCAAATGCTGGATGTAGCCATATAGCCTTAATAGCACTAGTTAATTTGCCTGTGGTTTGTGTGGGGTAGAAAGCCTTTATTAAACAGCCAAAGAGAACATTTTAGGTGCTATGAACAAGAAGACAATAAGAAAATTAGTCTGAAATTAGTCTGAAATCACACGTAGCACTGTAGTTGAGAGAAATAAATCCTTGATACACAATATAAACTAATATACATAATTTTCTTTCGGGTACATCTGGCTTCAGGGTCTAATTCAAAGCCCATTCAAATCCTTGGAAAGAAAATAGAAAATAAAATTCACCCTTGACAAAGTGCTAGTAGAGGCTTATACATCGTTTAAGTCCTTTTAAAGATCCTCTTTGCTGGTTTAAGTAATAGGTAAATGCAATTTAGTCCGTGTACAGGCATTTTAAAAAGAGTAACTTTCTGCCATAACCTAAGGGAGCAAACTGAGCTCCAACTTGTACCTATTTTATACAAATTTTCATGTATTTTGACTCCAGCTGAGCTCTTCCTAATAAGAGTCAACTTTGGTGCCCCAGCTATAATTAAAGATATTTAAGAATTTCCTTTTGAACACTTTGATTTTAGTTAAGCTGTATGTACACACACACACAAAAAAGGAACATTAAGCCCTGAAAGTCAGAATGTGTCAAAATGAAGGTTTCTCATGAAAACCTAAATTGTTGCCATTTGTCTATATGCTTTATAACATAGTCTTTTCTTCAGCCAGCCATGTCTCATTTTTCCTGTGCCCTGTTCAGTACAAAGGGTGGACAGTGCATGACTCAAGCGCAGCTCTTCGCTTTCTCATCATTTGTTCTGTAGCCTTAGGCCACCTCGGGCAGACTTCCCGACTCAGGCATTCAAAGATTGCTTCAAAGACAAAAATGACTAACGTCCTCAGAGGTTTTTCAGTGCCTCTTGTCACTACTTAGACTCCGTGTGCTTCAAAAAAACTCATTTGTATTTGCAGTACTCCTGGAGAATTACCTTAATCTTATAGAAAGGAAACTTAGGAGCAGAGCAATTGGAGTCCATCGTGTTCATCAGTGAAACCCAGTCATTCTGGAAATCAACCCCCAACATTTCAAATTAGACATCTGGAAAAAGAGGCTCAGGAAAGTGAATTGGGTGGCTGCACCGTGTAGCCTTCAGATGTCCTTCTCGAGTGTCTTGCCCCAGTCAGAGCTACTCAGTTTTAATCTTGCTCTCCAAGCCTTCATCAATATTTTTGTTCTGACTTTCTCACCGTACCGCTACGTTCTTGTGGTCCATAATACCCATGCCAAGGCTCATATGAGCTAGGCTTTTCTCCCACCCTTCACCCATCACCTATCCCATATGTGCCTGGTCCCAAGCTCCTTTCTTGTCCTGGGAGCCAGCGTGGAGGGTTATGGCTTGCAGTGCCTGAGGGGCAGGACACCCAAGCAGAAAGGGTAGATAGGCAGGACATGGGGACATCCTCCATGCCCTGAGAAACAATTTAATCCAAATCCTTTTTCAACAACTGAAAAAAGTATGCAGGACAGATTATTTCAACCCAAGCAATAGGTAAGAAAATGCTAAGAAACTTAAAATTAGCTTATTTTGCATTAAGAGAACAACAAACACAGCACAACAAACAATATTTTCTAGATCAATAAAATATGACGACGAAAATCTTCAGACCATCTTTTAAACTGAGCAGTATAAAGAGAGCACAAATATAATTGATAGGCCTGCTTGGGGACTATCAGTCAATTTGCACAATTGGTCTAACACATTCCTAAACCTGAACTTAACACCAAAAGACTTGCTGAATCTTTATGAAGAGAAAGCACTTCAGCGTAGCAATTAAATCAATTGACTCGGGGAGAAAAAAAAAACACAACAGAACAGCCTAGACTGGTGTCTGAGCCCTCCTCCTCTCTGCTCTAAGCAGCTTGCTCATGAAAGATATTTCCCACAGGAATTAAGTTTTGTTGTGCTCTCAGCTTGATAGAGCTGCCGCTACCCCTTGAAATACATGATTGATTCTTTACACGACTGTTAAGTGCCTTCACTTTCCTTGGACTGATGCCTGTGGGAGGAAGGGAGTATTTTGCTGTGGAGAGCTGATTGCCTGTTTGATTCTAGTGGCTTACAGACAATAGCGCTGAGGATTCATCCATTTCTCCTGTTCCTGGAGAGGCTTTTCTTCTTTTTTCTCTTTTTTTTTTTTTTTTTTCTGGAGAGGCTTTTCTTTTTTTTTTTTTTTTTTTTTTTTGGTATTACACTCTATGTATTTCGGCTGGGGGCTCTGCAAATGGGCCTGTCTCCAGGCCAACTCCAAACCTGACCCTGTGCTTTGTGCTCGGAGCCCCCTCGCTCCTCCTGCCCGCAGCGGGGATGGGGACCCGGTGCGCTGGCGTGGGCTGCCCCTTCCTCCCTGCTCCTATCGATGATTCTTCCTCCTGGCTGCTCATTTACTTCCAAGGCTGTGGCTTTGTGTGCTCTCAGGCTTTCACGTTCAGCTTCTGCTGGGTTTCCAGCAGTTGGTCCATTATCAGCCAGCTCCTGCAGCCACCCCACCAGAGAGCCAGCCCAGCGCTGAAGCACACGGCGAAGCAAAGTCCGCTTTATCTCCGCTTAAGCCCATGGTTTTTTTCTCTTTGCATCCCTCCTCATAGCTGCCTGTGCAAGGGATAGGTGTTTACAAAGACGTGCCAGCTGAATTGCCTGCTGTTCGTCACATCCCGCTGTGACAGGGCAGAAAAAATCACAGCAGCCGGCTTGGCTGCCCTCCTGTCCAGCTCTCCTGGTCCAAGGGGCTGAAGTCTGTGGTCCCTCAACATGAGATTTATATGTTTTTTGTTAACTGGCACTAGAAATGTTCCTCCTGAGATGTGTGCGGAGTGTCCACCTGCAGGTGTGTGCACACAGGCTGCTCCTCTTGTGAAATGTCAAACTATCTTGTGTGTGAGCTCTACACAGATCGCATTGCTTTATACAGCCATTCCAAATGCTCCATCGTAGGATCTGGGTGGCCAACCTGCATGTGTGAATTTGTACTGAGAACATGTCTCACTTGTTTATTTTCCTGTTGCTAAACGTAGAGGTTAGAGACAGGTTAAGACCAGTTCCCACCATGTGAGATACTTTTACGATTACTCACCACCTGAAATTTTAAACTTACCTCCTATACAACCTTAAAACTTAAAATAAAAAATAATTGCTGAGCAGAGTAATTATTAGTCCTCACTGAGATCCTTAACTCAAATAATAAATTTTACACCTTCTTCTGCTTTAGGCATTAGCGGCTAAAGGAATTGATTCAATGTCACTTAGTTCGTTGGAAATGTCACCTTTAGCATCCAAAAATGCCAAGGAAAGAAGAAATAAGCGAAAGAAAAAGAAATCTTTGGGGGCAGAAGAGTATGGGGAAGACCAAAGGAATCCCAAGTGTGACTACGACGATGGTCAGAGGAGAATGGTAAGCCATGCTCTGAAACATCACTTCTTCCACACTGCACTTTGCAGAATAGACCAGGCTCTGAATAGACAATTAAAGCTGAAATTTTCAGCTGAAGTGAAGAATTAGATATTTAATATAATAACTGACCTGCAGATAACCTGTTTCAGAACAGTGGAAGGAAACATATTACCACTTTCTTTTCAAATTAATTAAAAATGCCCATTAAACATTCTTATGAATCTATTTATTTTCAATTTTTATTTGCTTTTTTTTTGCTTCAAGATTACCCACAATCTGGTTTATTTTCTTACTTTAATTTTATTCATCTGATTATATCTATCCTATCCCTACTAGAGATAAAAAATTTCTTAGAAGAAACCTGCAAAGCTTAAAATGAAAAGAGAGGAGGAGAATAGGAGGAAACTTGTCTCTGAGGGCTTTTTATAAATGCAATACAAAGATGTTATTAACATTTTTATATTCCTTTGCTAGTTGCCTTCAAGTCAAAACTTTGTGGCACATGTTTCTACTTTCTGTTGCAGGGAAGAAAATAGAGAGAGACTGTTGTTAAATAGGGTTTTATGTAAATGTTACTGACATGCATGAATATGAATCTGCACATGCTGTATGTATCAAATGACCATAAATAGCTTTAGATAATTTGTCTTTGCTTAACTGAGGGCAAAGTTTAAATCAGTTTATTTTGTTTTTTTGAATAGCCATGTAATGGGCTAAGTCTCTTTATATTTTGTTGTCAGTGAATTTAGGGATATTTGGCAGCCATAAAAAGCTCATAGAAAATATGCAAGTGATGTAAGTAAATGTGACCAATTAATGACTCCCCAGCTCACAAAATTTACACAGAGCTGGATTTCTGTCAATGACATGCATTTTTTTAATCTAATAGTTTTTGTTGTCTCATTGGTGGAGTGGGTTGCGTTACAAATTATACCTTTGTTAAAGCTAGAATTGCTCTTTAGCTTCATTCTGGATGGGTTTCAAGACACCACGTACCAGAATGACCGTGGATTGGAGCTGTTCATTGCCAGTTTTTTTCTGAGATTAATATATCTTGTTTTCACTTTTCACCCCTGGATGTCATATGCATGAGAAACATGGGAGAGACATTTCAAAGCTTATAGTAAATCTTCTCTGCAAGGCTGTGTCTGGCATGGTTGGAGGGAGTAAGGCTGAGTCATCATTCAGATGCAATCTGAGCAGCTGGAAGTGTGTTGCCATCAGAAATCAGTCTCAATGACTCTGCCATGGAAACCCAGGCATGGATTTTTGACCAGTTAAAATTTGGTAGCAATCCAGATGGGCTGTTTTTAGTCAGAAGGGGCCTGGTTTTTGTACTCTTCCTTTTACCAGTGTCACAAAATAGCATCATTACGTAACTCAGTGGTGTGAGCTACGGTGCGAAATTAAATCAGGCTTCATTTGGTTTGTCTGGTTTGTGGATGCTGGTGCGAAATTAAATCAGGCTTGCTTCATTTGGTTTGTCTGGTTTGTGGATGCTGTGGAGATCTGACCTCTCTTCATATGTACTTGGCTCATGAGAAAGTTCTGAAGAAGCTGAAAATTCTGTACAGGCCATAATATCAAAAGTATGTTCTGCCTAAATGCTCTTATTCCAATGATTTCCTCTCCAGATACAAGGGAAGGGGAGAGACTTGAATTCCTTATGCATTTTGTGAACATCCTTTTTACTCTGTCAGGGCTTAGGTGTGCTTAGTGCTTGGCTATGTCTTGCTGATGCTCTATCAGAGTTGCTCTGTCAGAGTTGCACTCTCACGAGCCGATGTCAGAGTGGATCGTCAAGGCTGATATTTGGGTATAAGAGAGACTTCTGTTACCTACCCCTTAAAGCAGCCATGTGCATTGGGATAATCATTCTACAAACTAAGAAACCATATCCCTCTTCTTGCTCTTGCTTTTGTTGTTTTGGTTGTTTTTTTTTTTTCCTTTATCACCTTCTTCCGTCGTATTCTGCTTCTTCTTCTTCCCTCTTCTTCTCATTTTCCCTGCAGTTCATTTCCTGCCCTGTTTCTTTATCTCTTCTTCCGTTTGTTTTTTTTCCTTTATCACCTTCTTCCGTCGTATTCTGCTTCTTCTTCTTCCCTCTTCTTCTCATTTTCCCTGCAGTTCATTTCCTGCCCTGTTTCTTTATCTCTTCTTCTCCCACTGCAACGTTCCTTCCCTCGCTGTTACGAAGATGTGTGATAATGCAGTAAACTGGAGCTGGATCCCCTTCCTTGCTCCTGTCTTCCACTCCTTGTGCTGCCTTCCCAGGTCTGTTGGCACCTACCAGTTGGGGAGGGAGTAGAAGCAAAGGGAGCATCACGCTGCGAGGCGAATGCCACCTTGACCCTTCCTATTTCAGTACATCTTTAACTGTCAAGTACTAGACAAATACCTAATGGCTAGGGATGACTATTCAACCTCTTAACTTTGCGAAGGTTGAGTAGGCGTAATTAAGTCTTTCTCTGAACCACTTGATTTAAAATGGAACTTACTGCTCTCCCCAGACCTTCCTCGCTCCTGAAAACATGTTGCAAAATGTTGTTTCTCTTTCCCCTTTTTCCTTTCTGGGGGTTTCTAGACTCTCCTTGGCATTAGTTATGGTCCCAGTGCAAACTTGGTGAAGCGCAGAACCAGCCACGGAAGCATATTCAGTTTCCGACTCCGTGGTAGAGACACTGGCTCCGAAACAGATTTTGCCGATGATGAGATCAGCACTGCTGGGGAAAATGAAAGCCACCGGGGCTCTCTCTTAATTCCAAGATCTGGGAGGCGTCCGAGCGTGCAAAGTCAAGTGAGCCATAGTTCTCACCCTCCTACTCCCAACTACACCCAGACGGGCAAAAGGAACAGCTCAGTGGATTGCAATGGTGTGGTTTCCCTGATAGGAGGAGGCACCGGGGCACTCAACCCAGACCCTACTTCTCCTGCAGGGTTACTGCTCCCCCCAGTTATTATGGAAAAACCTGGGACAGGCGACCTGGTGAGTACTTTATAACTTTTGTATGTGATTCATGCTCTTGTTTCCTTCTAAATGTTGTTGGAGTTTGCTGTAATTGATTTACACAATACGCAGTCTGCAGTGAGAAACCCAGACCCAGCATCCTACGCAGGGTGGGAAGACAACAGGCTAATTCACACAGCAACCTGTGTCTTGTGGTGCATAAAAGAGGGTCATGACTTCTGCTGACACCCTTCAGAGCTGGCTGGAGGCATATACCTTGGGTTTGATATGAATATTCCTTTATTGTAGGCACATATTTTTAAGTTGGTTTCTTTTGGTGTTTGAATATCTGACGTTGTCCAGTGGCCAGAAAATGATGTTTTTAAAAAGATCCAGTGTGAGTCTTAGCGTCTTGAGACTGCATTTTCTCCCACATGTTGCTATCTGTTTGCGTCTAGCCTCTGGTCTTCTGTAAAGCTACTTTCCGAGGGCTGTCCTTAAAGTCCAAAGGTAGCTCCCAGAAGGGTTAACATCCAGTTGAAACAACACCCAGGAAAGATGAGGAGATGATCAACAGTCTTCAAGTCTTTTGTAGATTGCCAGGATCTCTGTTGCAAAGCACCACTGCTGCAAAATATTTAATAAGGCTGTAAATAAGACTATTAAGACTGATACTATTAGGACTTAAGCATAAATTCACCTGTAAAACCATGGGATGGTGTTTTGGAAACAGCTGCTACACAGGCAGGGCAATTTGGACACGTTGCTTGTCTGTTACGGTGGGAATTTATCTCTTTTCATGTAGATATATTTCATGTAGGTATATAATGGAGTTTGTTACTCTCAACAGCCTGTAAAGCAACAGAGAACTAGTCACTGCAGACAGTATGGGCAGGATTTATTTCATTTTAGAGATCTAAAATGGGTCAGAACAATCTCTCTCCCTAAAAGGGCTTCTTTCTGTTCACTTTAACGACAAGGGGAGCCCAAGGTTAATAACTCTGTGTCGCATGTGTCTTAAGTCAGGTGAGATGAAACCCACTCAGAGTAACAAGGTGCCAAAACTGGGTTACATTGGTGGAGAAATAAGCAAATGTGATTCTAACATGTATTAGGCAAGGTATTTCCTGAAGAGAAAGGCGAGTGAGATGGATCCCAGCCGCGGTGTCAGATTATCAGTAAATTGAGAAGTAGCTTTTCTTTCTCTAGAGCCAGGCAGCTTCTTCCCTTTCAAGTTTAGGATTGAATTTTTTTCCTCACCTATCCGGGCATTCCCTGTAGTCCTGCAAATAGACTGTCACACTGTACGTGAGAGGGAGGGCCCGTGGTGAGCGTGGGAAGCTGGGTGGTGTGAGATTTATCTGTTTTGTTGACAGTTTTGAGGCTGTTGCTGCTTTTTCAGATGTTCACACCTTTGTTCATTTAGGACTTTGCTACTCCTTTTTCTACTCTCTGCAGACAAGGAAAAACAGTCTTGAGAGCAAGTCTTTAGACAGCTGAGCAACTGAAACACTGTTTGTAGGCAGTGGAGTTTTATTGAGCTCAGCTCGGTGCAAAATAAGCTGTGGGTTGAAGAAACTGTGGAAGAAAGAGTTTCTGCACCTCTTTTAAAAAAAAAAAGAAATAAAATAATCTGAACCACAGTAAAAGTCTTCAGTAGATGAGCAGTGGATGTCCCCATTTTCTGTGTAAGGAGAGCAGCTCTGCTGCCTGCTGAGGCTCTCCCGGCTGTCAGAAAAAGCTTAACAAAGCACGCGAGCACTCAGCCTTTCACAGGAAATATTGGTCTTTTACAGGATCAGGCCCTGAGGTGACAGGGAGGCTTTGAGCTCTGCTGGCATTTCTTTCCATTTGCCAGCTTCCTGCCTTTTAAAAAATGGATGTTGAAATTAAATGGCCTGGGTGGGTGAGTTCACTTGGCAGTTCCCTGTTCATCTAGGAAATAACAGCCAGGCGCTATAGTAACAGATGCTCGCTCAGTGATGCAATGTGAAGGATGTTGTGTCTTCTGCAAAACAGGTTTGGTATCTAATCTATCCAGAAAATGTGAGCTGGAGTTAAAAGCTAATTGGCAAGAAGCCCATTGCTGTACAGATGTATCTGCTACAGGAACTATAAGCGCCGGGCAGAAACATGCAGCCTCAGCTGTGGAGCACGGGCAAAAGGAAATAGCAAATCCACCACTTCAGTGTGCTCGGAGATAAATCAACATGTTTCTGGGCTTTGTGTTTGATTATGTTCACCTTTTTCTTGTTAAAATTCGAAGTTGAGTTTGTTCTTAGCAGCCCTGGCTTGTTTTTATAGTCTCTTGATAACGCTTGGGGGAGGCAAAAGAAAGATGTTGCAGGGGAAAGTTGTAGTTACCTCATTAACCCCATTGACCCTGCTGCTGCTGTTTATTTTGTACAAGTGTAAGCTCATGGTGAAAAGGGACCCACTTGTGCTATCTGTTGTATCTTCCCTGAAGAAGAGATGAAGAACCAGTCCATGAAAAGGCATCACTGTAATATGCATTAAGCCTTGACTCACAGTTTCCTGAGGTCTAAGTGTGGTTTCACTCATGTGAACACAACATCTGAGTTGATGGAGCTGGCAAAACACATTTTAGGCGCCTCTGTGATGCTCAGTAGCATCAGATGAGTGTAATACAGATCTGTCTGATTGCTACTGAGCAGGGACACCACTGAATTCTGGTTTGGCAAAAGCTTGGAATAGCATTTCTGATTTAAAAGGCAGAGTAAACATCAAATGAGACCTGACCATCTCTGGTTTTGAGTATGTAACCTGCAGCCCCTAAGCGGACCATAGTTTCAGTAGATGATTTCAAACTGGGCCCTCCTAAGGTTTATGTATTGTTCTGTTGTGTCTTGGTGTTTCATAGTTAAGAGGTTAGAATAACATCTCCCTTCACAAGGTATTGATCTGTTTGAAGGGAATTGGATTAAGTTAATGAGCTGTTATCTGAAGCTCAATTTATCCATGGTATCTGAGGAGGATGAGTAAGATGTCACCTGTGGTTGTCAAGAATTTCTTGAAGGTTAAGAAATACACAACAGCATCCCCTCTCACCTCCTGAAGCCAACTGGAGCCCCTTCTGTAACTCTGTAGGGAAATCTCAAGGTATTTAGCTTAGCCTGACTTTCCAATTATTTTGGAGATTAGAAGCGGCAGAGAAATGGATGCAGGACTGAGGAGGTGGCTGTTTGCAAGTGGCCTGTTAACTGGTGGTCCCCACTGCTTTGGTCTCCCTGGGGCACCTGCTCACCAGAGCTCACCATCAGCCCAGGAGCAGAGAGTGGCCACCTGTGACATGGCTTTAGGATGGGCATTGAGGCTCAGGTTGGAGTTATCTGGCATCTCCATCTTGCACATACAACCTTTCCTGAAATTTCTCTTGGTCACACATATATGCATTTTCTTTTTGGAAACTAGAAATGCTGAGTATTGGTAGCTTGACAGGAGCGAAAACGAGTGGGGAGTGAGCCCTTAAGAAAGGCTAGGCTGTTTATTGAGGTGCCCAATTAAGGATTCAGAATCTTATCTCTAGATAAACTTTTGTTTGTTTTTTTTTCGTTAAAAAAAAAAAAAAGACCTTGGCTTTTGTTGCTGCTAAGCATAAAACTGTTTTGCTGACCACATTGGTTTGAGGTTTTCTTGTTGACCCTAGAATCGCCCCAAGGTAAAATTTCTTTTTTTCCCTTCTTGCTTTGCCACAGGACTGGTGTAAAGGGAAAGTGTTAGCAGTTTCCATGTTCAGAGAAAAGGTCAAAAAAATAAGTCATCCAAAAATCGCTACCAATAAGTTATGTGGGTAAAAGCTCACGAGCCCTCTGCTGCTGTTGCACACAGATTTGTCACCGCGGATCTAGTTTCTACTCATTTCAAACTTTATTTTCGCACATTCTGAGCACAAATCGTTCAGATTTTGTACAAATATTGCAAGCTGCTCCCGTTTACAGTGCATCTCTTTAAATGATTAAGCATCCACAAAATTAAACAGCTTCTTTTTAATACTGTGTGCTATTATGGTCACCTTCAATCTCATTAAATATTTGTGCTAGCGCTTCACAGGGCCCATTGTTCATGGTGTGGCCTGTCCACCTCTTCTTATGCTTGAAAAGCTTTTTACTGTACAAGGAAAATTAAACCTGTCCCAGTTCCCAAATGTGGTCTTTAAAATGCTACCATGTATAAGCCCATCTTAACGTAACAGTTTTGACATAGCTCAGAACTGTAGGCACTCAGAAGAAAATAAATCTGCAGTGTTATGTATCCTCATTTACATGTAAATTACTGAATGGTATGTTTGTCCCTATAGAATTTAGCTAATCCAAAGGAGAAACATTTCCAGTCAATCAGGGAGCAACACAAATAATATTGTCCTGCTGGAGGTGTCTATGTTTAGCTCCACTGTGATTTCTCATCTGGATCCTATGGAGACTCCTTGCATAAACGTAGGGACTGCTGTTATTTTTACGTAATTTCTATAGAAATACAAGTATGATGAATAACTGTGTCTGTGTATATTCTCTCTGTAATGACAATAGCCTTTATGATGCCTTGTTTGTCCAGTTCCTGGAACTGCTCTCTATCTCAAAGTGCAAAACCTGCCAGTTGCTTGCATGACTATTAGTTATCTCTATTCTAAAATAAATAATAATAATAAAACAACCCACTCACATATCTATTCTTTACAAAGAACAAAAGCTAATGAGCTTCCCTAAGTAACTTCAATAATTTTAAGCAATTCACTTGGATGGAAACTTTCTTTCCTGGAAAAATACTTTATAGTAAACGGCAAGCTGACTATGTGACAGATCTACTGCTCTGTTGAGAAGGAGAACATGTTCTCCTGCAAGAGCACAGTAGTATTCCTTATAACCCTACACTCTGCCATCTACTGTGTCCTGGCTCTGGGAATGAACCTCCACTGTGTGCCTGCTGCTGAGCAGCTGGCAGAGAGCATTGAATCATAGAATCGTTTGGGGTGGAAGGGACCTTAAAGACCCCCGAGTTCTAACCCCTTGCCCTGGGCAGGGACACCTCCCACCAGACCAGGTTGCTCAAAGCCCCATCCAACCTGGCCTTGAACCCCTCCAAGGATGGGACATCCACAGCTTCTCTGTGCAACCTGTTCCAGTGCCTCACCACCCTCAGAATGAAAATTTACTTTCTGATATCTAATCTAAATCTCCGCTCTTTCAGTTTGAAGCCATTACCGCTCATCCTATTACTACATGCCCTTGTAAAAAGTCCCTCTCCAGCTTTCTTGTAGGCCCCTTTCAGATACTAGAAGACCATTATAAGTCACCCCGGAGCCTTCTCTTCTCCAGGCTGAACAACCCCAACTCTCTCAGCCTGTCCTCTTCAGAGAGGTTCTCTAGTCCTCTGATCATCTTCATGGCCCTCCTCTGGACTCGCTCCAACAGGCCGATGTCCTTCTTATGTTGGGGGCCCCAGAGCTGGACACAGCACTCCCAGTGGGGTCTCACCAGAGCAGAGCAGAGGGGCAGAACCACCTCCCTCAAGGTGGGAAGTAGCGGGCTCCGGGCTCTGCCCTCTGGTGAGGACATGTGCTGCCAGGCTGGTGGGCAGCTGTAACATGCAGTAGCATTTGCTTTGAACATGGTTCGAAACGGCAAAGTGCACCACTTCACTCCTCCAGAGATGAAGGAAGGAAGGCCCCATGCATATATCTCCTTCAGAAATACCCCTCTGCACGCAGAGGACAGCATGCTGCAAACAGTCCCCTTGACTCCAGCCGAACTTCTGAAGTCTTGGGGACTGCTTCTTGTGACACAGGGGGCAGGACTGAAAACAACAAAGTGCACCACTTCACTCCACCAGAGATGAAGGAAGGAAGGCCCCATGCATATATCTCCTTCAGAAATACCCCTCTGCACGCAGAGGACAGCATGCTGCAAACAGTCCCCTTGACTCCAGCAGGACTTCTGAAGTCTTGGGGACTGCTTCTTGTGACACAGGGGGCAGGACTGAGGATGCTCAGCTGGAAAGAAAAGTACGGTGATTTAAAAACATTTTTGGTTTGGGAATATCACATCAAACCTAGGGAAAAAGTCAGTTCCTTACTAGCTTTTTTTGTGAAAGATATGCCCAACCTGGACTTTTCATTTACCCTGGTTTAGCTGAGTCAAAATATAGAAAGAATGAATCTCTGAATGTTTCCCTTTGACTTTTTACCTCTGCAGTGAATTCTCTTTGCATCTGTGAATAAAAGGTGGCTTTCAGATAAAGGCCACCAACCCGTAACTTCTGCAAAAGCACTTCTGCATGCATGAATAGGAATACAGTATCTTTCTTGACAGTGAGAAAACTGGGACTTCTGGGGATGGGATTGTATAAAGACATGCTACTGGTGTGTCCTAAGCTTTGAGTTAAATGGTATGGGAAGATGGTACAGTTTAAAAAGAGTTAGATGATCCAGAGTAATTTGAAATTTGAGGTTTTATTATGGTTTGTTCTACAGGCAAAGGAAACTGGAAGACTTATTCGGCATTTTCTCATATTTCTTTACTTTTACATTTTTAGTTTACTCAGAAGTTTGTGTCCCTCGTGGTTTGTTGGGGGTTTTTTTGTCTTTTTCTAGTTATTTCTTTTCAGTCCCATATATTTGTTATGTGCTTCAAACTTGTGTGAATGATTATGCAATTTTGTAGATGTTTTCTTCATTAATAAAACATTTATTATTTCTTTGGTTTTTTATTGGATGTTAAACTGGAACACTTATTTGGCTTTTTCTCATATTTCTTTACTTTTACACTTTTAGTTTACTCAGAAGTTTGTGTCCCTCGTGGTTTGTTGGGGGTTATTTCTTTTCAGTCCCATATATTTGTTATGTGCTTCAAACTTGTGTGAATGATTATGCAATTTTGTAGATGTTTTCTTCATTAATAAAACATTTATTATTTCTTTGGTTTTTTATTGGATGTTTTTGAGGTGAAGGGAATCAAGCAAACTAATGCATCTGAAATACTGCTCCTGGTTTCCCCAGCTCCAAAGCCAATGATAGAATAATTTCTTGTTATGTTGTGGACAAGTAGGGGTCTCTTTGAATGGATTCTGATTACACCTCTTCTTTTGAGATGACTGCGTCAATAACTCAATGGACAATAAGCCAATTGTTTTAACAAAAGAGAACATCTCGGGGAGGGGCGGGGAGAGAGAGAAGACTTTTTGAAGCATTATTTCTTTCCTACCTTACCTAATATTTTAAATCCTTATTGTAAAAGCCCTTGCTCTTCTCTGATCTTGGAGTGATTGATATTTTTCTCTGCAACATGTTGAAGTGATCTGGGACCAGTATACTAGCTATTATTTTTGGTGTCAACCAATGGCCAAGTGGCTTTGTCCTTTACAGCCACCTGACAAGGGATTGTCCCCTGCCCTGAAGAGGTCACGCTCCAGAAAAACAGCTCAGAGAGCTTCAGTGCTTTTCTTCTGTCATTCTCATGGAATTCCTTTTCTTGAAGAGCAGTTTTGACAGAGAAATGGTGAAGAGAAGGGATCCTGAGTCCCTCTGGCTGCATGTCAGGAGACAGCAGAGTGGTGGAGCTACTGCCCATGGCTCATCTCAGTTGGCATCTTGGGCTCTGCTTGGGGTGGTTAGGGCCATTTCAGACCCAAGTGATGAGAGAAGATCCGGAAGACTGAATCTAACTCCTGTAGCTCATTTCACTATGGAGAAGCAAAAGCAGCTACTCTGAATCTGTATAAACCAAGGGTTATCATCTTCGTAGG
Source organism: Calidris pugnax (assembly GCF_001431845.1). Taxonomy (NCBI): domain Eukaryota; kingdom Metazoa; phylum Chordata; class Aves; order Charadriiformes; family Scolopacidae; genus Calidris; species Calidris pugnax. The sequence continues at coordinate 5,064,085 of NW_015090864.1, forward strand.
GATTTCTTCTCCTTTCACATTTCCTTGAGCTATATTGCAAGAGCCATCGGGACCCGTCTACCTCCAATGTCTGCCTCTTGCTTATGTGCTGTCTCCAACCTCACAGCCTGTATGCTTGGAGGAGCAAGACAGGGGCTGTTAAAACATTTAATTTTGGAAACTGAGTGTCTTGACCAGAAGGTCTGTGACAGACAATGGCAATGAACTTGCCTTTCCCAGATCCTTACTTCTCTCCTACCACCTTTCCTTCTACCTGTGGGAGCACTGGCGGAGTAAAGCAAGAGGGAGTTGTCTCTGTATGAAGTGGGAGCTTGTAATAATAGAAGTCTTAACGTCTTGCTCCTGTGAGCTGACAATATAAGTATTTAATACAGTGTGCGTCTGCAGCTGTACTGTGTTTCTGGCAGACTTCAGAAACCCAATCCTTCAAAAAGCATAAAACTAATTTAAAATGAAACATTAAATAAAGACAGTTTGGCAGGTCTCTTTTTCTGTTATTGGATTTCTTTGTGGTGATTTTTTTTAAGCTTTTGCTTGAGAAACATGAGAACTAGATAGTTTGGGCTCTTTCTTTTTTTTTTTCCTGTGAAAAAATAAGCTGAGATTCTCCCCTAATTATGGAGCTTCAGAATCCGTGACACCAAAGATCACCAGAATGACAGTGTGTTCCTGAGATTTGGCAGTGTTTCAGAACAAGAAAAAACATGTGTTGAGGAGTCAGTTTGCTTGGTATGATATCAGAGGCCTGTAATGGAGCTGTTACCCACGCCCCTTTTCCTCTTCTAGCAGTATAATTAAACAGTTAACACATTTCAGAAATAATGGAATAATTAATGTAATTAAGCAGGGCTTCTTTCACAAGCGAAGAGCATGGCAAAACAGCACTGCTGCTTCTCTAACATCAGAAGCGTCTCTTTATTTTCACCTGCGTCTTTCACCTGTTTAGGTGAAGGTAAAGGGCAGGGCAAAGTTTCCAAAATTGCTCAAAGTGCCATTTCCAAAACCAGTACCCCCCCCATCAGCGTGTGCGTAATTGGGAAATCAGTGATCTTTGGACTTCTCAGGTGGGGAAAATGACGCTTAGGCCATTTTGAAAATGTTTCCCCGTATCTGCCCCGGCTTTTATTCTGCTAATCCAACGTGTTCATTTAAACAGACCTCTCCCTCGGATGAGGCGAGCAAGAAGCAGCTTCTAATGCCCCACCGCCCGTCGGTGGACCACTCGGATGAACCCTTTCAGAGGCAGAGGGCAGTGAGCGCCGTCAGCATCATCACCAGTGCCCTGGAAGGTAAGACACATCTTTCATTCCCCAACTCAAAGCCACGTTGACGGGCAGGGACAAGTGACACAAAAGATCCTGATACCAAACTCTTGCTGTTTTGCTAGAAGGCATTATAGATAGTTATTCCAACCCCTACAATATAGCTGAAGCTGTAACAGAAGGTAATACAATCACTGAATTACTCATGCGCTTGTAAAAAATCTGACAAAATGCTGGCCATATAATCAAAAAGTCAGATCTGGTAATATTTTGTGCCTTAGCGTCATTTAATCAACACAAGGCTAACCAAGATGGAGCGTCGCGGAGCACCAGTCTGTTTGGGTGACTGTACATACATTTACATCTCATCTCTCTGGAGCTGATGGCATGTGCAGTCACCAGCTATGTGCAGAACTTCCAAGTTGTGGGGGAGGAAAGTGTCCTCCTTGCAGAGCAGCTAGTGGGACACAAGAGTTTGATGAGTGTTCGAATCCCACAGTGAAATTTAAAGAGGCTCAAAGGACCCATTTGTCCATGCAAATATTTGCCAGTGAATTTTTCCATTGCTCATTAGGCTTCTTATTAGATGCAGGAGGATTTCTCTTCCCCGCCTTGCCATAGTCGGGAATTTTGCATTTCCCTTTCACAAGTTTATTGATAGCAAGATGACAGCTCATAGCAAGACATCACATTTCTAGGCTCTTTACATGCAGCACGAAAGTAGTTCCTCGTGTCTTCTACATTGTAAATTGAGACAAGATAGAAGGTAACAACTGAGAGTACAGAAAAATGTCTGTCAAGGACACAGTGTGAAGCAAAGGAAATTCTGGATTCTCCTGCAGCCTTATTCTCTGTGTCGCAGATGAATGGGAAGGCAAGATGAGATGGAGGGACTTCTCTGGGAGATGCATTACAGAAAGGGACTGAACCTAACTCTTCGGAGACAGCCCAGCATGTAACCACAAAGCCCTTCTTCTTCCTCAGATTTTTACCATCCCCCATGGTTATATTCAGCAGTATCGTGGCCAGAACAGATATATATATATATGTTTAAATAAATAAAGAGTTGTATTCTTAATAGGTAAATAATCACTTCAGTGTATTCCAGTGTTTAGTGTAGTCTGCAAAGGTTTTACTTCATTTCTATGGGGGTTTTAGCAATTAGCTTTGTGGTTGATTTGCTTCTTAGTAATGTATTAAGAATGCCTAAAAGGCCTTCCTTCTGCTTATTTATTTAATGGTGCTTTCTATTACTTTTTACCACAGAAATAGGGACTGTCAAGTCTCGGGTAACTCAGAGGATGTGCGTTTTTAGCCTCATAGAGAAGAAAAGTGTTCCAACCCTTATGAAAGGTTTTCTGACTCCCAGACTTTAATTAGTCATTGAAATTGAATACTTGTTAACAAGAAGAATATCAAATCAGAATAAAACGTATCACAGACTTTAACTATAATAATAGCTGTACGATTTGTGACAAATTGTGTGAAACAGCCATGCCAGAAATCCCTTCCCCTTTAGTTACCTGGCTTCTGCTCTTGGCACTTGGGTGGTCATCACCTGCCTCTTATTCCCAGACATTGCAAAGCCTTGCAGACAAGGAAGGACCTAGGCTTTCTTATTTTTCTCATTTAAAAATAAGAGGAAAAATACCTCCAACACAAACTTTGTGGTTTTCTGACCATTTTTTTTTAAACAATATAAAGTAGCAGAAAAGACCCCAGATGAATTTAATTTTACTTTTCCTTTTGAAGATGTCTTTCAAAAAATATTAAATCTGTTGTGATTTCCAAAGGCCAGTCATGGTGGGGGAAGGATGTGGGTTCTTGATTGATTTAAACTATTTTAATGCCACATCACTGACAAAAGAGGACAGTCACGCCCTCCTCCTCCCTTTGCTGTGCTCCTGCAGTTTGATTAGACAAGCAATTGGTTTTCAGCAGCTGCAGGTTGAGCAGAACTAGCTCAAGCAGAAGCTCCAGGAGCACAAAAGCTGTCAAAAAGACAGAGAAGTAACATGTGGCTGAGGCTCAAAGGGATGAAACTACCCCTTTTAGCAGCAACCTGGACTTAGAAGGGCTTGTGTCAAGTGTGGAGCCTCAGGGAAACGACTCACACATCTGATGTGTGTCAATCATGAAGGTCCCAAAATTATTAACAGTGGAATAAACAGGGTTGGTTGGAAGTGATTATGAGCAATGTGGATATAGATAGATTTGTTCTTCTGGATTTACCTGGAAAATTATGTCCTTTAGGAATTAACTGCCCCAAAGTCTTTACTACTTTGAGGTGAGTTTCTGAAAAAGTGTAAAATTAGGATTTTTTATAGAAAGTGTTTGTAGTATGGATGGTTCTCACATCATTTTAGGCACTTAACCGTAAACTATCTGTTTGGAGGTGGAAAGACATAATTATTTTTGGGGAGCGATTTGGCTTCCCAGAGATCTTGGAGCTGTGTAGATGTTTATGCAAAATCTGGAGGACATCATCTGATATTAAGAAAACTTGGTAGAAGACACCTAATACCACAGTTCTGTTGGCCAATGAAGGAAAATGCCCAGTGAATGCATCCTGGCTTGAGAGAGGAGGCTGTTTATAAACTGATTGAAATAACAGCCTTGGCTGAAGTTTTCCTGTTATCAGTGCAGGTTCTAATTATATAGACTAAAACCGTTATACAGCATTCCATGCCTATAAAGGAATCAGAAAAGGAAAGCATTAAGCAATTCCGCTAACCATTATCATTCAGCCATTAACTGTCTTTTTTAGCTTTTCTTTTTCACCATTTATTACTAGTTATACTTATGAAGCTATTTCACTTCTTTTGTGCTCATATAAAGTGAACACATAAAAGTTGTATTTTAGGCAATATTTTAAAAGCACCTTTAAAAAGCACTGGAGGTTTAGCAGCATTTTCAAACTGACTTATGGACTCCCCTGGTTTTGTATTTGGGCCTTTCAGAAGAAATGAGAATCTTAATGCCTTTTTGGATTGCACATCAAGAACAGAATCCCTATTGATAACCACTGATGCTTTGGCTCAAAAGTACTTAAATCAGCTTTAAATATTGAATTTAAGCTCTTTCATCTCTTAACCGCTTTAAAAGGTATCACTTAAGATACTTCTAAAATGGGACTTGGGAATGTTAAATGAAGATAGTGTATTCTTATCCATTTAAGCTTGCCAAAATGGAAAACAGAGTAAGAATCCGAGCCTATATATATTTTACTAGACTTTACATATTTAGTGTGATTCTCCCTTTTGGCTTGTGATGCTTTTAAAAGGTTATTACTTTCAGAATAGGTCACTCTCTGCTAAGTGCAGGTCAGCTGGCAAAAACCTCAAAGTGTGTAATTTGCTAGCCTGTTAGACATGAATATTTTTATCCTAAAAAAAAAAGTTTGGGGTAATTCAGAGGCCTTCCTCTACATTATGAGTCATTTTAAGCGAATATTTTTATCAAAAAAAAAAAGTTTGGGGTAATTCAGGGGCCTTCCTCTACATTATGAGTCATTTTAAGTGTTCTCTTGTCATGTAACTCAGTGTGAATTGACTGTTACTTTACTGCTTGTGACTTAGAGCTGGAGGAATCACACCAGAAATGTCCTCCCTGCTGGAACCACTTTGCTGTTAAATTTCTCATTTGGGATTGCTGCCCGCTTTGGCTTTTAATCAAGAAATTTGTCAAGTTTGTGGTAATGGACCCATTTACCGACCTCACCATCACCCTTTGCATTGTGCTGAACACGCTCTTCATGGCCTTGGAGCATTACAAGATGACGAAGGAGTTTGACCACATGCTTTACATAGGCAATTTGGTAAGTGAATGGGAACTTGAAGTGCTACCTGAGGAGTCGATTTCCTGCTTTGTGCAAAGCAGGGAAAAACAAAACAAAACAGACCTTGCTTATTTTTTTAATAAGTTTTGTCTGTGACTTGGGAGTACCTCTTTTTGATATGCTGTCAGCATCACTTGGCCTATGACATATCAAGCAAGTCCACATAGTCACCTCTTTCTGGGGGTGAAGAAAAATGAATGAAGGACAAGGCTCCATTTTTAATTAAATTAACATATTCCAATGTTATTAGTAGTCATTAAAGCCATGTTTCTGGGTTGCTCCTGATAGGTATCTGGCTTGTAACTGTTTAAGGAAATAAGATAAAGATTAATGAGGTTTATTTGGGATTTCTGTTAAAGCAATGATAAGGCAGCAGTTCTTGGTGACTAATAGTGACTTTTAAGTTAAAAAGAACCAACAAAAAACACAGAAAAAACCAAGGCAAGATCTTAAAGAGAGTGATATTTCAGCTTATGTAGATATGTATGTGGCAAGGTGCCTATGGTACATTTGCTGTATGCCCCTCTCTGCCCTGCTCTGCCTCCCTGCCTTGCCCAGCGTTGTGTGCTGGGTCCTGTGCAAACCCCCAAACCCCAGGGCAGAGGGGACAGGGGACAAAGCCCAGCTGATGCTTGGAGGGGAAACTCTTAATGTGCAAGCTGGAACAGCCGGAGAGAGAGCTGCAAAATCAGCAGAGACTGCACCTCTCGGAGGAAAAGCAGCCTGACAGATCTACAGCCAAGCTGCAGGGGCAGCAGAAAAACCTTTCCAGAGGCGATGTGGTCCAATTTGTTAACCCAGGGGGCCACTAAAATTCTGCAGCTACTACAAAACGGAAGCTTTTTCTTTAATTGTCTTTCTCTGTGTTTGTGTTTGAAAGTTACTGTTTTACTGTTTTAAAGCATAACGTTTAAAGCCCTTTTAATTTTAGAAATGCTCTGTATTGGAAAAGGCACATGCCATCTAGCTATGGCGTGGTGGAATTGCCCCTAAGATCTAGTGGTAGAAGCAGAGATACCACAAATAAGTCTGGAGTACCCTGGAATGTGGATGCTGCCAAGTTTAAATTTGAGGAGCTCATAGCGGAGATGGGAAAAGCCCTTTATTTCTATAAAACAGAAAGCTGCAATAACTCAAAGTGGGATTCAGCTTCCCTAACTTCAGGTATTTACAGCGGAGGAGTCTCTGTCAGAGCTGGTTGCCTTTGTCACACTTTAAAGTCAGTGGAGAGTAATGGACAATTTTAAGGCACAATTAATGCGATGTTTTAAAGACGTTTACTTTTGGATAAGGTGAACTGTGTCCTGGAGGTCGGTGACTGTAGTGAACATTGACTATAGTGGTCGTACACAGAGATCCTACGGGTGTGACATCTCTTTAGTGAGACACATCCTACACTGGCAGGTTTAGGTGGACAGTAGCAATAATCAGATTTTTTGTATCAGCCCTAGACTATGTGGTACATCCCATATGGATTTTTTTCTTTACCCTGGTACCTATTTTTAGCTCTGGGCCTCCTTGGGCAGGTTGAGGTTCTTCTCCTAGCCTGTGGGACCAGTCTCCAGTTTTTCAGCCGCTGTGTTTTGGCAAATCTCCCTCTTTTGTTGTGCTAAGCAAAAATCTGTTTGGGTCTCTCTTGCTTCAAACCCATGTTCTTGCCCTCTGGAAAGCAGGAGAGAAGGATAGCTCAGACAGCCATCTCACAGGACTGTGTCCAGCTCCCCTTTGCAGCCAGCTCTTGCATGGGGTTGTTGTTCAACAAGTCGTGGGGCTGTCACTCAACAGTTCGTGGCCTTCTGAGAAGACTTTAAAAAAGTTCTTCGGACCCACTATCCATCAGAGCAGGTGGCAATGCTGCTGTTTCCCCTTCTGGCACTCCGGATAGTAAATGTGTCTGGTCCTTGGTCTCAGCAAATCAGCTTTTGCCTTTGCAGACCACAGGCGGTGAAACTTTAGCCCCTGGCATCCCTCCTGCCAAGACAGGTCCTGCTGATCTGCTGGGGTTGAGCCAGGTGACAACAAGGAAGTGGAGACAACGAGCAGGGGAAGGAATTGCAAAGCAAATTTTGGAAAAAAAAAAAGACTCACTGTGAGTTTCTCAGCACTGCTTAGAGCTATTTCTCCTCTTTGTGCTAAAGTGTAAAATAAGCAAAACAGCCCGCTAATATTTTTTGTAGCAGGCTGATGGCATGGGGCTCCCCTTACTGAGATCCCAGGATGGATCGGTGAGAGGCCAGACCATCCCAGGTCCCCCTCGCCAGCTTTACTAAAGCCCTACATAAATGGATTGATTGTGAGTAGAGCAGGTCAGAAAAGGTAATTCCATTTTGTGGAGGATTTTGCAAAGTCATTTGTAATGAAAATTGACTTTTCTTTTTTTTTTTTTTTTGCAATCCCCTGTGAAAGGGAAGGAACTCCCAGCTCCAGGGCAGGCTGCCAGGTGACAGCATCCCTGAAGCCACAGACTGCCAGACCCCTCCTCTGCCCCCACACTGGCTGGCTGTCATCTTCCCATTCCATCTAACCCTCTTTGAGTGATTATACTAGCATTAAAGGGTGGGTGTGGGGGGGAATATTAAAAAGGGCAGATCTTTGGCATTTTTTCCTCAAAACAAATTTTTTTCTGAGAGAATGAAAGAATGAAAGTGGAATATGGATTTGCTTTCTCTGAGAGCAATTCTTCGTCTGCTGCCAGTCATCAGAGATCTCCCGCTCTGATTGTCCATCTACTCATGCAGCATCTGCTACCTTCAGACTCCTTTAGTTCATCGCTTACAGGAATCAACATTTTCAAATGTGATCAGAAGACTGGCCAAGCACACATACATCTTTATGCAGTTCATCTGTCTTTGCAGTGCCACCACTTAAAAAAAGAAGTAGATAGAGCAAGATTCTCCTAAATTTTATTTTCCTTTGGAAACTGAGATACTGTTATATAATATCAGAGCTTAAAATTTTTTAAGACAAAGTACTTCAAACCAGCGGTGGCATATTTAGCACCAGTGGGATGTTAAGTTACTTGTTTTCCTTCCACCCTTTATCATTTTGAGTGTCCAGCCTCTTGTACCAGCGCAGTTGCCGCGTGCCAGGTGCCGGCGATTTGACAACTGCCTTTTGAAATTCGTAGCTGGTGCACGTACGCGATTCCCGATGCCTTCAGGAAGGCTCAGACATTTTGCTATCTTACTGTGACATTTCCTTCTCCGAAGGCTATTGATTAAAATGATTCAGGCAAAGAAAGTGATCCTCCTGAGTCATTTCTCCGCGAGACGGTTGCATAATGTAGGCAGCGTGGTATCGTGGGTTTTAAGGCAGTCCCCTGGACACAGTTTCACACACATCCAGTTTTGTCTTGTTCTCTGTCCTAAGGGAAACTGGAGCATTCTGGTGGGAATCTTGGGTCCTCTCTGACCCCTGGGACTCAGAAATTGTTGGCTAATTAGAAATATGAGACAGGGCGTTTTGTTGGGTTCTTGGTATGAGACAGTGATGGGGTGAGAGTCCAAAATATTGCAGCCCAAGGTTTTATTTTCCTGATGAGAAAGAAAAGGTATTTTACATAAAGAATTGTGCAAAATGGCTACTTGGAAGAATTAATTCCTGAAGCATTCCAAAGTAAAGCCAAGCCTTCTTTTGACAACGCAAGCTATGATAATTTATTTTTACTCCTTCATATCTTAATTATATAATCTTAACCTTTCACTTCCAAATCTTAAGGGGTTTCTCATCTTTGTGGATCAGAGTTTATCTGGTTTGCTGGATACTACCATGAATATTTAACTAATTGGAAGAAAAACCTTTCTCCTTGACTGTGAGCTCTGATTCACCGCTTTTTTTTGACCTATAGGGTGCATTGATATTGGCCATTTTGTGGAAAAACATTTGCTTTAAAATATTAGTGCAATAGAGAGTTTTTCAGAAACACAAAGCTCTGTGCACTTTGTACTGAGACTTGGAACAAAAAGAAAACAGTATACGAAGAACTTGATGCCCACATTTTGTCATTTTAAGTTGACTGTAGCCTTGCGTTGTGCATTTAAACTGGTACTTCAGAAGATTATAAGAAAGGACAAGATTTGATTCTCCGAGATACTTTGCAGGAATGTGTTAAAACTGAATTTGCTGTCAGCAGCTTTCTTTTTACCTCTCCCTCTGCTTCTTAGGTAATATTTATATGTTGTTTTAAAGAAAAATGTTCCAATTAGAACTTCCACCATATGACATTTGAACTGGGTCATAAATAAGCAATGTGTTCCCAAGTTGCTGTGAAAAGAAAATTGCTGTGACTATTTGTAAAAAAACAGACTAGGACTCAAATTAGAGTTTCTAATCACCTTCAGTGCCAGCAATAACCTCAGAAAGACTGGGGGCTTGCGTTGCCTTGGTATTGATAATAATAACAAAATAAAAAGGGATAATACAGCAGGTACACTACAACCCAAATACCCCTTTAACACTCCCACTCCATTCATTTGAGTTTCTCCACTGAAGTGAATTGATTTAACCTTTATAAAAGGCACCTTTACACTTTGCTTTTTACCACTGGGATTATTCAGATGACGGAAGGAGATGGAAATGTATGTTCCAATCCAGAGCTTGAACACAGATGTCATTGTAGGTTTACAGCAGTATCAAATGTTATTATGAAAAGACTAGACAAAGTTGTAATACTGATAAAGAATCAGCCATGAAAAATAAAGTATTTGCTTGCAAAATGCACTTGGCTTTCTGCTGTATTCCCCTGTGTCAGTGGAAAGTCCACAAGCAAGGAGGTGTGCTTAAAAGGTTACTTTGACTCCATATTTTCTTTCTGCAGGTCTTCACTGGGATTTTTACAGCAGAAATGATCTTCAAAGTAATTGCCCTTGACCCCTACTACTATTTTCAGCAGGGCTGGAATATTTTTGACAGCATAATTGTTATACTGAGCCTGATGGAACTGGGTTTGTCCAGCATGGGAAACCTGTCTGTTTTACGCTCCTTTCGATTGGTAACAGTCTTATTCTGTTCTTACTCCTCTTCTTTGATTATATATAAACTCTGACATGAATGCCACATATTTTCTTAAAAACGCATCTGCCGATAAAGACTTTAATTGCTGCAAACTGGTGAACAGTACGTGACACTAATTATAGGCTGCAGGATAAATGTAATTGTTCCAGATTTACATCAGGGTAAATGAGAACATAATTTGATTCCTTCTAGCTGCACCAGGTACTTGTGGCACACTTTAAAATGTTTGAATTCCAATTTGTAATAAAAATCTGCCATTTTATACCTGTACACCTGTTAGCATAGTCAGCAGATAATTGATAGCCCAAGAAATGCTAGAGCCAGTAACTTGTCATTTCAGACATTGTTATTCCTTAAATTATGTTATAAACATGCCACCGTTCTTTTAAATGTTGTCAAAAGAAAATGTCTTTGAATTATTCACGGAGTAATTTTTTTTTTTTTCTAGAACTGATCAGTATAACATAGCATCTGTCTTTCACGGGAACTCCTTAGCTGTCAGCTCCTTTGTTATGCATGGGATAGTGCTATTCTATTAATGAGAGACTGTCGACATATTGGAACAGAAAAGTAGTTTCCTTGCCAGCCTGACATTTGTGTTGCACTTCATGTACCAGGATGTCCAAGCTAATCATTCTGGCCATGATATGGGTTCACAACTTGGAAAGACCAGGAAAATAAGCCCTTATGGTTGCATTGAGCGGAAGAATTTTTAATTTTTTTTTTTTCCAAAATTCTCTGGCCTGCTCAAAATTACAAATTTTTCACCATTGCTGCTAGGTCCTGAGGGTCTCCTGTCAGCTTTTGAGCAATCCCTCTTCAATAGGGCTGAAATTAAACCTTCAGTTGAAAACACAGCACAAGGGCTAGGAGCCATTTACATCCTTAAAATAGGTCTTAAGTGGGATGTGGGTTGTGCACAGGCTGCGTGATCCTCAGCACAGAGGTGATTTTCACCCTGGGAGCTAACAGCTAATAGCATCTGGCTGAGGCTTGCTCTGAAACATACAGGAATTGCTTCTCTCTTTGTAGGATCAAACCCTAAACCCCTTCCCCCCGGTTCCTGCCACGCTGTTTAATTTGAGGAGGAGAAACAACAAAAAGGAAAATACCAAGATTTGATATTTCCTCCTTCCCTCCTCCACCCAGCATGATATCAGAGGAAGGAGCCCCTAAAAGCATGTCTATTTAATAAGGCAGGGCATAGCTCTGGAAAACTTAATTCTCATCCAAGAAGCCCAGCTGATATTTTATTAATAGATGAAGTGAGGTTAACAGGAAGTATGGCTAAAATCACCTTGTACTGCACACACTGTGGCATTTAACGTCTTTCACATGTTACCCACTTTAATAATTCATCGGCTGAAATGTCTGTTGCTTCTGTGAACTGACACTTGTTTATGTTTTGTTCACAGCTGCGAGTCTTCAAATTGGCAAAGTCCTGGCCGACCTTAAATACGCTCATTAAAATCATTGGTAATTCAGTGGGTGCCCTCGGTAACCTCACTCTTGTGCTGGCAATCATCGTCTTCATTTTTGCCGTGGTGGGAATGCAGCTTTTTGGGAAAAGCTACATGGACAATGTGAAGAAGATAAGCACAACCGGCAATTTGCCACGGTGGCACATGAACGATTTCTTTCACTCATTCCTCATCATTTTCCGAATTTTGTGCGGGGAGTGGATTGAGACCATGTGGGACTGCATGGAGGTAGCTGGGCAGCCGCTGTGCCTTCTCGTCTTCTTGTTGGTCATGGTGATAGGCAACCTGGTGGTGAGTTCTCAAGATATTTTTTTTCTTCCTTTCCTGGTGATATGTGCAAATGTACCATTTTTTTTTATTCAGAAATGGCAAATCTCACGTTGCTCCCTGGCTCTAATTCAATGAACCAATTTGTCACCTAGAGAAACTTGTTCATATCCCAAATACACAATCGCCAGCATTGCATTGCTAATTAGGAATGAAGGCTTACTGGTTTTTTGCAGAAAAACTTATAATGTTTTACTGGAAGAAAGGCATATAATAATAATGCTTATAATAATGGTTATAATGCTTTTATTTCTTAAGCCATTCATGGGGCTGAAGGGAGTCCAGATCTCTTTTCTTTACATCAGTGAATACCACCTCAACCATCACTGGAAGGGGGATATTTTTATTTCCCTTCAGTTTTGGTCCAGAACAGGTGAACCTTACAGCTAGTACAGTGTCTTTGAGTGGAGTTTCGAATGTCTTTAGCCTGTGTGTTCTAGGAAGCTGCAGGTTGCATTTACAGTAATGTCACTTGCTCGCTTGCTTTCTTAATAGACTATCCCATAAGCACGGGTTGCATAAGCCCTGAACCTATTAAGACTGAATTGTATTTCCCTGTTGACATCTTATGGAGCGCTTTGCTGGCTTGCAGTCATTGTGGAAACGTTTCGCCTGTTCAGCTTACAGAGCATCTTTGACATCGTGGCTCTAATGGGCTTACTGTTTATGTAGAGAGTTGTTTAATAGTAGATGCTGCTATAAAAAATGTTGGATTTTGCTACCGATTGCTTTTAGTGGTTGTTTTCCTTTTAAGTACCCGACGTTTTGGTTCTCAGCTGCTGGGACAGAAAAGTTCTTGAAAGAGCTTGTAGAAAAACAAGGCACATTTTTTTGTTTACATTAGTTTAGATTTTAACAGTTAAATTTGCACTGAAAATGTTGATTGCAAGAGCAAATTGTATTTTATAGGGCGTTTTTTTATAAATCAAAGATTATGATTACTCAGAAAGTGGCAGAATACTTATGTTTTTTTTTCCCTAACTTCCCATTTCTATAGATTTGTTGGGAACTAAATGTGAGTAGAAGAGTTAGGCAAATCATTACTTTCTACACACTTTTTTTTGATAGTTTAGCCTGAGATCCAGAAACTTAATCTCCCCCTGCCGTTAAGCAATGGGTTCTGTGCATGATAATGAAATCTGAATATAATACCTAATAAATTCTGGGGAAAATGTTAACATTTGAATTATTAATGGATTATTGAAAGATGTGAATTTGCAACATCTGATTCCCTAAGACATTAACACTCATCAGTGTGCATAAGTTCTGTTAAATATAAAATCTGATTCAGAGGAGTTTGCACTGACATTATCTACATATATTTAACCATCAGTGCTCAAATAAGACAGTCCCAAGTGTAAAACCATATGTTGAAAACCTCTATCAGCCTGGAAAAGCTGAAGTTACTGGTCAACTGAAAGCGAAAATGCTAGCTTTATCCTTTTCAGCCAATGGTTCTGTCAGCATGCAGCAGTGACTGGTGAATAGGAATGATTATTGTCTGGAGATCGCTCAAAAAAAAAAAAAAAGGAAATGATTCATAGGTGTGAAAAGAACAACAGATTCTGAATCATGAGACTCATCCAGAGTCAACTGCCTTACACCAAGATTTTGTGATGTTGATTAGCAGGTAGCGAGGAAGTCCTCTCATTCCTCTGGCATCAGCCAAATTCTTGCTTTCTTCAGGTAGAGTGAGTTGAATTCATAAACTCACTTGTTTGTTGAACATCATCAGGCACAAAAAAATCTGGTATCCAAAAAGCACCATAAACCCTTTGATATAAGAAGATACAGGTGCTAAATCTTTTACCTGTAACTCAGTTGCATTCTGTGCAAGCAGAGCTTCTCTTTTAACTTGCTGAGATCCTTGCTCCTCCTCTGAGTTTTAAGAGTCAAGTTTCAAGAGATAAGAAAAATGTTACCCTGAGGTGGTATCTCATTTGGACTCTGGAGGTTTTCTTAGTCTCTGAAGGCATGCAGGAAATCCTGTATCATTTTTCCCAGTGTAGCAGATCTGCAGACTCATCTAGATTAAATACCTTTATCTGTTGCGTATGTCGGTACTTATGGTAGTGTCTGTGGTCACTTTCCCAACTGCAAGGCTCTGCACTACAGAGCAGACCTGCTCTTTAACTACCGTAAAGTAAGGGCTGCAAACTGGTGTTGGAAGGGTTACAACTGCTGTGATTCTGTGGCACGTTCAGCGATTTGGTTTGCAGGTCTTACCGAGCCTCACTGACATAAATTTGAAGGCACGGTGGAAGAAAAACCAGGAGAGTTAGTATGTGCCCTGGGCAACTTCACATTACAGGGCAGTCCAGCTGTTGAAAGGAATTTTAGTAAGTCTTAACTCTTTGGTTTGTATTCATATATCCTGAAAATGTGTTGGGCCAGTGCAGGGCCACATGAAGCTGTGTTTGCTGCTGGTCAGCTGATGTTTGAGTCATCTTCAAAGTACTAAACCTTCCAGCACAGTTGGAAAATCATGTGTTGTGTAACTGCCTTTTGCACAATAAGACCGTGCTGCTGTTGTCAGAAGGTGTTTTTAGAGTCATTGAAGCTGCTTTGGAAGGTAGAGCCAAACGAGACAGATAATAAAATAGTTTCTCACTCCTTTGTAAGACAGAGCTTCTGAAATTGCTCACTGAATAATTAATTATGCTTACTGTTAAGCTTTATAAAGGGCTTAACGTATTTCCTACGTACTTCTATGTTACTGAGGTGTAATTAATTATGCTACTGTTAAGCTTTATAAGGGCTTAACATATTTCCTACGTACTTCTATGTTACTGAGGTTAATAAGGAAAATTACTGAGACAGGAATTATCAAGAAGATGTAGGGGAATTCAGGTGGTGAGGCAGTCCCCAGTGCCCCCTGCTCTGCTGGGTCAGCCCATGCGAGAGACCAGCCTGACACCAGCCACTTCTCAGGGGACAATCGTGTGTAATGGGCACTAACAACCTGCATGAATAAAACTGACACTTCAATCACAGAAGGAACAACCTTCCAACCTCATTGTGTGTGCGTGACGTGCGCTGGCCAAGCCACCCTTTTATTCTTCTCCCGAACACCTGGATGAAGCCTGTTTTCTACCAGCTTTTCCTGGAATGCCACTAAATGAAGGGCAGAAATACACTCAGTGTCTCTGCCCATGCTCTGATTCGGCTGTATATGACACAGATGGCACCCATAAAGCATCAGTTAGTGTTAACCCAAGACAGCCGCCACAATGTATTAACCCACACTGAGATTCTGGACTGCTGTTGTCTTCAAGAATCACAGAATCACATGGGGTTCGAAGGGACCTCCGGAGATCATCTAGTCCAATCCCCGCTGCCAAAGCAGGTCAACCCAGAGAAGGTTACTCAGGAACTTGTCCAGGTGGGTTTTGAACATCTCCAGAGAAGGAGACTCCCCCACCTCCCTCTGCAGCCTGATTTACATCCCCATGTACCTCCATGGCACATCCACCACCGTTCCCCGATCCACCACAAGCTGGTAATTCACTGCTGCATTTCCATGGTGGATTTCGTGTTCCTGGAGTTACAAGCACGCCTGTGTGTGTGTAGGTGTAGGGTGTAGGTGTAGGGTAAGGTGTAGGGGCTGTCACCAGGGAAGTGACATCTTCAGAATTTTTCTGAAAGGTGAAATAAAAGGCTGTAAGTGCTCTTTTAGGATCAGTCCTAGGGATTTTTTTTGTCTACTGTCCATGGAAATGTTATTCACTCAGAAAAATATTAATGACAATTTCTGACAACACAAAGGTAGAAGGAATCACAAATTGCTAGGGTATCAGTCTATCCTCTAGGAAGAATTGCATAACCATTATCACTGAATTAATGCATGATGCATGGAATTATGAAATACAAAGTGTAAGGCCATGCACTCGGCCCTATTTAAGAATTTATGTTATGATCCAGTAGCTTATCAACAGAAAACATTTGAGAGGATAATAAAAGTATATGTATCACTCACTGTGGACATCTACATCTGAGATAATTTCGTGGAGATGCCTTTGCAGTCAGATCTGGTTAATGGAGCCTGTGAAGTCATAAAATATCTTACCCAAAAAGACGTTTAATGTCTGTATTTTAACATCAGATTAAATAGACCCCAAAAGTTCCTATTTCAGTCCCTGAAGTCTTGGGAGGAAAACTCAGCTGTAGATACCCACAAGTTCATATCACTCTGGCTTATGGAGCCAGTACAATATACCAATGCACCAATATATTGCACCCATTAAAAAAGTAAATAAGATTCTAATACATATTACAGATACCTAATACAGGTAATTACAGAGGAGAAAGGAGAGTATCAATGCTGTGGCACAGTGATCTGCAATACTGCATGTGCAATGCACCCCATTAATGATGCTCAAGGAAGATGAAGCACTGCTGGGAAAAGTACAGTATGGGAATGTGATGTTGATGAAGGGAATGCAGAGCTAGGCATGAAAGGAGAATAGTTTCAGCAACAAGATACTGCTCATCCCATAACAAAGGAGCATAAATCACTTTAGGAACATTTTGGCTGAGATTGGAAAGGAGGGTTATGACTATCAGCACAGTGAGCTTGTTTAGAAGTGCATTCCAGCAAGACTGACTACCCCAAAACAGGCAGTGTGAGAGATAGAGCTTGATTAGTTTGTGAGGGACACAACCCGTGTTAGCAGGGAGGTTGACCTGGTGATCTGAGAGGACCCTCCAGTCCTGTCTTCCTATGAGATTTTGAGTGCCTGGCAGCAGAGCTGCTCAGCATGGTTTGGATGAGAACTGGAGTGTCCTGCTTTGGTTAAACTCAGTGGAAAGTTTTCTCTGAAAATGTCGGATACATCTAGAATCCCTCCTGTTATTCTGTTTCAACATCTCAGAAAACCTTGATGGATACTTCTTCTGTTTTAACATGGCCCATGACTGACACACAAAAATCTGGAAATGCCACATTCTTGAAAATAAGATGTTTGTCCTCTACATGCCTTTCCTACAAGTTACTGTAGGACTGTTCCTTGACGAGATGTTCTGGGAAAGGACTGCTAAACCTCCACCAGGTTAAAATCTGTGGATTCTTAAACTGGACAGGTGCCAAGAAAACCTCATTAGGTCTCATTCACCACCATTTTGATCTTTAACAGCCAAAGTCTGTTGATAAATTGACATATAACCAGAACTATACTGGCAGAGACACATCTCTGCAGCAGGGCAAGAAATAAAGAAATCAGCTTATGGGTAATGTGAGAAATGCATGGCTTCTTAGTATTTCCCCCTTGAAATCTTCTTCCCCAAGAGTCTCTCTCCCTACCACTAGAAGGTTGTCCTGAGCACCACCAGTACAACCTGGATAGAAACAATGTTCTAGACAGAGGAGAAAAGTGAGAGAAATGAAGGGCCATTTAGTATGGATCCTGGCCAGACAGATGTGCAAGAGAGAGATTTGGGATGGGGAGGATGGTTTGGGTGGGAAACAGAAGCGACTAGTGAAGCTTAGTCTATGTGTCGAAATTCATGGCAATTTCCTGACCTGAGTCACTTTACTAAGTGGCAGACCCTAAGTGACATAAAGAGTCATTGAGCCCCATGTGGCTACCTAATTCTTAGTAGCTACCTAATTCTTAGTAGCTATGGCTGTAGTCCTACAGTTAGGCAAAATCATTTTCTATGTGTGCCTGCAAATTGTGTCTATCCACATCAATTGTTTTCTTTCCTGCCTATTTTTTTAACATTAAGAACAAAGTAAATGCATGTGATAAATGTTTAATTCTGATTAGCTTTGTTCGTTTGTTGGGGCTTTTTTCCTTTTTTTTGCTAATATTTCCTTTAGTTTGGTGTTTTCAGTCAAGAAAACAGAACAAAAAGCTCACAAAAGAGATAGCTGAGATGTATAATGTATAAGCGAGTGAGATGGGGCTGCTATTTGGATTGTATGGTCTTCACCATGAGGGCTTTGTTTCTATATAAAAACATTTCCTAGAGTTAATTACTGAGTGTTACTACCCGAACACTGTAATCTCTAATCAAGGAGCATAAGAGGGAGTGTATGTGGCCACCTGTGTAGAACTGGTAGCTCACCCTGTGGGAATTTGTCAGCTGGCTGACTGTAGAGGAGTTTAACAGGCAAGTGACAATCCAAGCTGGAAGTTTGTGGTCAGTGTAGGGTATGAAGAAGTTTAATAACATGGAGCAAGATGAACTTTTGCATTTGTCCTCAGTGCCAGAAAATGTTCCTGGGCACATTTAATTTATTAGTGTAAAAGTAGCCATAAAGTCCCGTCTCACCCAATACTGATACATCTCCATCACTGCAAATTTCTCAGCAGGTCACAACGAGGCTTGAAAGAGGTTTATGGTAATGTGTCAGATTTTCACTTTGTTTAAATGAAATGGATATAGAGAACTATCACTGTCCCTTGTGGTAAAATCACAAGTAATAGCAAAATAGCTAGGCATCTAACAGGCCTAGGTAAAAGTGGATTACAATTTTACATCTCCAGGAGCTCAGACAGCCAAAGCAGGTCATTAGATGAGACTTGCATTTCTGCCTGACGTGATTGGACTGTCACTGAGGGAAGCTACATCAAGACTTTGACTCTTTTAAAAGGCATGAAGCATTACACCAGAGGGGTTCGAGACCATGAAACTTTTTACAGAGTGATTAAGGGTTGCTTTACCCCAAAGGAATGAGGCGCATTCATTAAGATTTCTTGTGCAATAAAGGAATGAAAATGGAACACTGATGACATATGATAACATTTTTCCAGCTATCCCCTTATTTTCTTTTCAGATTATGTACAAATCTAGAACTACTGAAGCCCCATTTTCATGGTTTTTATTGTCTATCCCCAGAGAAATGTACAACTCAAGAGTTGCAGTGAGACTTGCTGCCCTGAATCAAGTAATTATTTTTCCATTTAATGACAAGCATGCTCTTATTCATGGAGGCCACTGAAGACATCCACTCTGTGAATAAAGGTTAATCTCCTTGGAGGCAAATGTAGTATTTGTATTGCATCTGATGATTAATATAAATGAACTGGAATTTTAAAATATTGTGTGCCTTCTAATTGCAAATAGTAGGTTGGATCTGCTTGCTGGAAATAAAAGCAAGTTTTGGGAGATGGTGTTACAAGCCCAAGTTAAAACATCTTACATTTTAGATTTTAATTTTCAAACCATAGTAGAGGTCAGCGTCCTCAAGCTTTGTATATTGTACTTCTACCACCAAGCAGGTTCTCTCCTTGGAGCCCACCAGTTCCACTTCTTGCATGATAGAAAGAAGAGGGGATAAGATGTAAATGTAAAACTGGCAAAGAACAGTGTTTTGCAAGGAAATGTACATCCAGAGGAGATTCAAAGAGAAATTCAGGCTATCCCAAGTCTTACATGAGCACTGCCTTCCCTCTGCTCTCTCTGCACCCCCACGTTTGTGTCCTGGATGCTGTTGTTCACCTTATCTGCTCTTTCAGTAGGGTCCAACATTCTGGAAATGTGCATTTGTGTTTTGGTTGCGTCAGCTGAGAAGGCCACTAGACAAACAGGCAAGAATAGGCATGTCAGTAACTGTCATTGTCAGGGCACACAAAATCTGCAAAGTGGTGAGCGGAGTGTGTGGGAGAGACTGTGGAAGAGGAGGAGTCATCAGAAAGCTGCAGGAGCCATAATGGGAGCTGGGGTAATACTGGAGAAGGGAGATGGAGAGTTACAGGGTGCGAAAGAAGCCAGGGAGCCCAAGGGATCGTTAGCGAGAGGTGAAAGAGTCATTTGAGTCTGTCTCATCAACTTGGACGCTTATATAAGCAAGGCGAATTTTCTTTCTCAAGTCACATGGAGCTTTGCAGAAGAGCAGCCCAGAATACCTGAATAAGCACATTTGGGGACACAAGCAAAATAGAGTCAAAACAACTGTCAGCATTTTGCCACCCTTTTTGCTTCTACCTTACAGCTGGCAGCAGGTACCTTTAGTGTGATACCGGAGAATTCAAACCTCAGAGGAAAGTAGCTAAACCCCAGCAGATTTCCCAGCTTCTGCCTTCCTATTTTTCATTCCAGCTTCCAGTGTAGCCCATGTGTCCCAAAGCAATTTTTGCTATTTGTATTTCCCATTATCCATCCTTGCTTGGGCAGCGTTTGGGAAGCAGAGCACTCAGGCAGCTGATGCTTTTGAGCAAACATTTGGCTGTATCTGCTTAAGTATTAAACATCCCCAAGAGTAATGAAAGGTCCACCAGAAACAGATAGCATCATGTGATGAATCAAAAAGATGCATCCTGACACCAACCATCAATCAGTCCAGTTGCCTCTGATGACTTCTAGCAGAGATGGAGAGCTTGGATCCTTGTATAGGTTACTTTAAAGACAAACCTTGAGCCTAAGAATCCAGGCTTTAAAAATTGTGTGATTTATCAATGCCCACACAAATAATTATATTTTATTGAGTAAATATATCCCACCCTCATGCGTAACACCAGATGCTGGTGCTAAAAATTCTGGGAAAATTAACCTCAGGATACTTATGATGAACCATTCCAAAATGCCATTGTATGGTAGATTAAGTAAAGTCCATTCAAAGCTGGGAGGTGTCGGGCTGCTTTCCCCAAGAGATGTGAGGGAAATGCACCTGAGAACAGGTCAGGGGAGAAACTACTTTCAAAATGTACTTCTAAAAAGTAATCTGCTTTTTTCTGTCACTCCACATTTATGAGTTTCTGTATCCTGCCACAGGCTCAGTTGTTCCTTCTGAAGAGTTGAATCTTGGCACTTGGTGACTAAATCTGAGCACTCATCTTGTATTAGGGGACAAGTGTGTTCAGCTCCTGTTTTCAAGGTCCTATATATTGTCCATGTGGAATATATACTAAAATCTGCCAGTTTTTTTCCTGCAACATCCATCCACAGAAAGGTAGATCTTTTTAAATACAAATAGCTAAAATCCTAATAAAAGTTGTGTACAGAAGAGGAGTGAGCTTTTGCTTCTGATGCAGCTCAAAGGAGGCTGAAAACAAAAACTGGACTAAGGCTCATTTTTCATCTGTGAAATAAGGAATTCCCGAAAGCAATAATCCAAACCAGATTCATTGGTGGGGTGTGACAGATTTTGGCATTTGGTGCAGATTTTCATCAGTAGAATTATAAGTATTACTTCTTGATCTATAAATGAGTCACTAGGATGTATCAGAGAGGAATAAAATCTGATAATAACGCTAGTGCTCTTCTGTAGATATCTATGTAAGGAAATATGAAACTATCTCCCATTAACCTTCACGAGTGTGAGACAACTTAGAAATATGGAGGAAGAAGAACACTAATACCTTAGTTCAATCAACCTGTCCCTTGGAAACCATCCTTATGCCTTTTGTTCTAATTGTCTTTCCAAGTAAGAAATATTTCTTTAAATATAGTGCTTAAGCATATTGCTTAAGCATCGACTCCGTTGTATGAACCACTGACAAGATAAAATATTCCTAATAGGATCCACCATACATATATATATATGTATGTGTATATATTATGATGCTAGTGAATTGTTTGTTGAGTTTTTGTTGTAATCAGGGGATGAAAAAGAGCTCAGTTTTCAGTAAAAAAATGGCAGCACTGTTAATGTAGCACGCATCAGTAGGGTAATTTTTTTTACTACAACTGTCCGTGGTTAATGGTGTAGGTAGGGTTTGGTCAGTGGTTAAGTTCTTGCTAACAGCTGTGTAGTTATTAAAAATCTAGAAGACACTGAGTCAAATTTAATTGGACAAGAGTGTGCAAAGGTAGGTACAACTAAATGTGTCTCTTTTCATTAATGTTATTATGCGGGTTGTCTGGATGTCATTGAAAGGGTAATGACAACAGAATTATTCCTAGCATGTGTTGAGGGAGGGGCAAGGTTTTAATGTTAAAATAGACCAGGTGGCATAAATTTAATACATTATTTATTACTCCTAAATAACTAATGCTTTTTTTTAAAAAAAAAAAAAAAAAGTTAAAAATATTATTTTTCCCCACCAAAACTAAGCAGTAAGCAGTTCGTTCTAACTGTTGCCTCTAGAAATAGCTAGTTAAAAGGGATATGTGGAACACTCAGCTAGTCATGACAACCTTAACCTTCTTAGGTAGTATTTAGGTAGTATGATATTTAAGGGAGTAGAATTTATCTTTTCCATGTACAGTGCATATGTGTCCCTCTTTCTGCTTTAGCACATTCCCTGGCCACCCCATCCCAGCTGGTGCCTGGGAATTCAGGGGACAGCCCTGGCTGGGGACAGCAGCCAGAAAGCAATCCTGCCTTGGGGAAGAGCAGGGAAGGGAGGTCAGCTGCTTAACCTCAGGGATGGAGAACAGGTCTTGGCTTGTCTTTGTTTACTACTGCAGAAGCCATTTTTAGACCATAAAATGTACAAGCTGCCTAGCTCTCTCTTCCTTTCTTCTCTCTAGTGACCATAAACTCATAAAAATACTCTTATGGGCAACTTATACCACAGATTTTTTCCTTTGCTTCCCCAAATTTATGTCCATCTTGCACTAAAGAAGACTTTGAGCAACCCCAGTTCCTGGGATTTCAGCCAGGCACACAGAATACAATTAATAAATAAAATAATTTTCAAATTTCCACATCAGCAAAATCTGTTTTGTATTTCCTGATATAAGAAAATAGTCAAAGATTAAGTCATCATGCCTGGAAAGAAGAGTTTGCTCTGATCACAGAGTTGAGTACAGACTTGATTTGAAGGATGCTGGTAACCAGCTTTTCTTATGTTTTTAATAATTCTTCTCCGCAAAACACAGCTCAGAGTCAGTGTAGATATACACTGCATGAAGAAAGGAAATCCACCTCCTTCCTTTCCCTGCAAAAGAATAAGGGTATCTCCCTGGGGTTTTAGGAAGCATTAAGAAACCTACAGAAGAAGCCACAGCTACAGTCCAGAGACCAAAGAGAAAAGGCTGCTAACTGGTGAAAAAAACCTCCAAAGTTAATATTAATTATTTCTTGACTCTCTGATTTAATTTGCTAGTCTCTGGGCCTACCCTCATATTGATTTTGCTTTGGTGTAATGTACTGGCTCCAGGGAAGTCATTACTTACTGTGGCCATTATCACTGGTTTTCTTTCTCTGTTGTTCTGTTTCCAGTGGGTTTTTTTTTATCCTTTTGGTTCTCTATGGCTTACCTTTCCCCAGATGTTTTCTGCTGTATGTGAATGGTAATTACCTCTTTCTTTTGATCTCCAGTCCTGACTGGAGGGACATGATGACCTGTAGATGACTGAGTGCAAAACTTAGTGCAGTCTTTGGTCATGGCTGGGTGCCCCCCTTCCCAGGGGAGATGTAGGATCTGAGTTTTAAAGGGATGACTCAGGGATCCCTCTCTGTCTTGACTGGGCACTGATCTCCATGTGAGCCCAGCCATGCAGGGTTAGAACTCTGTGTAAAAACCACCAAGTTTTAATTAAAGTTAAGTAAAACTTAAAGTAAGTAAACTTAAAGTTCCCAAATTGTTTTTTTTTTTAGCTTGTGCCTTGTCATTGTATAATAATTGGTAGAGCAATTGATGATGTCATGTTTGCATATGAGTAGTGAATATATTCCAGGGATAACATGGGTGTTTCTCACCTATCATCACTCCTTCCTGGGAGCAGCAATGGCAAAGACTCTCAAGTGTGTACAGTCAGTCCAAGCCTGTGCAGTCTTTCTGCCTAATTGTCTTCACGTCCTCATCACCATGATGGTTAAAAATTTTTGTTGACTTAACAAAAAGCTAATTGTCTCTTGGTTTATAATCAATACATTTTCTGTAGTTTCCCTAATGCTTTAGGTGTACGTTGAGCCTTTGACATCACAAACCCAGCTGTCTTGCTGGGATAGGTTTGCAACTGGAGTTGTCTGATAGCACGTTTTGTCTGTCTAGACAGTGGTTTGAGAAGTCCTCAGCAGCTCTGATGGAGCTCTTGCTATGCTAGTGAATTAGTGTTGTTTTGATATCTGATGAAAAACTTGCGGGGACATGTTTGTTTTTATGCTGCAGCTTTAGTAGTGGAAAGAATTTATCTGCCTCCATTCACCATCCCACCCTCCCCTCCCGTACATGACTTGGAAACTAAGTTTTTCAGATCAGGAAGCACTTGCTTTCCAGACACTTACCTTCTCATACTTTTAAGGGACTTAATTTCAGAAAACACAGAAAGTCATCAGCTGAATATAAAGTATCTAGCTTCAGTTCAGTAGTTTTTGACCAGCACTTGGAGTGATACAGTTTGTGTGCACGTTTATACCCATGTAGGTGGATAACAAATGAACAAGACTTGGCAACATGAGGGATCCACCAAGGTTGTGGTAAGCATTGTCATGGGTTGCCTCAGGTCAGTGTTTCAGAGTGACGAGAACGTAGGTCCCCTCATTCTGCATGCTTTCAGGGTGCTGCCAAGGCTTGGGGTGAGGAGAGGCAGAGGGTAGTGGCTGGTCCTTGCGAGGCTGGAGCTGAGGAAGCACCAGCCTCCCCTCCCAGTTCTGCCTCCCTCTCTGAAGAGGTGTTTTTATCATGTGGTCCGGTGTGTCAGACTGGTAGCAAGACCAATGTTGACTTGGTGCCCTTTGCCTGCCTCCCCCTCGCAAAAGGATGTACCCACGTCAGGTCTGATGTACCCCATGCCAGTGCAGCTCCATAGCTCCACTGAAAGCAGGGAGGGATGAATGGCAGTGTAAAGTGACCTCAAAAAACTCCTGTGTGACACAAAGGTGCTGTGAAGTGTAATTAATGGGTTTAATCTACCCTTCCATTACTTAAGGATAATTTACTCCTATGTAAAGCGGCGAGAACAGCACCGAGGATTCTGTCCCATTAATTATACATACCCCTTTAAACTCTGAAGCGAGAAATAGGGTGACCATTCCCCCCCCTCCCATGCACACACCATCAAACGTGGGGCAGCACAGCTGCCATCCAGCATCACTTCTCTGCCTTGTACTGGTTAAAGACAACCGGCTGCACAAGAGACCACTGAAACTGCTGGGAACATAATATCAATATCAGAAGTGGAAAACGGTCAGCAGAACTCCCAGCCTTATGGTAAATACCACAAAAACAGTAATGGGATGGGAGGGAACATTCATCTTGCCCAGTTTCTAGAGTCCACCATGCAGAGAGCTACAGCTTTATTGTCCACCCTGCCTGTTCTCCACAGTCAACGGAGAGAAAAAGGCACTTCTACTCCTTCATTTCATCTCACCCGGTGCAGCCATCAGTTTTAGGATGGGACACATCGGGCTCATGCTCCTTTGGCCACAGGGATTGGGTCTAGCCTTCTATAAAGGGAACCCTAGATGTCTTTGACTCCCCTAAAGGGAGTGTGAGTGCCAGCCTTGACCCGAGGCTGAGCTTTTCAAGCACACTCTCTGCGAGTGCTGTTCTGCACAAGCAGGGGGGATGCACGTGGTAGCTGTGAGGCTAGGGGGGAAAAAAAACAGGCCTTGTTCCCTTCTTTCGTAGGGAGAATGGAAATAATTTACATGAAATCACTGAATTTATAGGCATTTTTATATTTGCATATGAGAGAATTATTCCTGCCATATTACTTGCATTTTTCTTTCCTTTGCAGAACATCCGCTCTCATTACCATCATAAAGTAGTTTAGGGATCTTACATGGAAAATAAGCCACATTTGGTGTATTGTTATTATTAATTTTCTTTTTATGTTATATTTATTTATATTGTTATTTATATTGTTATTTATATTTAAACAGCAAAACCAGTTATTTCACTGAACAGATTAACATGGAATTGATAAGAAAAAAATTCCTATTGCAACAAAATGGTATTGTAGTGCTCCACAAATGTCTCATCTACAACTTCTAGCCTGCCTTGTAGGATCAAACACAGTCTACTTGGGAAGATGTCTGGCTGCAAGGCACGAAATCCATATCCCCATTTCCATGGGATTTCCTAGCTGATCTTGGGCAAGAAACATGAAGGAGATCCATCCTGCTCCAACCTGTGTTCTCTCCCACCTACCCCTGGCCACAAGGACCACATGCCATACTTGTGGTATCGTGATCATTTTGACAGGAAGAAACTAAGATATTATGAGACTGGTATTATGAGATTGACTACAGGATAAAAAGGAACTGGGCTGGGAGGATATAAGCTTCTTAACCAAGCACAAATAGCTGAAATAATAGAAAAGGGAATCTAGAAAATAACTGATCATGTAAATTGCTTTTTGCAGGAGTACTGTCCCTTGGTAAATTTTGCCCTGGGATGAAAATGTACAAAGGATTGGAAAATATTCTTCCAAGGAAAGAAATAATCCTCCAGTAGCAGAGAGATGGACTAGATGACCTATTACTGCAGGTCTCTGGCTTAAACATAAATCTTACACTTCCTTGATGCAGTGAAAGCCCTTTTATGAGCAGTTTTTCTTTGCAGCTTCATGGATTTTGCTATAGTAAAAAATATAAAATAATTGGTACATATTGTATTAGCCTTGCTAGAAATCATCATCAAGAGAAAACTGCATCTTTCCCATCTGTGATAGCCAAAGAACAGGGCAGATGTCCACTGTCATCAGAAAACAAACAGGAAGGAAGAAAATCAATTTCTTCTACTGGTTAGAGAGTGCCTGAAAAGCTTCTTGCTGGTCCGTGTCTAACAGGCACTGACAGAGAAGTGGGTTTGAACAGGTAGAGGTGTTTGCATCATGTTTTATCCACACACACATAAAAAAAAAAGTATCAAATGAGTAGTTGATGATCCTGGCAGATACGTCACCATGCTGCTCTGCCTGGGCTTTTCTATGCAGCTGAGTGACAGCAGTGACAATGTGCTGCTGCCGGGATACAATTTGTTTTAGCTGCCTTCTTTTTTGCATGAAAGAATTCAATGATGGGGTATGTTTTCTGCTCTGGACCCTATTGTTTTGGAAAAACCTGCTTAGCTGGCTCTCTTTCACAGAGAAGCACCCTCAGGTGATGCAGGTCCCTCATAGGTGCCCTCAACTGTCCTTCTTACCCTCCATCCCTGCAATGGAGATGCCAGCTTTAATCTAGCTGCGAGATACTAAACCCAACCTAGCCTAGGCCTCAGCAGTCACCACCAGAGGTGGTTCCGCTCTTCAGCATCTCCTAGGATCTCAGACTGTCTCCATCATCTACATATATCCTAGGAAAAGTCCTCCAGCTTAAGCATCTGACATACGGTTGGATGAATCTGGTACTTTGTGCCTTATAATGGCATAACCATAGTCACTAAGTTTGGAAAAGCATTAAAAAGTGAGGAGGCTTGTATTGTCATTAGGGTAAATGCTTAACATCATTATGATAACGGAGTCGGGATTCCTTTGAGTGTATCTGCCATTTGATTCCTAACCTCAAAGACCAAAAAAAAGTGACCTGCTTTCAGAGACTGGCTGCTCGGTGTCACAGGAGAGCAGATTTCTTGTTAAGGGGATCCATATGGATATACAAATCTGTCATTGCTTTTCAAAACTGAATTAGTCTTTAGTTTGCTTTTACTTAAACTGAAAGCATTGCGTTAGCAACCAGGAGGACTGGATATTATTAGTAACCTTTTACAGGAAATGTGGTGTGTCATGGGTTGAGCATATATTTTTCTGGAAAATGCAGTGTACAGTGAAATGGGGGGGAATAAGTAAACATAAAGTGCTTATACCACAGTTCACTCTATTTGAACGCCCAGCAATACACCTCTGAGGTTACCTGCTCATAAAGGAAGGAGGGAATGATATTTGAGATTTATTTTTGGCTAAAAGCATGAAGTGCAAATAGCTTTTTGTGCAAAATGTCAGCTGCATTTCTGGGAAGTAAACAACATTGCCTTAATAATCCATGGTAAACAACAACACTAAGAATGTTACCACCTATTTTATGCACCTGCAGGTGTATCTGGTTAAACTTATGTAACTGTAGTTTGACATACGAAATAAATACAGAAGAGTAAAACAAGGCATTTCAAACAAGTCATTCTTTGAACTGCAGAATTAATGCAAAAGTATAGGATGAATTTCTGCTTCAGGTAACAGAATTTGGGTGCCTACGCAGAGATATAAATGTATGGAGAAGACTTCTGAGCTATCACTACAGTCTGCAGAGACCTAGGGCTTGGCTCAGTTTCCTCCACCTCTGCTGGGGACACTGTAGGGTATCCTCCGAGTAGACACAGATCTCCCATTACTGTGCGTGGTGTGGGGATATTGTAGGGTATCCTCCGAGTAGACACAGATCTCCCATTACTGTGCGGGGTGCTGGCCAGTTGCCTCAGGATGACTTGGGCATCCAAGGGTCAATTGGCACTAGATGACTACATATTGGCAGCTACATCCAGCTCTATCATGGTCACCTGGATTTGGTCAGGCTCCATTGTCTATATGATGAATTTCTTTTGGTTGAAATGGGGCTTAGATGCTTCATTGGACCCTCGAACTTTAGCGTTCAAGTCTGGAGGCAGCTGCCATCCTTGAAGTGTGATTGAGTTCCCTAAACACCACCAGTGTGTTGCCTGCTGCAATATCCTGTCGTATCCTGGTTGGATGATGGTTGGAGATTCAGGAGGGGACACATGTCCTGATGGTCTGGTGCAGGTGTCTCAGATAACCTCAAACAAGAGTAGACACCTCTCTTAATGTAATTGAACGGAACTTTTGAAGTCCAGAAGATTTTTATTCTTGATTTCTTTATCCCCTCCCTTCCTCCAGCTTCTTCCCATATCCCTAAGTTACTACTGGGAAGAAGAAATGTGTTTTGCTTGTTCCAAGATTTGTCTGCACTGGTGGCCTGGGCAGCGTCTCTTCTTTACCCACATGTTTATTTTCAGGGTGCTTGTAGCAATGTTGTTATCTCTGAGATCTCACTCCTTTATCAAATCTTGTTGGAAATGTCTAAAGTGATTCTGCCAAGTGACTCTTTCGCCGATGGACTCCCACTGGCTTGAGAGTATATCCAGTACTCCGGTTTTCAGCTACCTATCAGACAACATCACTTGCAATATGTCTGAGTGGGATATGTAATGGAAGATTGATTCATACCAGACCGCCACGGTGATTAAGAGGAGACCCACAGAAGCTATCAGTGACACTCCAGTATGATGGACCAGCTAAGAAACAATTAGCTTTAATCTCGCTTTACTTTAGAGCAGGGTAGTGCTCAGTGCAGCAATAGTTTATTCAGCAGTTCATAATGGACATGGGCATCTGCTGTGCTACCAACTGCTTTCATTTATAATCAGGGTGATTGCAAAGAGTACTTTACAAAACAGTACTGACAGGACACTTCAAATGCAGTGTCATCAGAGTGATTAAGACCAGGGCTAGTTTTCCAAATTCCGGCTCTCATATTCTGAAGATTTGAAATAATGGGAAACAGAGTGGAGGGATGACAACAAAAGCCTTTGGCTCTTTGGTAAGGCCCAGTGCTACTTATACTGTTTATTTTGGCCTGGTAGACTTTATCAATTTAAAATACTATCAGAAAGACAGAAGCCAGGGGACTTACAAGTATTTCTGGCAGCATCAAGAGATCATAAAGAAAATATCTTCACAAAGTCCATTTTCTTGCTCAAATGGCAGCACTGATCTCTCCTTTGCAGTGTCACAGAGCTGGCACCCACCCACCTCGTACAGGCAGCAGATGAGTTGATATCGGGCAATTTGCTCCTCATTTATTTTGGGTAAATATCTTTTAGCTGATATTGGTTTGAGTCACCTTTGCCTCATTCCCGTCATCCCAGGCATCTGCCTTTGGTGTGAGTTCCTTGCCCTTGTCAATCTGGCACGAAAGCTGTGATTCATTCCTTCTCAGACCACAAGCAGGTGTAAAGTCCCATGTACAGCAGCTGGTGATCAGCCTGGAAGATGTGTTACTGGGAACAGCCTTGTAGAAGAAACTGATTTTACTTATTGGTTATAATTGTATAGATTGGGAAGGAAAAAAAAAATCCTAGAAGGCAGAAAGAGGTTTAAATCATCAAACACATCACCAAAATGTGCAGTTGAGTCTGATTTTGCAGTGCACTACCAAAAAGTTTGGCAGTTCTAAAGTTGCAGGAACAAGAAGAAGCCAACTTATAGTCTCCAGTTCCGTTTGGATCTTCCCATACATCAGTGAAAATCTTCAAATAGGTTTTTTCCTGATTAGTAGCAGCAATTCCAGATCCAAGCCTGCTTTAGGGGTGAGCCCTGCTCAGATTTAGCCACATTAATCCTGAGCTAGATGGCTTGGTTTTTGCCAGGGGGCAAAGGTTTTGAAACTATTTGACCTCTTATGTGTTTATTGACAGGCACAATAGATTTTCTTCATGGTCCAGAGTATATTTAATCAAGACTATCTGTGAAAATGCATACAAATGTTTAGAAATGTTTCCAAATATGCTATTTGGTTTCAGTCCATGCATATATATCTCATTATGTACTAAGAAATATAAATAACAATATTCACATTGAGTGAAAACTAAAAAGGTCCTGAAAACAGTCTTCTCTTAGTCTTTTTCTACATGTAAGCAGTATCTTTCTGAATGTCATTAAGTATTGCAATTAGTGATTTTCTCCAAGATGGAATACGAGCAATTACAGGAAATTCATTATACTACCACTTATGAGAATATTTACATTATGTAGCTTCCAATGACAGTTGTATCCCATATTCTGTTTCTGAGCTTTGCCTTTTCTATTTTGTGTTTTGGGGTACTGGAGGGTGAAAGGGAACATCAGAATGAGTTATTGTCCATGCTAAATTTCTGCAGCTGTAATTAAACTGTTTGGAAACGTCTTCACTCCTTTTCCTACTGAAATCACCTCTAATTAGAGGTATCTCCATGAACACTGGTGGTGATACAGTGGCACAGCCTAGATGAGACTCAGTCCCTCCCGCTTCCAACACCAAACATTTGTCCTCCACAATTAATCACTGATTCCCTTTTAACTTTATTGCTTTTAGGTGCTCAACCTGTTCCTTGCCTTGCTGCTGAGCTCTTTCAGCGCTGACAACCTCTCGGCACCAGACGAGGACGGGGAGATGAACAACCTCCAGCTTGCTTTTGCTCGGATCAACAGGGGTCTTCAGTACGTGAAACACACAACCTGGAATTTTTGCTGCAGTGTCCTCCGGCACCCCAAGACGACAGCTGAAAAGAAGGCGATGATGAAGCTTGCTGCCCAGAATACAGGTGCCCTTAATAACTGTGTGAACAGTCTCGCGGCCGCTGAGCTTGGCAAAGAGATGGAGAATCACAAAGAGAACCACGCTGAGGATGGGATGAATAAAAATGGGGAGAAACACCTAGGAATTACAGACAATGATGATTTTATGACCAATCCTGACCTGTCCATTTGTGTTCCTATTGCTGTGGGAGAGTCAGATATCGAGGAGGAAGATGAGGAGCAGAGCACCTTTACTGAAATGGAGCAGGTAGGCAACTAAAATGTTTACTTGTTGCAGTTTATTAAGAGGGCCTTTGTTCCCACCCTTGCTCTGGATCCATGGCTCGTGATGCAAATGTCCTATGGCCTAATCATGCCTTTGATATGTCGTTAACTTCAGAAGAAGTTACAGGTGCATATCCAAGAGCAAAATTCAGTCTCCAACAAGAGGCATTCCTTTTCTTTGTATTCTTTGTGCTTGTCTCAATTAACTCTTCTAACCAGAGCAATTAAACCCTTTCTCACACAGGCGGGTTCTTTTTTTTCCTTTCAGCTGAATCATGGGAATGTTAGAGAACAAATCTTAGGCTCTGTGACTATGACAGGGAATTTTCTCAGTGTGCAAAAATGGGCAATGGCTTGGTTTGATTTGTGTAGCAAGAAGTGAGGACCAGGTAATTCTCTTAAAAGTACAACATGGCAAAGGCTGATATGATAAGGCACCAGAGGAAGAGAGAAGGTGTGTAGTCATATGTATTCAGACAGGAAAAATAGTTATTTGCTTGTTATTTGGTGTGACATGGAAGATTTTTGTTTTCCCCAGAGCACCCTGTAGTAATGGCTGAAAATTCCTGCGTGGTTCAAGGTGTTGGTGTAAAACGGAGAAGAAAGATCTTTGCAGGAATGCTTTTCTTTCTCTCCTTTCCCCTCTCTCCCCTTTCTACCAGCTTTATCTCTCGGCTCCAAGTACCATATCTAGTTAATGTTTTCCAGACCCTCGAGCCTTGATCCAGCATCCTCTGACGCCGGCTGAGACCCATGGAGTTCAGCAGGAACTGGATCAAAGCTCCTGGTTCAGATCCAGCTGTCAGGAGGGATCTCCGATCTCTCTGTTAAGGGGGAGAAAGTTTTGAAGCAAAGCTGTCCTTAGAGAAGGGCTGTCCTAAAAAAGCCCCAAGGAAGGAATCTGTGTCAGGAGGCACAAATTGGCTCCTAATGTTAATTTCTGCTGCTCTGTTGTGGAAATCTTTTCGCTGTTGGTGCATCTGCTCACCAGCAATTCTCCCCTTTGGGAGCTGAAGGGGCCAGAAAACTTTATCATTAAACTTCACCATCTAAATAGACAGTTAGGTAACAAGAAGAGAAGGCTGAAGTTTTGGGTAAACATTTTTAGGGACTTTTTTGTATCTTTTTTTAGGAATACTTTTATTGAAATGACCTGTGGTGTGGGTGTGGGTGGCATGGCTTGTATCTTATCTTTTTCTTTGAAGTCCTTGTCTATTTCCAGTGTTGTATTAGTTGAAGCTACAAGCAGAGTACACTTGAAAAGTGAAATATGAATATAGTAGACGGCTTTTTTATTATCAACTGATCTGCAAATACTGACTACTATAGATGTGTTTAATAGTATATAAATGTATTTAGTTCTGGAGGTTTGGGTCTGTTGGTTGTTTTTTTTCTTTTTGGCCTTTAAAGATATCCACACCTTTCTGCTGCACCTGACAGAGGGTCACAATCTTAAAAACTTTCAGATTTTTCTTTCACAGTGCAAAGCAAAAGTTTGTTGACATGCACGTAAGGGTCCATGAGACCTGGAAGCGTGTGACATGTATCCACACGTGTGTGAGTGTTGCATGACTGTATTCCCCCTTCCTGAAGATAAATAGCAACTTTCCTAATTGTAAGATGAATTGCAGCATAGAGAATGGAAGGTTTGGGATTTTTACATCTTACCATACCTTAAAAGTATAAAAGATTTCTATTGAGCTGCACAACCTGTCCATGTAGGTGCTGGTGTGTATATTAGTGGACAGAACAGGTAGATGTCTATTATATGCTGTACAGCAAATAAATGCAGAATTAGACCTTTAGTAAGATCTGTTAGAGTCATGAGTCAGGGAGCTGATGGAGAAAAATAAGCATTTTAGCAAAATGGAACATTATGAATAAAAGTAGATTTGAAAATATTAACAAAACTTCTTCAAATTGTTTTAGCAATATTGAAACATTATCATATGTAATATAAACATTGAGGATTCAAGGTGAAACAAAATAGGAGGCAACAAAACCCAGTAGGAGAAGCAAACCAAAACACTGTTTTCACACTGTATCCTTAAAATGAGGTTTTCAATAAACGTTAGAGTACCATTGTCACATTACCAGAAGATATTTGGATTACAGTGAAATAATATAGTTGACTGCTGGTATGTGCATTAAATAGAAGGCACGGAGTCGAGAAATGTATTAATTAGCTTTGTCACTAGTGTTTTCCGGGCTTTGACAAACAGCTGCTGCAGGTCACTGCTGTTCCCCTGTGCATAGCCCTGATCAATGGTTTTCAACCTTTGTCTGTGGGCCTGAGGGGTCTGCTGCTGGAAACGTCCAAGCTCGAAGCAAGTTCATAAATCCAACAAACAATTTTATCAAATTTCTAGAGAGGAAAAATGTGTGTGTGCAAGGGGGTTGCAACTCAAAGACTCAAAATGCATTGGCATAATAAATAAACAAAAATAGGAAGAAGCTCAACAGCAGAAATGGTAATTGTGTGATGAGCTTTGCATTTGCTTTCCTGCAAAACCCTCATAAATTTGCGCAGCTGTAGATGTCTCCATAAGGAGCAGAGCCATGAGAAAGCAGATCCCAAACAATTCAAAGATCTGTCATTTTTAATGGTGCCCATTCCAAAGGCATATGATCTCTGGACCCACAAAAAAAACCCTCTCTTGATCAACACCTAGGTTAGTGCAGAAGAAATTATTGTACCTGGAGATCACTATAAAATCCCAGTTCCCTGAATATAGAGTTGTGGGCATTACAGTGTGTTAACCTGTGCATCAAGGGCAACCCTGGGGGATAAAATTCCCCGCTCACTCCTAGATGCTTTAATCCTGCGAGCCCCAACTCCGTGGAGGTCCTCACCTCCTTCCCTCCACGATGTCCACAATAACCACGGCAGAGCTCACAAAGGAAGAACAACATGAACAGGAGCAAAATTTACATGATTGCATTGAAAGGGCACAATTACCGTGAAGTATCTTTCTGTGTGGAGGGCACCATACAGAAACTACCAAGGGGACACTAAACATTCAAATCTATTCTAACTTTTCCCTAATTACAATCCATATTTTTACATATTTAAATATTTTAGCATGTACAACGAGAATGTGTATGTATATTTACTTCTCGGCAGAAGACAATGTGCCCTGCTTCCCTTTAAAGTTGTTGGCTGACCTGGAATTTAGCAGCCCTTTGGCATCATAGCCAGAACCTGCCTTCCTCCTGATGCACGTAGGTTTTTGGGCAATAGCAGCAGAGAAGAGGTGAAGGGAGATGCACAAACAGGGAGTATATGTATATATGTCGTGGTGGAGAACTAAAGGGAAGCTGGTCTTGGGCAGAACTGCATAGTTGTGGATCCCGATGGGGTATTTTAAGGTGATGATCAGCTGATCTTACGGCTCCTGTACCAGTTCTCTTCCCAAAAAGTCACCAAACTACTCTAAAGTAAGTCTTTGTGGCTGTGAGAAATGGGACCCACAGTGACACACGCAGCAGTCTGAAATTTCAGATGATGAGAAACCCTTCTGTGACTGCACATTTTCCTCTGAGTAATAGAAATGTCTAAGTTTTAAATTCAGCTGCCATTCCTAACTTTTCCCTAATTACAATCCATATTTTTACATATTTAAATATTTTAGCATGTACAATGAGAATGTGTATGTATATTTACTTCTTGGCAGAAGACAACGTGCCCTGCTTCCCTTTAAAGTTGTTGGCTGACCTGGAATTTAGCAGCCCTTTGGCATCGTAGCCAGAACCTGCCTTTCTCCTCATGCACATAGGTTTTTGGGCAATAGAAGGAGAGAAGAGATGAAGGGAGATGCACAAACAGGGAGTATATGTATATATGTCTCTCAGGTGCACAGCTAGGTGTACCTACACAATCCTTATGGGTCCTTTGCACTTTTCTCTGTCGGTTGAAGATCCTGGACCATATTCTGTTCATCCTGCGCTTGCATAAGTCCAGACTCATTTGTCGTGGTGGAGATCTAAAGGGAGGCTGGTCTTGGGCAGAACTGCATAGTTGTGGATCCCAATGGGGTATTTTAAGGTGATGATCAGCTGATCTTACGGCTCCTGTACCAGTTCTCTTCCCAAAAAGTCACCAAACTACTCTAAAGTAAGTCTTTGTGGCTGTGAGAAATGGGACCCACAGTGACACACGCAGCAGTCTGAAATTTCAGATGATGAGAAACCCTTCTGTGACTGCACATTTTCCTCTGAGTAATAGAAATGTCTGAGTTTTAAATTCAGCTGCCATTTCTATTATCAAAGCTTACACTGGCAGCAGCCGTCTTCCTGAAAGCTACCGATTTGTGGCACTGCCATTGAGAGGGGTTTGAAGCAATGAGCCCACCTGATAGCTTCTAAATCTTCTTTGATTACTCAGATGCAAGTGAGATGCTCTGCCGGCTAAGAGAGCCAGGAGACATGTGCCTGTAGCTCACACATATGGTGGAGGCATCAGAAAGAAAAGCTGAACATTTAAAGTCAGCAGAGACTCAAGAAACTGGCAGAAGAGGAGAGAAGCTGAGAAAGGACTGCCTTGAGTTTAATTCATTTGTCATTATTGTGGGATATGTGTGTTGATGCCCATCACTGCAACATTTTAGTTGATGTCTTTACCTAACCCCGCTCCTTGTCCTGCTCATAGTGCTGGGGAGGTCTCTCCCTGTCAGTCCACAAGATTGCTTCAGGGTTTGATGATAAGTTTAGCCTCATACTGAGAACAATAACCGTCTTCCATTTTTCCTCTGT
This sequence comes from Calidris pugnax, assembly GCF_001431845.1. NCBI lineage: Eukaryota > Metazoa > Chordata > Aves > Charadriiformes > Scolopacidae > Calidris > Calidris pugnax. Next base: position 5,100,165 of record NW_015090864.1, read on the forward strand.
CTTTGAGATAGATAATTTAAACATGGGTTGTCCTAGCAGGAAAACAGCTGCCAAAAACCCAGCAGCAGTCACAGAAACATGCTGGTTGCATCTTCTCAAGGTTCTTTGAGGTTCTCATTTTGGCTTCCTAGGTGGTTAGAATGTGGAAATGGCTTTCTTGAATGTCCATAGAATGTCTTGTAATTGCTTATAAAGACGATCTTTTCATATGTGACATCAACTTTCAGTTTTCTGAAGGAGTAAGAACCAGATTATGGGGACAGTAAAGTGACAGAACAACTCAATGTGTGTACAGTCCAGTCTACCTGACTGAGTCTATTCTGCCAGAATTTACCTGCAGTTGACAGTTTCAGGTATCAGAGGGGTTTGTACCATTTACGTTAGATATGTGAGTCCGAAGCTTAAATCTTTAAAATTCTTACTCCAGTATTGTTTAACCTTCAAGGTGCCCAGAGCTGTAGCCCAGAACAGCGTGTGCCTTTTTCAGTGACATCACTTTGTGGTTCAGAGGAATCCTGTGATTAACGAACTAAAAGGAGGTTCCAGATGAGTAACACTGGGTGTCCTGAGCCAGTCCCCAAAGTACAGTGTCCTGTTCTTACACTGTTGAACTTTGTCTTGTTTCTGTTACCCCAGACCTCAGTGATATCCAGGTCTTTCTGCACGCTATCTGGATCCTTTTCTCCATTGATGACTTCCTACAGCGAGCAAATTTTATTAGTACAACCTAAGAAAATGGCTCTGCCGTTTCCTTGCTGTTCGAGTCAGGCCAACCAGGCTGTTATTGCTTTCTCCCCTTTCTTAAATTTAATTACTACATGTGCTGCCTTACTCAAATGACTGCCCTCAACTTGCTCTGTCTACGGCACGCCACGGAGGAGATCCGCGCTGCGGTGGCTTGTGGCTCTTGGTGACAGCAGTCTGAAAAGCATCTCGCATTCGCCCCCTCTGCAGTGACAAAGCCAGGCACGGATGCTGCTTTCCGCAGAGATAACACCTTTGTATTTTCACAGGCAGCGCAGTGCCGAGCCAGCAGCACTTGCCTGCTTGTCTTCAGAAAATGCCATTATTGATTTGTTCCGACGGAGTGGCTAATTGGGTCATATGGAAAGTGCTGGCTGCCTGCTGCCGGGACGGAGTGCTTTGCAGCTCCTTACCCCTTCCTCGACACCAGGCACGACACGCCATGGGAGCTCTGCCTTTCCGTGCACGGCCACCAGCTCCCACCCTACCCAGTTTGTGCCATCCTGATAGCCCAAGGCTTACCCTGCTTGTGGAAAACCTTAAGTAGCAGAGGGTTGCTGCTGCTGTGCCTCCAAGGGCTCACCTTCCCATGACCTGGCAAGGAATACTGCCTGCAGGAAGGGGAACGCCTCTTCCATCACCTCAGATTTTCCCAGTTTACCAGCTGCACTTCCCAGTCTCCTTTTCTGAGACCCCTCCAAGGCAGAGCAGCACCTCTGCTATGATTTTTCAATAGGCTTGGGTCTAGGTCTGCACAGAGGACCTGAGGGGTGTACATTGCCTGGATTTTGCACACCAAATGAGTATTCGTTGCTCCAGAGCACACCTTGCTTTCTCAATCATATTCACCTTTTTCATCTTGAATTTTTTTCTTCCCTCAAGTATAACCTTGTCTGGGCTCCACCAAATGCATCTCCCAGGAAAACCAGGCTTTAGATGAGTAACTGCCTCTGTAGGCATCGCCGATAGGGCTGGTGGTACCAAACCCCATGCTTTTATTCTCTTCTTCCCTATATTCATTTCAGAATTACTGACTCATTTTATTTCATTTGACAAGGCGAAACAGTTTGTGATGGCTTTTTTTGCACGTTTCTACCTCTAAGAGTTTCATAATTTTGAGGTCAGAGAGGGCCATAGGGATCATTGTGGTTTAGCTTTCTCATAATACCGGGTCAAAGAATTCACCCACTAATTTCTGCACAGAGCCGGTAAGTTTATTTTAGCTATGATACATCATTTGTAAGATAGAAAAAAGACTGAAATGTCTCAGGTAATAGAGAGTTCACCATCTGCATCTGGAGCCACATCTGTTTCCTTTGTATACAGTGAAAATTTTACTGTACAATTTCTGTGCATTACAGACCGGCTCCTAAACCTGAAGTGATTCTATAAAAGTCAATAGAATTATTCCAGGGTGACACAAGTGTAGCCGAAATTATTGAAAATTGCTATAAAAATGTCAGTGCATAAAGATTTTGATATAAAATTGTTTGTGACAGTGTCTTATGCCCCTAATAATTCTAGCATCTATAAATCAGAGATACCATGAAGTCATGTGTTTATTTGACAGGCTGCATTAATTTCAGCCTTTTACTGCAGGAAATATACTTTATTGTCAAGAACCGTAATGCCCTTTCAAACAGTATTTATATTCTGTCTGTTTTCAGTTCCAGTCTGTGGGACACGTTCTTTTTTAGTGCAACTGGATAAAATATCTTTGAATTCTGTGGATGACTCCCTGGTTCCTACTGGCAGGAGAGCGAGCCCACATGTGTACATGCATACAGCATGCAATAAATCTTAGAGCATCCTTCTGATCAGCTTGATTTGGGCCAATATTTTACTAATCATTAAGTAAGATAGCAGGGGTTTTTTTTCATTATTTTTACATACGTAGTTTGCCTGGATTTCTCCCTTTTCAAACTGTATGTTTTGTTTTGCATTTCTTGAAAACTGCATAGAATTCAATTATTTCCTAATCATTTTTAGCAATGAAATAGAACATTATCTATTGTCTTCGGAAAGATAGCAGCAAGGCCATTAGAAAAAGGAAAAGGACTGTAAATCACTGCAGCGGATTTAAAGCACCTATGTCCTCATCTTTGCTTCTACATATAGGAAAACATTTGTGTTTATTTTGTTTCAGTAAGATGGGGCAGGAGAAGGCTCCGTGTCAGATCTCTGCTGACATGATTAGAGCAGTCACACTGCAAACAAAGGTTTTAGGGTGCTTATTCAGTGCGCGGTGGCAGGGAAATATATTTGTCCACAGCATAATGCCTAAGGTGCAGGAAACACAGGGAGCTGATGGAGGAGAGAAAGAGGGGAGAGGAAAAAAAAAAATATATAAAAAAAGCCCCGCACACGAAAAAAAAGGCTGGCATTGAAAGAACAGATATCAGGCGTAGCGGACTTGACAACATGCATTTGGACAAGTGCCCAGATCGTGGACTACGCGTCAGTCACAGCTTACTGGGTGCCATTTCCCAGTATCCATATCCCTCCCTGGAGCAAAACGCTGCCCAGAAATGAGCATTTCTCACTGTTTCTCCCTTTGGTAAAGAAAATGCTGACATTTAACATTTTGGACAAAATGAACAAGCGGCCAGTTCGCCAGCAGCTCCTGTGCCAGTGTGCGTGTGTGTGTCAGGGGGTTGAAATTACTCCTGTTAATTTTGGTCCAAAATAGCAAAATTTAAAATAATGGTTATTTTGTTGTTATTGCCTGTGCTAATATGAAATTTCATTAGTGATCAAAATATTAATGCCTCATTTGGGTGAAAGGTTCCGGGTTATTTCAGGCACTTTCACTCACTGTACCTTGAGGCAAACTTCCAAAATTTAAACTTCCATCAGAGGAGCCCATTAGTTTGAGTTCTTCATATTATACTGCAGAGAGATCCCAATTACCAAAACGTTATACTGCAGAGAGATCCCAATTACCAAAAGAAACATAAAGTAGATTGTGATTAAACTTCAAAATGCAATTTAGCAGAAGGTATTAGCTTGAACTCTGAACAATGAACACTTATGAAACACTTTCACTGCCTATTTAAGCCTATTGAATTGATAACAGGCTAAATTAACTTTGGCAGTCCATCTTTTTGCCAAGTTCTCCCACTTAGACTAATTTTAAGAGTCAACCCTTGGAATAATGAATCTGTGTTTTATTATGGGCAGTGTGCTGCCCAGTGTGGGAAAAGATCTTAGGCCAGCAAGGCAGGAGCCATTAGAAATGACGCGCCTCGCTCCTCCACGGTCAGAGTTCAAACACTTAAAATGTTCTGGATGAATCCATGAAGGAGCACTGCTAAACTGCTCTTTCCCTCCTCCAGGGATGACATTTGGCAAAGCATCCAGCACTTGTGCAGAGACCAGCAGTTAGTGGCTGTGATGGTGTTTGTCTGGCAAAGTTTTAGTTCACCTTTATTCAAAATGAAAGGAAATACCAACCCAGGCTGGTTCCAGGGGAGGATTTGCTGTTAACAGCCCCTGCTGAGCAGCTGTGGTTTCTGGCCAGTCTTAGCATTCAGTGTTCTGACTTTTAAGGGCCAGATTCCGGTATTTTTATCCAGCTGAATACTCACAGGTGCATTATTTTTTATAACAAGTGCTGTACTTTGCTTCCAAACACCTTACAACTTTCAGGGGGGAGGAAATGTGTTTCTGAGGTGCACCAGGAGGACAAGTTCTTTGTTTAGCTACGTAGGTGTAAGTTCAAACTACAATGGCATTAGCTCTGACAGATGACAGCTCAATTGGAAACTCCTCTGGGACCTGCAGACATGCGAGTAGAGGAGCATAATTTCATCTACTGGTACATTCACCAGGAGCTGGGCAACAGTTCCTGAATTCAGACTATTGTGTTTAACCTGTTTTGCCCATGTTGCTCTTTTGCATGCATGTGTTAGTGATTTGGGTTTTAATAATTGGGGTTCCTGAAAAGGCTGGGTCATTAAGAAAAAGAAAAAAAATATCCAGATGGATTCACATGACAAATATGAGCAGCACCTTCTAATTCTGACATTTGAGTGCTCCCTTTGCACCAGACTGTCTTTGGCTTTTGCATAGATGAATGGCAAGAGGGGAGGGGTCTGAAAAACTGAACAAAAAAATCAGTCTGCTAAGCTAGCCTGATGTCTGGTTGTTTCTGCTGAAGTGGAATGATGGACCAGATGGCATAGGATGGAGAGTGGGGATGACTGGTCTCAAATAATCAGGTTTAGACTTTCTCTTTCCTGTTTTCATACCTTCTCTGAGGAATTTGCTGGATTTCAATTATGTACCTGTGTTGCAATCTTAAGGTAGGACTCCACACACTTTAGATCTGTATTTGCAAATGCTGTAGTCTGCTAGTAAAATGCCCTTGTAAAGGAAAAAAGTGTAGCACAATTCCTCTCTGTGTTTTAGCTATAATCCTATTGCTGTAGTGTGGTATCACTCCAGGTTTTCCTCTGATTTCTCATTAAATCGAGTAGCGGCAACTCTGCTTTACAGAAGCAGTTCTTCAAAGCGGGTTAGAGAGATTCTTAAATGTGCATACTTAAAATTGACAGCTGCACACCAGCCCTTTTTTATTCCTAGCAGAATAAGTGATATTAATCTTCCCCTTCTTGTATTAAGGAAGCAAGGGGATTTTCCTGATGTATTTGGTGATTTTTCTTCTCATGCTAAACGTGCAGAAAGATAAGTCCACTGATTTCATTGGTGCTACAAGGATTTACATTTATTTGTGGAAGAGGAGAACCAAAATCATAAACGATCTGTTCTGGTAATAAGAACCCACGATTCGTTTCCCCGGTTCACAGTTATTTATTTCTCTCCCATTTTAGCTCAGATTTTTCAAGACTTTTCAGAAAGACTGAATTCAGCATATCTGAGAGTTGTCAGCCCGGCAGCTCTGCAGACTGTAGTCTCCTGTTTACACACGAAACAGGTGCCACCCAGGCAGAAATGCAAGCTCGCCGTATTTCAGCAGCATTGCAATCTGCTTGCTTCTCCATTTATGCAGAGGTAGGATATAAACAGTTCAGTTTTCACCATCATTTACTTCTTGGCTACTTTGCAGAGGAAGGGTGCCAGTTACTAGACACAAACTGTTGCTGAGAAAGGATGCCAATTGCTACCAGGCATGGTAATTTTATGAAATCCATAGCTGTATGCAAGGAGGAACATAAACATCAATAATTACTCCTTAGAGTAAACAGTCCCCTTGTAACCATGTGTGTCACATACTGCTGAACTGGTTTTACTACACATGAAAAGCTCCTCTGACCTCTAATATGGTTTTCATATCCAAAAACTGGCTATGGAAAGCTTTGCAGGTTAAAATATGTTGTCACCTATTAAAGGACTAATTGCTGCTCTATTGAGCTACATTGCTCAGGGAGGCTCAATTTCATAGTGTCAGTCATTTATGAATGGCTAAAGCAGTGATTTTTCTGCTGCCAGCATCCTTGTCTGCTGCTGATGCTTCCTCTGATGGGCAGTGTCCCATGGGAAAGCAGGGTCCCAGCTGTATGGCCAAGTGTGTGCAGACTTGTAGGTATGGTAACCAGGAGAAGCTCCCGCAGCTCTGAGTCTGCTCCTGGAAATGTCCTGACCAGTTCATTCCTTGAAAATGACTGAAGAACTTGGACATCCATGAAATCTCATTCATGTCTCAAAATTGGTTGTCAAAGAGGAACAGAGATGCGTGAGCCTGGTAGGAAGCAGAGAAGATGCATAGGGTTAAAGCTTCCCATTGCACTTTGGACTGTGTAAAGGGCAGTTTGAATTTGCACTGGCTCACAAGAGACAGGGGATACCCTGTCCACCTCATAAAATAACTTACATTAACTTTATCATGCCAAATCCTTCATCCTGGCTCTGCAGTGACAGTTGCAAGGGGGGAGGGCTCCACAGCCAGTTCCCATTTCTTGCCTCCCCACTTGCTTCAGAGAGGAAGCTTCCTGCTATCAAAGGCTTTTGCACGTCATCTTTCCCACAACAACTGTGGCCAAGGAATCGGGGAACAAATGTTACAAGCCGGGGTCGTGATCTGGGGAGTGAATGAAGCATCAGGAGAACCCATCTGAGCCGATCGCCATCCGAAAGGCAAGTCCTAGGATCCTCTTTCTAAATTTGTTTGCACAAGATGGAAAAAATTATATTTCCACGGGGAAGGAGTAAAGTGAATCCGTGCTGATGACAGGTATTTGTCTTGTTTTGCCAACAGCAAGTCCGCTTTCCAAAGGAGTGGCATTTGCACTAATCCCCATTCGAGCCTGAAACAATTAGCCGATCTGTGCTTTTCAGAGGCAGAATGCAGTGTGGAGCCTTTGTATTTATTTGTGTCAGCAAACAAGTATGTGGGTCCGTGCACAAACACACTTGAGATGTCACCCAGATTATGCTCTGTTTTCAATCTGGTTGCTGTTTTTCTGGTGCTACAACTGACCCGCAGCATGCAAGGGGACAACACTGGGTCCATCCTCCTCCACGTGTTAATTACTGGTGTGGTGTTGGCAGATCACCTCTTTTTAGGGCCCAGATCAGAGCACAGGTGAGAAAACTTTTGGTTCATGCTTTAAAGGAGCTGAGGTCTGTCCTGGGCTCCCAGCCCTCCATTTGCATGCACGAAGTTTTTGCGAAGCTGAATGGTTTTACTTTATAAATTATGAAAACAACTGAATCAATAAATATTAACATAATGTGTATTGCCTTGGCAACGTGGCACTTGATACAAAAATTAAAAACAAATTATATAAACCACCCACGGTGAGGAGCTTTACAGGAGATAAACCTGCTGCCGTTGCTGCCAGAAGAACGAATCATCTGGAATCAGAACAAAAGCAAACAGTCCGAAGTTAAACAGCACAAACCAAAGGCACCTTTCCCCAGACAGGTCTGTGCTGATCTTCAGGTGCTGTGTGCTGGAAATGGGACCATTGCATCCTGTGAAAGTGGCTTACCAGGGCTGGCATCAGTTGTTTGCAAAAACTCAATTGGTTCCCTAACACTCCTTTTGGGATCAATCTATAAAACCAGATTCTTTTGAAGAGTCTGTTTTTCTTAAGGATTTTCTCCCACCTTATAAATTTGCAAGACAAGTCTGAAAGCACATGGTGACGAACCAAATTGTTGTCTGAGTACACGCGCCTGTTTTCCCCACTGGATAATTTGACAGGATATATTTCATCAGTTTTAATTAATGTTAACTCATCAAATACTTGGTACAACGATGATTTCTGGGAAGTAGCTGTGTCCATGTTTCTTGGAGTTTAGTCTCTAGGAAAGTGTTGCTAAGTCTTGGTACCACACAGAGGGGTTAGTAAATAGAGACTCAGTGTAAGTTTGGCATTCGACTCTGGCTTAGTGCGATAATTTGTTTAACAACTTGAGTGTTCGTCAGATCAACTGATCTACACAGTCTGTTCTCATACACTGCATAGTTTCTAATGAATCTGAGTGCACAACCTTTCTGCACAAATGAACTTGAGATGTCACCTCAGATTGCATTGCGCTTTTAACATGAAACAATTGTTTCTGTTGTTTTAGTGCTATAACCAATATCATGCCATTAAGATTACTTGGTGCTATGTTGTATGCACATTGCATTAAAAAAAGCCCTTTTTATGGCTGAGCGCCTTACTTGTGCATACTATGCCTTCCACATTAGCTTCTCCCCTGACTATTACACTATTTCCAAAGATGTGCCCTAAAGAGTGTCACTTTTTGACAAGGGATGGAACTGTAACTCGATGATTATGGAGCAATCTCTGGCCCGTGAAGATCAGTGCTAAACTGTGCCTAGAAATTGTATGTAATACATTCTTATGCAGAGGATACAGGCTTGGACGTGCATAATTTAATTTATTAAAGTTAGAATATATTTTAGACCACATGCCCTCTGAAGCAGGAAACAAGTAATTTGATTTTAAATTAATTTGCTAGAAACACAGAACGACATTTGAAAGGACTGGTACAAACCTGACAGTCCGAAAGCATTTATACGGAGAGCAATTTGCTTAACCAACTGCTTCCTTTGTGTCATCTGTTCTTTCAGATAGTTATATTTGGAATAAAGTGTTTTTCTGCTCCTGGTACCTCTTGAGGGACTTCCTGTGGTGATGTGGCTTTAGAACTGAGGCGGGTAGGCTGCGGCTCCCTGGGGAAGGGAAACTCGCTTAATACATGAATAACGTTGAATGTCAGTCAAGCCAAGGAAAAAAAAAAAGGGGGACAAGGGAAAGATAAAAAGGTTTAAATAATTACTGTTGAAATCCTGTTATGCTTGTAATTTTTTTCTCAGCATGGAAGTCCTTCTGTAAGCAATTCAACACAAGCCTTTGAAACCAGCTAGAGTTTTATTAATATTTTAGTAGTAGCATTAGTAATGGCATGAACGATGGTAGTGCTGTGATGAGCTATGGAGTTTTCAGAGAAACCCCTGCCTCAGGTGAATCAATAAAACTACACTGATTTACACCAGCAAAGAACCTGGGTCTCCAGATGTAGGGACCAACCCTGCAGATATACTCTCCTCTGCCATTAGTCCTGGGGGTACTTGTAGAGAGCTCACCTGCAATAATCATCACCCCAGGAAAAAGTGGCTGGATTTAATGGCACCATTCATACTAGCAAGCACTGGGTCTAGTCAGATGTGTTTGTAGTGAAAAAAAAAAAAAAATTGCTCTGATTCCAGAGTCCATCCCTTTTTAGTGAAGTACTTCAGGATGCACTCTCCTTTCAACCTGTGGTTCAGTCTCGTTGGCATCAGTGGGTGCAAAGTAGTCTTAAGTGTTTTGCTGAATAGGAGCCGCATACGTTTACGTGTTTATCTGCAGTTTTTCCATATCTGCTTTTAGATACCTTTTATCTCTCCCTGAGAACTTTGTGTTTTCCTCCCCTTCGATGTGTATCTCGTCTCCTCTGGGTGCATTTTTTTCCACACTGTCTCAGGTAGATTCACAGCAGAGCGTTGGGTATTGCACTCCTGCCTTTCTCCAGCTGTAACACTGAGTATCCCCGCGGCTTCAGAGTACACCCCTCGGTTATTCGACTCAACTGCAAACACCTTTCTGTGCGCCTCAGGTCACTGGAGGAAGCTCATGTCTCAAAAACCAGACTCAAAGTAGAGGTTGGAAGGGTATTTCCTCCTATCCATCAACAGCAGCTCAGAAAAAAAGTTGGCTTATTTGTATTTCCATTTTCTACATCCAGATATCTTGACATATCCAGTTGCTAAAGCTCGAGAGTTACAGCATAAGCTTGTGTTATCTTGTTTCTTGCCATTTTCCTTAAGATGTTGTCCCCTGACAAGTATAGTCCAGGCTATTTTCTCTTCTAGCCGGGGAGTTCTCCTTAAGAAATAAGCATGCTATCAAAGAAAAAGAAAATAAACCCATCTAGGATTATTTCCAGCAGGAAAAACAGCTCCAGCTGAGGGGGCAGCGATGCCAAAGCCCAGGCGCCCGGAGTCAGAACTCTGAGATTTGTGAAGAGTTAAGTGAGTTGCACGTGGATAAGCAGTTGAAGGCTGAGCCACCACCTCCAGTAGGGCAAAAAGAGGTAACAGAAACAACTTTCCTACCTGATACTGCATGCGACCTATTGCACCATCTCCGTAGTGCATGTCACTGATTTATGTGGGGGTTACGGCTTGCAAAAATATGTGTTTGTAAAGTGGTAGGAAAGCAAAAGTATGTAGCGAGTATTACAGTCTTAGTAAAAAGCAGAGAGGATTTTGTTGTTGCACATTTTCCAAGCTTTCCAATTATTTTTGTATTATAAATTAAGACGGGATTCCAAGAGACTTGGGGAAAAAAAAATAATCACATCATCATCTGTAATGACAAAAATAATTGGGAAGCCTGGAAAATGTGCATTATAAATTGAGATGGGATTCCAAGAGGCTTGGGGAAAAAAAATAATCACATCATCATCTGTAATGTTACTGTCTTATCTTAGGAGCAAGTATGAGTGTGTTTTCCCACTGAAAAGTAGCTCTAAGTATGGCATCTGTTGACTTGGCAGATCTCTACCTGGAGTTCACTGGAAGGCATCTGCTATCTGTCACAGATTACCATTTCTTTTTGGGTTAGCACATAGACCCAAGAAAGGTGCAACAGTTTAAGTAGCTGACATGAAGATACTAACTAATAAGCCTGGGTATCATTCGTCTGATGTTTGCCAAAGTGCAGCTCACTCATTGTTTCTTGATGTGTACACACTGACATTTTCAATTTGTAGGATGATGCTGTTGTTATAAACATGACTAAAAATACATGTATTTGTACTGTACGTGAGTGACTCCAGGCTTTAAATTCCCTGTATCCTACTTGCTGATTTCTTAGGGGTTTTTCCCATTCAGATTTAGCATTTTATTGACATATAAATTTGCCTTTATTATTAGAGAGAGATGGATTCCTCTCTTTGAAATCAGGAACTGGATGTTCTGGGTGGTGTCCTGGGAGTCTGGGACTCTACAGCTCCTTGAGATTGGAACCAGTGGTTATTCGGGGGGGATGAATTAATGAAAGGGAAAGGATGACACAGTTTCAACATGCATCACACCTCTTCCAATTCTGCTATAAAACTGCTGGCAAGTTTGTGCCCAGCAGGAGCAGTCCCATGCAGAAATCTTGACAGGACACTAGGACACCATCACAAAAGCCAGAGTTCATATTCTCCAGGCCTGCTGATTCATATTGTCATATAGGGTAGAATTTACTGAACTAAACATAGACATCTGCATCTGCACTTGTCATCTAAGGCCTCTTTATAGTCAATGAGGATCTGGAGCCAATGTAGTTAGGTAAATGTGTCTCATCTCTGGACGAAATCAACATTTAAATTAGGTCAGATGAATCATCTTCTAGAAGTGCCTGTTTCTCTCCATTGACTATAAAGGGAGCTCAGGGTAACGAGATGAGTTGTGCATTTAGGTGAGCTAAATTCCTCTCACAGTAATCAGAAATCCTCTATCCATGAAGGATTTCTTTAAGGAGCAATCCTCCTTGCCAGAATACTTCTTGGCATATTGAACTTCATCTCCAGAAAGAAAAGGAGGTAAATTTAAAGGATGGAAACTGTAATCATAGAATGGTTAGAATTGGAAGGGACCTTAATGATCATCAAGTTCCAACCCCCCTGCCATGAGCAGGGACACCTCCTACTAGAGCAGGTTGCTCAAAGCCCGATGCAGCCTGGCCTTGAACACTTCCAGGGATGGGGCATCCACAGCTTCTCTGGGCAACCTGTTCCATTGCCTCACCAATACAGCAAAGAATTTCTATCTAGTATCTAAGATGTCTAATATTTGACATCCCGGTCTCAGGAAAAAAAAAATATATATATTTACCAAAGAAACCCCAAACTTTAAAATAATGAGATGAAGCACTATAACTAGGAGAAATTAGAAGACCCTTCCAGGATTTTTTCTCTCAGGAGATTAGTTATCCTTCATGTTTAAACATCTTTTTGAGATAACTAAGCCCTGTGCTCCTAACACAGAGGCTGGAAAACTATGTCCTTTGTCAGTGCTATAATGAAATGTCATGATAAAACAGGAACACTCTAACCTTGATATATTCAGCAACATCGTGATAAAGAAATAATCCCCATTTCCTCCCTCAACTTTCAAAGGGTCCTGGGACACAAATGTCACCTTTCTATAGTAGAGTATAATTGATTCTATTTGTGGCTGCTTAGAAAGAGGTGGAGGAATATGGCAATAATCCAGGGATGACTTGAAGTCAAACGGAAGTTCACATGAGGCTATGAATGCCAACATGAAAGAGCAAAGCCCAAAGGATGCTATTTTTGAGGGCCAGATCTTGTGTGGATGTTACATACTTACAGTCCTCCTATTCAGAAGTAATCTTTGTGCCGGCACACAAAACATGCTAATCATCTTTTTGATGAATGCCCCAAGAACTTGAGACTAGCCAAATAAAACCAGCAACTGCAAGGAAGTAACTTAACAGATTTGGTATGCCCAAGAGGCAGGGCTTTGAGTGATTCAGTCAATAACAGGAAGCATTGAATGCGTTCTGAATAAAACACTGTTGATGTCAGGAAAGGATACATTATATGATTAAAAATTCATCCAATATAAATCACCAGAAAAACACCATAGCAATAAAATAATTGATGTCACAGGTGGATAAGACCTCAGAGAACAAACAGGTTGATTTCTCTGCCAAAATGCTGTCCCATAAAATATTTTGTACAGCTTTGTGGAATCTACCTTTAAACATATCAGGCAACTTAGATTTCTTCATTTACCAAAGTGAACAATTCACTTACTTGGAAAAAAATTTTATGGCTGAGTATATTGCTTTATTACCCAGCCATTTTTTTTTATTTATTTTTTCGCTTTCTAAGTATCAATTCATTACTCTCTTTTACCAATTTTATCCATCATTCTCTTTTTATGAATTAATATCACTTAATTTAATAGACTGTTGTTTGCTTCCTTTTGTCGTTGGCTTACCCCCTGAAATCACATGCCACTGTTCTTTCATTTCATTATTTCTTTTAAATTAGTGTCTCTGTGCCCTTTATTTGACTTTTTTTACCTCTTTCTTTGCAACTCCCTCAATTGTCCCGTTTAGGAGGGGGATTTTTTGCCAAGAAGTAAGCACAATATTCCAAATACAACTTTCACAAAAGCAAAGAGAGGAAGTAGCATCTCGTTATCTAGAAAAGACACTTCCATATAGATTTTCTGCATTGTTATATCCCACTGCAAAATCACATCTAATTTTTTAATATTACTCCAAGTTTCCAGGATTGCCATTGAAATTTTCCTGGAACTCTCTCATTTGTACTGTTTTGAGTCAAGTCCCCTTTTGCTATATTCTCTCCATGTTTCACTTCTTTTTTCCTTTCTGCTTCCTTGGTTTCAGTACTCTCTCCAATTTAATATTATCGGCTAACACGAGGATTGTATCGGTCAGTACCTCTTCTATATCTTTAGTGAAGATAATGCTGGCTCTAATCCCTATAGATCTCCTCTTCTGAAGACAAAGTTTGTGTTATATTTGGGTCCTTAGGATGGCTTTTCTCCACGGAGCAATGGGTGAATCCAAGCCAATCAAAATTTATTTCAAAAGTAGACTTTTCTATAGCAGACATCCAGATATTTTCTTAAGGTTTATATATCATATGGCAATTTGATAGATTAAGGCTGTGATCTTCATAGGTGAGGGAGAGAGGAAGGGAGATAAGACAGTTAAGCCCTGAACAAACATCAAACTTTCAATGAGATTTCAGCATCTCACTGCTAAAGGCTTTTTGAAAGACCCATTCAGATCATTTTTGCCACTACTGCAGACACAAGCAATGGGTGTGGAAGCCCTGCCAGGGTGCTTAAAACAGCCCCTCCACCCAGAAACTCGTTAAAAACTGACCCCTGCAGCATGAATTTGTGCACTAGTGGGAGGTCTCCAAAAAGGGACTTCTGATGGGTCCCGTTGCCTCTGCCTTGTACACCTCCTTCACTCCAAGAAAGAAAAGAGGACATTCCATATTGTCCTTTTTTCTGTCTCGTCCTCTTTGCACCCTGTCTGTGCACGGTACCGGTAGCAGAAAGGAGAGCCACCTCACTGCCTTTACGTCTCTATGACATTTCACTCCCAACAAAGCGCTCTCCTTTTCTCCTCTGAGTCTTTATTTAATTTACTTTAATCACAGGCTATGGCAAGTGCTTAGTGATCTGTGATTCCCATGGTTATTCCCTTTTCCTCTTCTCTAAGCTCAGTGTTGTGTTTACTCTACTGCTGCTCTCCTGGGCTGTTTCCAGTTTTCCATGAGCATTCACTATTGATTGCTAATGGTGTGTTAACTTGGTGTATCGGATCTCTTTATGCCCTACAATGCACCTTGTCTGGATCTGCTGATTTACATATGTTTCAGGCTTTCTAGATATTTCTCTACTTACATTAGTACTAATTCTAACAGGCTCTCTCCCCCCGCCCTCCCCTCCTTTTTATTGATCCCCTTGTTGGATTCTTTTAAAAAGAGTTTATTTTCTTAGGCAACTGAATTTTGATTAGTTACATCTCCCTCATCAATTGTTATTATGTCTCTAGCTCTTTTCTTTCCATTACTGAGTTCATGAAAACCTTCTTAATACCTTTAACCTTTTTGACAGAGAGTAACCTTGGCTTCTTTCCTACAAGCTTTCCTAATCTTTCCCTCCTCTCTCATCCATATGGTTCCCTCTTTTTTCTAGTCCCAGTTCGGACCCTCAAACCTTTGTCTAGTGTTTTCTGAATCAGTGTTCGCTGCCTCTTCTTCTTTGAAAGCTTTTCAGAAGAAATCCTGTTTTGTCTTGCATGTTCCCTATCTCCCTTTGATGCTGATGGATTCTAATATTTTCTGAAAACCCCTCCTCATAAATAACTCTGGAGAATTCTTGATTCTTTAAGATGTTTTCCTTGTAGCCTATTATAATTGCACTGTATTGTGTTCTATGAATTTCCTGACCTGTCTCTGCTAAATACAGCTCTCTCAGTGACAATGCTATTGAGCTGACGTTGTTCTCAGTTTTCTTTGATTTCTGTCTATTGGTAGGAATTATATCGAACAAGGCTTCTTTTCTCATTGGAACCCCTATTTTCTACATCTTACAGCTGTATATGATTTAGGACCATTTCAATGATGTGTGTTTTGACGTCTTCATAAGAGAACAGATAATGACTAAATGCATTCCCTAATGAAAAGTATCAGAAAGTTCTGACTGTGCTAAAACTTGGTATGACATTTTTTTTCCATCATTTTTCCACCATCATATACCCCTGGCAGTCTGTAGAAAATGGGCTCTGTACGACAGCTGCATTCTGAATATGGATTTTTTAGAAGCTTTAGCCATGTCTTTGACCCGTGCTTTCTGTTCTGACTCTCTTTTTAAAAGGTCTCTTCTCGATTGTTTGCAGTCCTTTTTGAGTAGAGCATTAAAAACCCTAGCCAAGACTATGACCTTCTGGATGCTACAGCTAATTGCAAACAAGTAGCTTCCATCCCCACTTGCAAGCATTGCTGGAATGTTTAATCTTGCCCATTTTACCCCAGGTTCAGCATTTCTCTGAATTCAGCTATAAATTTTGCATTGACTGTGTATACCGGAAAACAGAGGGCCCATTTCCACATTAATAATAAATATATAAAGCTGTACCTGTTCTCTAACTCCATCACCATCATCCTCATGAAAATAATATTTTATGTGTACGTGCCATCTCTCATATAACTATCTCACAGGTTGTTTAAAAGCCTGGGTAAGTATAATTGTCCTCATTTTTTTTTAAATGGAGACAATACTGTTGGAAGATAAAGAACAAAAATATTTCAGTAAGTAGTCAAGGGCCCACCTCTCCTGACTCCTGCTTATAGTTATTTTGCATTGATATGACACATAGAAGACACCAGCTTTGGTGTTTTCCACTTTTGCCAGGTAGAGCTCTGATACAGCCGAAAAAAAACTGTGAGCAGAGCCGGCAAATATTAGATCTTTCACTTTAGTGGCCGTGCTAGGTAGAGCTCTGATACAGCCAAAAAAAACTGTGAGCAGGGCTGGCAAATATTAGATCTTTCACTTTAGTGGCCAATAATCAAGTAAAATATAATTTTGGATTAATACAAAACAGAAATATTTTATTTTGTTTAGTAAAATAAATTATGGAAAAAATCCCGTTTTATTCTAAAGAAAATGTTTTAATTCTGTTAAAATAAAGTTTTGACCTGAAATGACATTTCTATTTCATATTTGGGTGACTTATTTAAACATGTAGCATATCTCTTTTAATATCAAATTCAGCCAAATTTCCAACTACAACATAAGTTTTTTATCAAGTTCCTTTGCTGTATTCAACCTAATTTCTTACATAGACTTTAAAACAATTTTTGAAAATAATCTGTTCCCCAGAAATTTTTAACCAGATCTACTTGAGGATTCCTGCTCTAAATAGATAAGACAATCAATGCTTCAGGGAGCGGGATTATTCTTGTCCCCGTTTTCCAGAGGAGGATTTGAGAAACACTGAATTTAAACAACGCACCTAAGGTGGTGGTGTCAAATATTTCAGGAAAGTGATTGAGCATCTGAAAGGCCTTCAAAAGCCATGTGTCCCTCTTCCTGCATCACCTTGGGACCAGAAGTGTGTGGCCAAAAGGCTAAGGGCCACATACTGTGGTGGGAATGAGTTAGCCCTGGGATGAGGCAGGTAGAAGAACCCTCTTACATGCGTGTGCCTGTGGCATAGACCCTGTGCCTGTGACCAGATCCTGGTGAAAGAGGGACTTATCTCAGTGGAGAAGCTGTGGCAGCAGGGAGCAGAGCAAGTCCTGACCAACAAGGTGCAAATTTCACCCACCAATTGAGAGTGAAGAACCTCAGGAATGAGGCCCCAGAGACAGGAACCCAACGCAGGTCCTCAAATTCATCCTTCAGCATTTCAGGAGCTAGGTCCCCACTTCTAATCCCGCCCATCCAAAGGTGTGAGCCTTGAGGACATGCAAGCCTTAAAATCGTGAGTGGTTCAGTCATTCCAAGCTTCCACCTACTATTAATATTCAGTCCATGATCTTTTTATGGTTTGTATCTCTTTCCCTTTAAAAAGTAAGTCTTACATGTTAATTTGTTGTTGTTCTTGTTGATGGGTCAACTGTTAGATCACCACAGGGTAGGTAGAGCTGTCACTTGAGGATTGGGCACCGTGTGAAGTGCATGGCAATGTCTCTGTTGTGGTGGCTTTAGCTGGGGTATTGGTTAGCGGAACAAAAACTCAGCTACTTCCTTCAGGGCAATTGATCAATTTGTTTTCCTCATCTTTGCTCTTGTTGACAACAAGCTTGATGAAATCAGTCTCTCTGAAGGCAGCACAGTGGATTTGACAAATCCTGCAGAACTGCTGGAGCAGATCCCTGAGTTTGCTGAGGAGCTGATGGAGCCTGAAGATTGCTTCCCTGAAGGTAAGGGCCTGCATATTTCACTGCAATGCTGAGGCAATTCTCTCCTCTTCTCTCAGTGAACGTCTCTCCACCTTCACACCACGTTGATTGGCTGCTTGCAGTAGTATTTCACAGGATGTGCTTAATTTCTTAGATACTGTGATGCTCCAAACGTACTCAGAATCACTTGTTAACCTTAATCTTTGGATTTCCAAGGCAAGATAAGCCAAAAGCGTGCTCTAAATGTGCAGCTTCTAACATGATAGGCTTTTTATGTCATGATTTGTGCCATACAGGGTTTTTTTTAATATATTGATTTTTCTAACTTGGCCAGTGAAGATTTTTGCCTTCCAATTTGTCTGCATGATCAAATTTGGTGGTGAAGTAACCAGATCAGGATGTTTTTGTGGCTGAAATGGTATAGGCAGCTAAAGGAAACTTTCTGCAGAGTTTGTGAGTTCCAGGACTCTCTTCCATTTATTTTAAAGTGCATTAAGATTAGTATGTCCAGTAGCTGTCATCTGATCAAGGGTGTGCTATATGTAGGGTATTTTACTTAATTATTTTAGATAACAACAGTTCACATTTACATAATTGCTTTTAATATCTGAATAAGCCAGTATTTTATTAAGTTTTTAACACCAACTTGCTCCAAAACACAGGTTTAAAACCCACTTACATCAGAAGATCTATTTTTAAGTCAATCCATAAGGTAAATAACATCCTAAATTATTTCTTCTTAGAGTGCGTTCTATTCCAAAAACGATTCCTCCTTTTTCTTTAAATCTGGGTTAGTAAAAATAGGGTTAGCTGAATGTTAGTATACTCCCTTGAAAATTCAAGGATTATTATAAATAAAAACAGAGCTGCTCAGATGGGATCAGACAGAGATGATTTGCTGGGTATATGAATGCCCCTGAAGTCAGCAAAAATGTGCATCTCTATATGTGTGAGAAAGATGATTGAATGAGGTAAGGGAGCCCTGCAGGGCTTACAAATGTCCCTAGGATCTAAATATTTTTTTGGCAGCTCTGCTTAAAAGCAGTAGCCAAAAATTAATGCAGTTGACGGAAGAAAGCATGGTACTACGCTGTAACTATTCTGGCCCATAGAACAACATTTAGAAATCAGGTCTGTTCTTTTCATTCTTTCACAATATATTTCTTAATGAGGCTAGTGAGCAGCAAACTATGTTGTGCGCTGCAAAGTGAGAAATTACATTATAATTGCTTAAACAAGCCACTGCTGTAAGACCAGTGCTAGTCAGATGCCAGTTTACAAATTCTGGAATTGTGGTTGGCCATGATCCCCTTCCAATTTTTAAAAGAAATAAGGCAGACACCACACAACCAATCACTTCATTCAGTGCACAGCCCTGATTCAGTCCCAGAGCAGCAGCGAGGGCTGAGCCATAATTTGCTGTGTCTTAAAATAAGCAGAACAGCCTGAAACTCCATCGTGCAGGACAACATCAGTACCAGCCCAGTTTGTCAGATCTCCACCGCTGTTAATGGGACACAGGAGAGCAAGCAACACTCTTCTAGATGGATCACTGGAAGCATTAGGCCAGTTTTGAAGCCCACTCGTCTTCCTGGCAGCAGAGAAATGTAGAAATGAAAGCACTGTGGGCTGAACCCCGACCTTGCCCTAGGTTATATCCACCCTGCTGGATCCTGCTCCCTTCCCCCTGAGCATCCCTGCACCTGCCTTTTGCCTTTTATTCCTTATCTCTCCTACTTCCTCACCACTCCCTGTTCAAATTGGGGTGTTTTCCTCTTCTCCCAGGGCACGGCCAGCTGAGCCTTGAGCTCTGCATGGGAATTTAAGGAAAACCTGCCCCCAGCCCTTGGCCTGGTACAGGGTGTCCAGGGGCACTGGGGATGCAGCTGCAGGTGGTGTCCTCCCCAGCATATCTGCTCTGCTTTCCTCTGCAGCACATATCCCTGCAGATTTTTTAGAGGCTACTGTGTAGGCTACATGCGATTGCATTCCTCATGGAGTTGGCAAAAATTCTTAAACTTGACATGTGAATGTTCGCTCACAAAATTTCAAGTTAAAGTGACATAAACTGAAAGTCCAAATGATTCTTATTGTTGTGACATTAAGATTTGTTTTTATTTATGCAGGGAAATAAAGTGTTTCCCATAATCTTCTTCTATTAAATGCCTTCCAATATTTTAATCCAAATTTATCATTGCAATTAAACCTCATGCAGTTGTCATATAAGTCTAGTTAAAAAGCAAGCAAGCAAGCAAACAAACAACGGTCTCGTTAGCTAAGATATTTAGTAGGTAATGCGCTATTAAAGTGGAATTATTGAAGGGCAAGCACTGGGAAAATTTATCTAGTGTTGCCTTTACTGGCTTGTATAAAACGATACAACAATATTGGGTGTATTTGGGAGAATGACTATTTAATACTTATGACAGAAGATTAGGTGAGATGAAGAGAAAGAGTGCCAGGAAGGGTTAAGTTCTTACCTTGTTAGCTCACCAGCTATCTAAATTCAAACTATGACATTTCTAAATACATCCAGCATAGGTTGTGTCCTGAACAAATATGTTCCAGATTCAGCCCCCTTTTTCAGATAACAAAGGCACCGAAGATAATGCATGTTCTTGAAATAGTTGCTGAAAGTTTGCTGAGGTCACAGTTTTCCCGGAGTTGGGTGACCCAGATAAACCATAGGTCGTTTTTCTTGGGGAGACTTGTTAATTCATTATCATCTCAAAATAACTTTGATTAGGGTCAATGGGGAATATTCTTGGGTCAGGAAATGTGAAGCCGAGGTAGGGTCACAACTCTGGCAGATAGAAAGCATTGCTGGGAAAAACCTGATAGAAATGGAGAGATCATTCTTGTTGCCAGTTGATGGGAAAGCAACATCTAGCCAATGCCAGCTATTTGGGTATTTTTTCCTCCAGATGCCTTGCAACACTCCAGTCCTGTTACCTCCATTGGTATGTGTTCTCTGCATCAAAAATTGCTATCTGTTTGGACGTTCCCTTCTGTGTCTCCTAGAAGGTCATCCAAACAGAGCCCCCTGGCCCCAACACGTTCCTCTCTCCCAGACCCTAATAGGAGAAAGGTTTCACCAAGTCCTCAAGCGTAATTCCCCAGACAGTGCCCGCTGGCAAAGTTTTCAAAGGAACATCATCTAATGGTCGTGTGAGAATGAGCCACCTTGCTCAACGCACGGTTGATCGCAACTCGTGACACCGAGGACGCCCACAAACAGTTTTTCATGTGACCATGTTAGGAGCAATTATCGCGGCTGGAAAATGCCATTCGCTAAAGTGAAGTTCCTCTGATTAATGGTAGGATCTGTGTCATGCCCTCCCCAGCCGCAGTTAGCGGCTGTTTAGAAACGAAAAAGCAAAGAGGAGCTCAAACGGACCGTAAAACCAAACAAATCTAAACCGTGCAATGGGGACTACCACCACATGATGTTTAAAAGCTGAGTAAAACCAAACCAAGCCCAACAAAACATGTTAACTGTCTTCCTAGGGAAAAAATCAAAGAACAAAAACATGTTTTAAGGTACCGTTTTTTTTCTCTAGCCATAATATCTGAGATACAGTGGGGGGTTTTCCATCAGGAAGGACATGCTGGTATTTTGTTGTATCTAGTTTTCAGACATCATAAAACTCTTACAGTCGTATCGCGTGTTCAGAATTAAATTAATTCAGGTTGGACAGGACATCTAGATTTCAACTTGTCCACCCCCTCGCTCAAAGCAGGGCTGACATTGTTGGTGGACTGGGCTGCCCACTGCCTTTGCTTCAAGGCATCACATCGTTGTTTGTAGTGGCCTCCAAGAGGATATGTTTGGAGGAGAGTAGCAGCAGATAAACAAGAAATGTACCCTTGTAAAGCCCCTGGAAGAGTAAAAACACCTGGCAGACCATGGCTTTGTCAGATGCTCTCTTGGCAGTGCCCAGTTGCAGCACACAAGAGAAAACTCAAATTTCCATGTGTGTCTCAGGTACCTGAATGCTGGAGACCATGATGGCAAATCTCTTCCATGTTAGGCCTAGAGCTGCAGAATATAAACCCCAGCCATGCACTCCAGTGGGTCAGCAGGATCCTAAGATGAAAAAGGGGGTAAACAAGGAGGGTCTGCAAAGAACATGTTCCCACCGTGCATGGGGACATACTGGTGTCTTAGGAAGGGACTACAGCCAGGCTTGCTTTCTTTCTTGCATACACAGCAAGCCAGACTGGTCATTAGAAATCCAAATTGACAGATATTTATATATCCATTAAAAACACATTATGAATACCTGCCTGCTTGAGTTTATGCTGAGGAAGCTGTATTTTCTTTGTGTCAAACCAAGCAATTCTGTAACCAGCATTCAAACCTAAGCAAAATATCTTTTTGTTCTCAAAATGAGTGTCCCAGTAATTGGGAACTCCTGTGTAAAAGTTGCTATAGGATTACTGCAGTTTGAACACAAGGCACCAGACGTGTTGGACCACAGTATAGAAGAAATTAATTTGTCTTCCTGGTTTACTGAAGAGAATCAGCAGCCCAATCCAGCCAAAACATATCTACTCATTTTATATAAATTAAAATAAATATATTGGTGTGAACAAGCAGTGGATTTGTAAAGTCTTTACTCATAAGCCTGAAATAAATAGGCTTGGCTGTCATGCATGGAGAAAATTTTTGCAGTATAGCTCCCACACTTATAAAGAGATTTTCTTTCCCAGTGCACCAAAGTAATGCAATCAGGTCTAACAGCTCCATGGTTATAATGCACCAGGCTAGAAAATGGGAATGTGGAACCAAAGGAATATTTACACAAAATGCATTGTAAATTAAATTCCTCCTGCTATTTTTTTTTTTTTTTGGTAACTTGTTTATCATTGTGGCAGATGCTTAGGTAAGAGCTTTCTCTGTCACACCTGCAGTGGAGACTGCAGTTTAGGACCCATTTTAATCTTCAGGTTTTGATTGTGCTATAGGACACCCCGGTAACTGAAGGAAGCAATTCCCTTGTTATGAAAACCAAACAAAACCTAAATAATATCATGATATACTGGTGCATGTGGAAAGGTTTCTTGGTAAATAGGTCTCTGTTTCATGAGAAATGATGCGTAATGTGAATTGAAAACAGACATTGGTCTTAGACAAGTTGGCCACTAATGCAGCTTCCTGGTTTACCAGCAAATAACTTGACCTTTTAGGGCATTTTTTTCTGCTGTTCTGTGTTTCTGTTGAGCAGTAACCTGCTACGCAAAAGGCCTTAGTGGAAATGAAACAGTTTTCCTCAAAAAAGATGTAGCCCAACATGAATTAGGGCGGCAAAACTAAGTCCTGACTAAATCACAAGGTGGTCAGCTTCTTCTGCACAACCTGTTCCCTACTAGCACTGATTTCAGGGGGACAGCACAAATCTATGAGACAAGGCAGCATGAGTAATGCTGTTATAAGAAATGCCAAAGCATTTGCTCCTGCCTTGACACTTGCTGTGCTAAAAGGTGTTAATGAATAGTCTTCTTCATCTGCGTAAAATAGCTTTCAAAACCTGAAGCCTGGGTCTGCTGACCACCTACCTTGGTGTAGAAGCCAGCTGGAGTTGTGATTGCTCAGACCCTCTCCAAGTCGTGCCTTAGACACGTTGGAATGGGTTTGATATTTTGATTTCACAGAAATGGAAAAAAAACCAAACCCTGTTAAAATGCTGACCAACATCAGGTAATTTTTTTTGTTGTAAACTTTGTTGTATTGTGAAGCTTCTAATTCAGCATTTAAGCTTGGGTCAAGGTCACCAGAACAGTGAGCTACCAGCATTACGAGAGAGTTCAGAAAAGCACAGGCATGAAATAACAGTCAGTGAGGGATATCAGAAAACTTGAAATGGAAATAGAACTTTACTGATTCATTAAAAGACCTGTTTGTGATCAGTTTTCTTTCTTTTTCCTCTCATTTTTCTTGTTTTCTCTCAGTTTTCTTTTTTTTTTTTTTTTTTTTTGTTTGATATATGAATAGTTAAAAATAGCATTTCGTCTGAATTGCAGCCGGCGTGATTATTCACGGAAGTGCTACTTGACATTAGTAATTGTATCAGAATCTGGTCTAAACATTTCTGAATTGGGCCCAATCAAATGCATGGGATTTAATAGCGCTGTGATTTTGGGCTGACTCATCTGAGAAGCTATTTTGGATTTTTCAAGGTATTACTGTCAGTAACTAGGACTGTTTTTTTCAGATCAGAATTGCATGAAAGCCATCAAAGAGCATTAAAAAAAAAAAAAAAAAAAAGATTAGTAGTCCTAGCTGGCTTTCTGTCTTTAAAAATACCTCTCTGTACCTGTAGATTATCAGATGGAAGCTGACTGAATCAGCAATAGCCTGCCTATACCATTTATTAGGTATTTTCCATCACAAATGAAGTGACTTTGGAGCTCATGGTGCCCTGCTCATTAGTATTTAATTTGAAGGTGATTCCCTAATTTTAGCTGTGCCTGGGCTCAGGTAATCAGGCTTCCCGTGTAGTGGAAAGACAGGGGCAGACTCCTCCAGGGAATGATTCATCCAACTGTCTTACAGTGGGGAAAACCACCTCCTGAAGATCCTAACCTTTTCCAGCGGTACTTACAGAGCGTTTTTTCTGCACTTACAGAGCACTTCTGCTCAGTAAGAATATGACAGAGCATGTCATGGCTGTTACTAGCAGTCTAAGCATTCATCTAAGAGACTAAAAAGCCAAGCAAGAAGTAACTTAGGAGAACAGAGGGGAAAGTTTCCAGAAAAATGTTTTAAGTCTGAAAAATGCTGTTTTTTTTCCAAATGAAATTGTTTATAAGCATAAGGTAAGCTCAGGGAAAGTTTGTCATTTTATTCTGCTAGACATGGTGGTTACCTCCAGTGCAAAGGGGTATTTCAGGTTCCCATGAGAAATCCACACTTACATAGTGACCAGCCTGTTCATTAGGCTGTTCACATGATGAATGAGGGATCTAAGCCCAAGACTTTGGTCTTCCTGATCCAATCTGGGTTGACAGTAAGGTGGCCCGTGTACCTGCACAACTGCACAGAGGGTGGACCAGATGCCTGAAAGCTGGTAATGACCACACAGGTTGTGGGGGGAGATAGAGTGTAAGTTCCATGTCCAGTTCTCTGGCAGCACTGCAACTAATGGCCACCTCTGTCATGTCATGCTGGTGGGATTGTACTGCATGGGCATCCCTAAGCAGAGCTGCCATATGAGTTTGTGAGCTCAGGGATCCTGGTACCGTGCCTGAAGTCTGTTCCATGTACTTACTTCCTAAAAATATACCCAGATCACATGCATTAGCATCTCTGAGCACCGTACTGGTTTTAGCAAAAAGTAGCGACTAACATGATATCCCTTCATCCCTTGACATGATTCTCTGGTGTTCAGCATTGACATGCTTATAAGGATAAAACTGTCCTTTGTTGGAGTGGTACCTGACCTACAAAGAGGCAGAGAGCTGGTTCTTACACTTCTAACTTCTCCTAGCATTGTGTTCTTCTCAAATAGTTTGATTGAATTAGAGTATTTCAACTGAGCCCAGAACTCTCTGTATTCCAGAATACAGTGGTAAATTGGGAACTGGTGTGGGTCTGTGTGATGGAGGCATTTCAAGGACAGACAGATTCTTGCATAGCTGTCCCGTTACCTTTGCATAAATGGTTTACTGTCCTGTTAGTCCCATACCAAAGTCTCATACATCCAAGAGACTACGCCTACCAAACACCTCCGAAATGTGGGGGGAAAGGGGACATCTGGGAGTGGTTCATGTATGAAACATCCTACAGCTCTCTTGCTCCATAGCAGGGAACTGGATTAATAAAAAATTACAGAAAATGCCAGGAGGACCACAGCAGACTTAGCTGCTCTCTTCTTCCTGGCAGAGCCCCGTTCCAGCTGCTTGGGAATCCCGGCATCCCGGGAGTTGCACTTGATCTCCTCCCATATCACATGCAGCTCAAGCGCCTCTGTTATGCCACCTTGAATTAACAGCTTCTGCTGTCTGCGTAACCTTGGCACTCACCCTCTTTCCTTCCCCAGCTTCCCTGCCTAAATATTATTTCTACTTGCGATAACTTTGCATTACATCACCATGGTGAGATGTCCTCCCTTGTCACTTCTGAGCAGTTGTTGTATGCTTCAAGACACTGTTCAGCTTTGGAAGCAGTTGGCCCATGATTTTTTTTCTCATGATGGGACTGATAAAGCTCCATAGTTTTGTCTCTTTCTATATAACACCTGTATCAAATGTAGGGTAAAACCATTGCTTTTTGAAAATAGTTTCTGAGTGTCATTCTCACCAGCAAATGAAATTTTAGTCAAGTTATGTGACTTAAGGCTGAATGGCCAGCATGGAAAAGGACATGCCCCAGCTACCAGGGTGTCCTCTAACACAATTTTAAGTTCTTAACCAACACAAGGCAATGTACAGGGTGTTTTTTAAAATGGGAGAGATGGATCTGTCCATTACCAATGGATGTTGCTAAAAAGACTAAAAATGGCCAAGGTTTGGCCTATCAGAAATCCATGTTTGGTTTCCATTACCACCCACAGCATTTAACTATCACAAAGTATTTATCAAGAGGGTCAGAAAGTGTTATGAAACACCTATGGGGAGCCCTCGGTGGGCAGAAACTGAGGGTAAGAGAAGATATCTAAATTTCTGCTGACATCAAAGTGGATTTAACCACCTAAATATCTTTTCCAGAAGTATTTTTGTAATTATTTTCTTAAGCTCGTGAGAGTCCAAGAGATTAAAATCTGTTCCTGCTTTTCCAGTTTGAGCCTCTTCAGCACATTGGTCCCATCTGCACTGCAGCACCTCCTCCCCTCCTCTCCCTTTCATCAGATTTCCACCTTTAATCAATAATTCTAGTGGTACCATAATTCCAAGAAATTATCCTTTTTCCATTCAGGAGGATATGGAGACTGTTGCTGGAGTCATTAGTCCTGATCAAGGGTGCTGCCTGAGCTCACCTAACATGATGTGATCAACTGGAGTGCTGGTGGCTCACAGCCAATATATTCTCTATCATAAAAATCATTGGGAGAAATCATTTGTGCACATTTTAAGTAATTTGGAATGTTTTTTAATAGAGGGGTGAGAGGGGGAAACAGAAGGCAGAGGAGAAGAGGTTGGTGAAAAAAACAAGGGAAGGAAGACTCCATGCAACAGCTAATTTCTAGGAGAAATCTTTATTTGCAGCTCCTTATTGCAGCTTTAAGAATTAAATGGGCTTTTTTTTTCACAATTACTTTGTTTTGCTCCTTTTCAGTTTGTGTGCGATTCTTCCCATGCTGTTCAGTGGACATCACAAAATTTCCAGGAAAAATTTGGTGGAGGCTGCGGAAAACCTGCTACAGAATTGTCGAACACAACTGGTTCGAAACTTTCATCATATTCATGATCCTGCTGAGCAGCGGAGCCCTGGTAAATGTTACAGGATTTCCTACCTGGTTGAAAGTGGACGTGGGTCTCGGGGAAGGTGTTCTCCAGATAGCTGTCTCTAAGTCTTTATGAAGCCCTATTGTTCACTTCTCAAAGCAAAGCATGTTTGGGGCTAAAACAGGTCTTCTGCTTTTCCGATTTCACCTGCCTTTACCATAATGGGGGGGGGAAACTGTCTGCTGTTATAACATAAAATTATGATGTCCACGTGTGTTGAAAAGCAAATCTTTAAGGAAGTCTGTGAGAAGAATTATCCCAGAGTTACTGTTCAGCGTCCCATAACTGCTTCATGGTTGTTCCCATCTGGAGCTTGTATTTTGCTCCAGGGATGGCTTCTTGGGGTTTTTTTGGCTTTTATTTTTTTTTTTTTTAACACATTTTGTAACCACAAAGCAAGATCACAGGGGGCACTGAATCAGTGCTACACATGGAGCTAGTGGGTGCCAGTCATGTTTTGAACAGACTTTGGCTTAAACCCCTGTATGTTCCCCACATACAGCTCCTCCTTCCATCCAAATGGATGTGTATGCATGGAAGCTGGATGGTCATTATCCAGGACTCTGATAAAGGATCCTCTTCTCCTGAGATCCCACTGCATACTGGGATTATCCTCTCTCTATTGTCCGCCCTGGGCTCTTCATAGTGATGGCAGCACATATTTATGTTGCTCAATTATGTGTCAGGAATGTCACTGAAGTTAGTAGGATTTGTCTCAGGTTTTTATCTGGGCATAGAGCAAAGGGATATATCAAGAGTTCTCCAGGCTTTGGTCTGGTGGTCACCGATCTTCTCCTCCCTGATGAAGTAAGAAATACACCTACTAAAGTTGCAGGCAGTACCATGTTTGGACAGGTTATCCGTGTGTTTCTGGAGGTGATGATTAACTTCAGCCAAATGGATAAACCTGCCTTAAATAGTAAGAGGAACATCATCTTAGAAAGGTGCCTGCTTCACCTCCTTAGGGCAGAAAGTCATGATGCAGGACAGCTGGTAAGGTAAAATTTAGTAAAAAGGGCTGTAGAGAGAACAGGCAACAAACAAGATAAGAGTAAACTTACAGCACACCACAGCACCGCACAAAAGCCAAACACCCCACTGGGTTGTATAAATAAGCATGTTCTTCCACTCCAGTTGGCATCAAGGAGGCCTCAGCTGGAGCACTGGCTTCAGCTCTGGGCATTGCACTTTGGGAAAGACATGGGCTAATTGAAGAAACTCCAGAGGAGAGCAACACAAATTATCAGTGGCCTAAAAAAAGAGAAAAAAGGAAGTACTGGGTTTATGTAGTTTAAAGAAAGTCTCTGCAGGGAGACAAGAATAAATGTTGATGGAAAAGGAAAGGAATGGACCGTTCTCCAGGTCCACCAGGGATGGGCTGAAATTTCACCCAGTGGATTTTATTTTATTATGAAAAGCAAGAGGCTAAAGAACTGGGTAAATAGTAGGCTGCTGAAAAGTGTCATAGTTTTGGTGAAATTAATGTAGTCTGCCAGTTTTTGTACCAGTTTGAGGATCACCATGTTAATTTTTTTACACATTTTAAAGGAGGCATGTCACTTGCTATAACACGCATTAGATGAATACACTTCCTTACATATGTAATTAAAAGTGCCTTAGATACTGAACGCTGCAATATAAATCTCATTTAATTTTCATTGCATGCATTCATTTACTTTTTTGCGATTTTCAATTTAACCAGTGCAATTCTGTATAAGGGCAAATTATGCTGCATTTTCTCACATATCAGCACTGTGCTTCAGTATTTGGATGGAAGATGTTGGAGGGAATACACAACTTTTTTCCTTCTGTTATTCTTGGGTGAGCTCTTCCAAAAACTGAGCTCATCTGGCTACATCCCTGGGACGTGCTAAGTTCTTAAGGGAGTTTAAAAGCCAGTATATATTTGTGTGTGGTAGTTAAACCATCATAATATGTCTATAGCTTGCTGCAAAAGATCCAAACCCCTTTCTTATGCATTTAAGCCATAAGCACCTTAACTGGGATTCTGTGTTTTAATAGTAAGTATGGATAACACTGCAGGTATCCTCTTTAACTCTTTTTCAACACGCAAAGCAAAGCAGGAAAATAACCCTTAATGATGTTTTATATTGCAAAGATTTCATCCGTTGTACCATAAAGCAATGCAAAGCACCAGAGTTTTGTCATTTGGGTAATATCCATAGCTCATACAGAAGTACAGTGCACCTGAGGCACGCAGGTAGTGTATTTTTCATCCCTTATTAAGCTGCTTCCTGACTCACAGTGTGCTTTTAGTAGACAAAACACAATATATTTTTTGACAAGTCAGTAGAAAATAGGGAGAGTAAAGGAGGGAGAGGAGGAAATCGCTTTAAATAGTTTGTTGTTATTTTTGCAGTAATTGCAAAGTACAGCAAGTCATCTGACAAAGTGAGTGAGCCCCTACAAGAAGCGATAAACTCCAATCATCTCTCTGTGTATTGTTTTCGGTGGCTCTCTCCAACAGCTCTTTCACACCCTTGAAATATCATTTTTGAAGGCAAGATAGGAGACAGAGTTGCAGTGAAAACGTCACCCCAAAGTGTGGGGACAAATGGACAAGCTTTGGCACAGGGTGCCAGAGCTTTCTTGTCAGTTTAATTACTGTTCCCTGGCAGGCAAAAGAGCAGTGTGACTGCTTGAGTGACAAGTAACACACTTCTTGTATCTCCAGGCACTGGGTGTTTGCTAACTTTCTGAAGTTCCTCAGAAAGCAGCTACAGATCTTGAAATATGTAAATGCAGATAATTAAGAAGATTAGCGCAGATCCCCTCAAATAGTGTTTCGCTTTCTTGCTGCCAAGTGCTCCGGGTCACACGATGGGACGAGAGTAATATATATCAAAGCTTGGGTCATCCAGGTTACAGGGACACGGGAGCAGCTTGTGTAATGACAGTAGCAGGGGAAGCAGACCGTAACCGCTCCTCAAAACCCCAAAAATGGGCCATATGTATGCAACCTTAACACGAGGATCCTGCGTTTTATTTCATATATATTCTAAAGTCAAAGCTAAATTATGAGACAGCTTTATTTGTTTTGTTTTCATGGGCATATTGCTTTATATCTTAAATATTTTAACGGGGTTATTAAGTTGCTTGTACTTGATACAGATACTGAAAGTCCTTTGATGATGCCCTGCGTAAGATTAGTTAGAGAGACAGATGAGATGGGTAGATGGATACCTTGACCTTTAAAACATAATTGTTCTGTTAAGTGAATAATAATGAGTATTTCTTGAGGCAGATAGTTGTAGCTACCTTAAATGTGATGGCTGAACAGAAGCCAGGGAACTGTGGTACTCTATAACGCAGGCTTAAGCAAGTTAATAACCCAATTTGTCATCATTAGCAATAAGATGTATTTGCCTAAATGCAATAGTCAGATTCTGCCTCCTAAAGACAAGCATCCTATGCCCTGGGGCATCTGAGGTGCCCCAATAGCAGTAGCACAGGAGCCCTCGGACGGCTTGGGGTGGCACCTTGCTCATACACGCATGTCCCCAGATCTAGGGTGCTTGAGCTCCTCCTGCACTCAAAGGATGTCTACTCAATACAGACAATAGAGGCTGGAGAGAGAGACAGCTAAACGTGTGCCTATGGTAAGGGAAGGCTGAACAGACCTCTGTTGGGGTCAGTCCTATTTGTGCCTGTGCACTCATTGTGGTGGTAACATTAAAATATATCAGAAATCACAGACAGGACAAATAATTCTATAGACTTATAGCGCAGCACCAGGGCTTTCCAACACAGCTCAGTAGAAGTTTGTAATCGATCTTTTGTACTTCCAGGCTTTTGAAGATATTTACCTTGAAGATCGAAAAAACATAAAAACCATGCTGGAATACGCCGACAAAATATTCACATACATCTTTGTCTTGGAAATGCTCCTGAAATGGGTGGCTTACGGCTTCAAGAAGTATTTCACCAATGCCTGGTGCTGGCTTGACTTCCTAATTGTAGATGTAAGTATCATTTTGGAACTAAAATGCTTCTGGTGTTGGATTTTATAATGCATAAGAACGGGCTGTTAAGTCTGGCAGCTTTCTGTTTGCAAAACGACAGCCATCACTCATTCTCAGTAACAACCCTAGCTAACCTCAAAGGAAGTCTGGAGACGTGATATGTAACCCTGCATCCCCAGGAATCAGCGTGCCAGAGCAGAGGAGATCACTGCTCAGAGGTGTCACCCTGCTAATTTGAGTCACATTCCCTTCTCGTTCCTAGGAGCTCTCTTTTTCTTTTAGCATTTAACATCTCATTCCACACTCCTGCCTAGCACAAGGTCCAGTTACCTCCAACTGCTCCACACATGACCTCGACACACAAGTCTTTCAGCAGATTAGAGAAGTTGTCCTTGGCGTAGTTTCCTGGAGAGGCTGCCAGGGGCACGTAACAGTATGTTCAGTACCATCTCCCAAGTATTTACCACTGAAGGAGTCCAGAAGAAGGCGTGAATAGTCCTCCTGTCAAAGCAATTTCACTATTACAAAACCTTACAAAATACTCCAAATCCTTGAAATATCACTATGCTTAGTTGCCCTACAAGGATAATCCTTAAAAGCAAGTAATAGTTGAACAAAAGGGACCTCATGGCCCAGGAGTGTTGCTAGAACTAGGCATGTCCCCTCCAAAGTTCCACATTGCCTGGATGTGGGATCTGCCAAATTCAGGATAAGCCAGCAACACCATGTCCTCCTGATGAGGGTTAAGGTTTCATCACAGCCTATCAATAAGGAGGCAATTATCTCCCTGAGGCCATTTCTTATTAGCTTGAGGTATTAATGTGGAAGGCTGGCAGAGCTCTGCCATGACTGTGTAACTTATTAAACTTTTGATAAATTATTTTTCCCCATTTTACATCTGAACCTTGACTCAGGGGAGAGCTGTGCTTTCTTTGGCCCTGGTCCAGGAAAGCACTTCAATGGGACAATTTACTTGTTTGAAGTTATGGACATGTCTAAGTGCACTGCTGGATCAGAGCCTTTGGAAGCTTCACCAGAGCTTTAATAAATTGATTTATGAAAAGGAAGTTCTTTACATGAATTGTAGGTCATAAATTCCTCTTTGCATACAGGCTTGGAAACCTCTTAAAGGGAAGGCACTCGTTGTTCACAGAATAGCTTCAACAGAAGAGGAAGGCCTGGTTTAATTATTTAACCACAAAATTGGAAACCACCAGTTCCTAAGTTATAGCCCAACCCCGAAAACTCTGCTTACTGTGGTTTAGGTGGAATGACACAGCTTTTCTTTCCTGGTTTCTCCATCTGTAAGATGGGACTAATACATAAAGTATTGTATAGGCTTCCAGGAATTTGTTAGTGGAGTTATTGTTTTAATGAACTTCTGAAGACTAGAAGGGCTGGATGAGGGCTTGATATTGTCACAACTCTAAGTAGGGGTCTTCCTGATGGGAACAACAGTTCGTACAATGAATTTGCTGAAGTAGTTTGGAGACCAGCTGCATCATTCAAAGTTTAAAATGAAATATATCTTAGAAATATGTACTTTATGGCATGATAAGAGAGTAAAATGGAAACAAAGCTAAATCCTGTCCTCCATGTGAAAAGGCCCCATGGAACAGAAACTGCATGAGAATGTAAAGTCAGTATGTAACCCCAAAGTTTAGGCACATGTTTGCTTTTTAATAGTGGGGTTTGTGGATATAATGACAGATTTTAGAGGCAGTCACAGGTGGGCTGGGAAATGGGCTTCAACCTCCCCTGCTACGTATCCGTAACACATTTGACATAGAAGAGTGCTGTGGGGGAAAGAAGACCTGGGCCCCTGGGACTCCCCTTATTCCCAGAAAATCCACCCCAGAGCCTTCTTACTGGCCCAGAGATTTTATTTTCTTAACCCCCATATTTTGTAGGCCCCGGAGCTAGTCAAAAAGTTGCTTCATCCCTGAATCGTTTTAGTTAGTAATTGACTCAAGAAAATTGCTTTCCCTTTAGTGTTCTCGGTGAATAAAGCTTTTACCCATGCCCCATTCTTTTCTTCAAAGCCATTTCCCAATGCGGATTATGAGATCCCGGTACTATATTTTTAGTGGGTTTAACAGATGCTCTTCTCCTACCCTATTGCTCACGCACCCGGCCACTCTGAATTGGCAGAGTAACATGCTATCATTTTTCTAGCACACTTTTTACTTCAATTTACATTTTCTTTTTGGTCCTTTGAGAACCAAATCACTGCAACTGAGCTGCAGAAGGGAGTGAATGGGCGAATTAGCTGCTCCAAAAGAGGCAGATGAACCACTTGTCTGATTTTCTCAAATTTATTTGTTTAAAATTATTCACTTAAAAATTCCTGATCTGCAAATTATTCATTAGCAGTTTGGTATTGGTATTCAAAATTTAAGCTGTGATAGTTGATTTTTCATTGGACATGTGAAACCATCTATCATCTGTGTTTTCTCATTGTACAAATGAAACTCAGAATCCTTTTTCTGTTGTGAATAATTCATAAAACCAGCTCAAAATTTACAAGTATTCACGATTTCTAAATGGCAAGTGAACCCAGAGGGGGTATAAGAATTTTGCTGCTGATTTTTTTTTTTTAAATTATTTTTTGTACTTACCCTGCCTTGTGAAAGACCTTTGACACTGATTTGGGCCTGTGGAACAGCAAAGGCTCCATCTCATCTTGCAAAGCCTGAACATCAAAACACACAGTAATCCACGAACGGAGAGTTATTATTGCTGGATGTAGAATCCCTAAAGGATGATCTCTGATAATGGGCTTCTCTGCATCTCAAAGAAGTGTGCTAGTGTAGCAAAACCCTAAGAGAGTGCTTTTAAACACATTGCAAAACAATAATGTCCTATCAAGAATGCTGCAATGGATTCTTTGGGAGGAAGGGAGAAAGGAGTAATCGAACCACAAAATACAGGCTCATTTCAATTTAGGGCACCTGGGAAAGATGCCTTGGATGTTTTGGATATACTGAACAAATAGCATTAATGTACATGGTACTTCCTTGCAAATGACAAGTATATTGCTAAAACTAACCCCTTTCTGCAAAGCTTCTCTATGCCCATGAATTGGAGTGGTGGGCACTCAGTTCACAGCTCTTTTCAAACGAGGGAAAAGCAGAGGCTGCAGTGTCTCTGAAGTGTGGACAGCCATCAGTATCACTGTCGGGAATGGTGTTTATGCACAGCCCTCTTTGCTAGGATGCACAGGCAAATATTTTCACAAAGAACAGATATTTTCCAAGCATTCATGCAATCAAAACCTCTTTGTACATAGCAGATTAAACAAGGAGTCTGAACTTGGCCAGAGACAGAGGCACATGGCATTCAAAACGAATGTTTATGAAAACTGCCCTCATCAGGCATGTCCTGTGACAGGCGGAGGCAGTTGGGTTTTAAAACAAGAGGCAGATAAACTCCACCGTTTGTGCACGCTGGTGTCGTGTTTGATGTTCCTTTCAATTGTTTCCTCTGACCTATAAATATTATCTTGAGCTTATCGAGTTTGAGCTTCAGCCAATTAATTCTGCGCTAGGTCCCGGTCTCTGCTGACAGGGGATGGATTATTCTGTTGCAGTGGTCACTTCGGGAAAGGCATCAATCTGGAGCTTAGCATCATTCAAAGACTGGAGGTGTTGCACTCACCAGCTTCTTTGCTTGCTGATCAGGCACTGAAGGCAGAGGGGAGACGCTGGTACCCTACAGAAGTCATCGGGAGAAAGCTGTTGGGAAAAGAATGTAAAGTCCCTAAGACATTAGTAAGAATGCTCAGAAAAAAAAAATGACAGCCGAGTTTCGTTGCCTGTGGCATACACAGAAAAATCCTCTTAAACGGGCAGTAATGTCATCTCTCTCCAAAAGTCCGTTATCGCAAATCCATCGTCTCCATTGCAGCTTTTGTGTTCAATTTAATTGACCAAAAGTTAGTCCCAATCCAGGCTTAAAAAAACTCCCTGATTTCAGACATGAGGGGAGATGAGTGTTTCTCCACCAATTCTTTCTAAGATTATCCCATCTTTCAAGATTTAATACTTGGGGAAAGCTATTTTCTTAAGCAAGTGGTTTTTTAGAGATGCTGGCTGCCTCCTTCCCCTTCAGTCATCTCCAGCAATGGGTCCTAAAGCTACATCCTGCAGCGGGAAGGGGAAGATCATTCTGGCTGCCTCCTTCCCCTTCAGTCTCCAGCAATGGGTCCTAACACTACATCCTGCAGCGGGAAGGGGAAGATCATCTTTAGTTCTCAGTTTTTGTCCCGATGCCCTACCAGTTTCTCTCCAGGTGAGTCATCACAAAGAAAGATTGCTCCTTTCCTCCCTTTTCCCAGAGACTGCTCTGCCGCCGTGGAGGCAGGGACTCACAACAGCGTTAAGCAGTATATCTGCCTACAAAATAGTTCAAGCGAGGCTCAGCAATGGATTTGGAGGCCAGACATCTCAAATGAGTTATTCAACAAGTCCACTAGGCAGGACGTTGTAGACGCTTTTATGGTAGGAAAAGAATATGTATCTTTCCCTCCCTCCCCGTACCTTTTGTGAATGGTTATAGCAGAACACGTTCCTGGTGTTTGCCTGGAGCTGCTGATTTTGTACCTAGAGCTCTGTATTCTCCATTGAGCAGCTCTCCTAACTTTCTGCTTACTGCCAAATTGCCCGTTTGCTTGTTTGAGAACTGCTCATGAATGTTCAGTCATTCAACTCACCATCATTTTCACTGAATGCTTAAAAAAATATAGATATTACATTTTCCAAGATAGTTTCCTGGAAAGCACATTCTCTAAGATTTCTAGTTAGTTTACTTCACTGCCAGACAAGTTAAAGAGCAGCTAATAATTTCTGATTTTGAGATGAACAATTCAAAACAGTCTTTCTATCCCTAGTTAAAAATTGAATTGAATTAAATTATGCCCTTGTGTTGGATTGTCTTTAAGTGACAATTAAAAACTTGCTGTGTGAAGTAAATATTGATGGCTTCTGATTACTTTAATTGTTTTTTCCATCTGTATTCCCTGTTGATTAGCAAGGTGATTTCTGTTTGCTTTACCAGTAATTACACAATCTGCTGTAATGACTTGTTCCCAAACAGCACTGAAATCCAATTTGTATTCTTGGGAAATTACCCTAAAAGCATGTGGATTTCGTTTACTTTCTGTTAAGAAAAGCACACAGGAACAGAATGACAAAAACACAGCCAAGGCAAAGTAAAAATATTATAGCTTGTCACTTGGAGAAACATCTCAAGAGTGAACTTATTAGTGCTCTCTGTGAGTTATCAAAAATCCGTGGGTTACAACAGGGCACTGTTACTCCAGAGCTCATTTTTTGACTAGTTTTCTTCCAGTTCCTCAAGGCAAATGCTCATGTGGGATTTTTGAAGATGTCTCAGTGCACATTCTTCTGGGCCTCTGCCGATGGTATAAATCTCCCAGATAACTAACAGAAAAGAGAATCCCTCTCCAGAAGCCAGGGAGCCTGCTTATTAGGAAGTTAAAAAAAAAAAAAAAAAAGAAAAAGAAGGAAAAAAAAAATGGTGGTTTACTATATGTTGCCTAATTCAGGATAAGTGAAAAAAAAAATTCCACATGAAGATGAGATAAGTGGTTTTAATGTGTGTTAGCAGGTCAGCGGACGCTGTAAATCTCCCTTCTGCCTCCCCATGTTTTATCTCAACATAACACATGCAAAAACATCCAAATGCCTCCTCTTATCTTGGGTTGCACCTCATGTTAGTTACCACATAGATGCTAAAAGGAGAGCAACCAGGCTTTGCCAAGGGGAAGCACAAGGTTGGTCTCAGACAAGGCACAGCAGGACAAAGCACGCTGGAGACGGAGGGAAAAGGGACAGTAAATTAAGGTGAGGAGAAAAGTCCAGCAGTAAGCACAGCTCACTGCCTGCTAACCCCTTGCGAAGCAGTTGCAATAGGAAGAATTACTGCAATTACTGAAGAATTTCAATTACTGAGGGAGAATTTCAACTTTTGAAAGTGGTGTAAAAAAACCCGCCTCAACTCAGATTGTGCTGAACTAGGTTTACCAGCCATTTTCATTTCTTGAAGTTATTTAGAGATGGGGCCCATTTCAATGACCTTTTTTAGAAGAATATGCTTGAAAAGAAAATAATGAATAAAACCCTTGAGCTCTCACATGCATCTTGCTTGGCCCTTTCCATTGCTGTGAGTGTAGCAGCCAAATTCCTTATACAGAGATGTTCTCCCTTGCACAGAGGATCAGAGCTGGGACAGAGATGTAGGCTGTATTTGACAGTCCAGACAGTGTCCCACATGCTCTTCAAGGACAGAGGAGGATTGTCCTACAGGTCCTCTCCCTGAGGACCTTTGCAACCCCTTCTTCCCACCACCCCTGTGGCTCCAGATGGCCAGGGCTGCTCAAGAGACTGGTGGCAGGAGAAGGGTGAAAGAAGAAGTGAAGGGAGAGATGCAGCCTGCAGAGGGGTCAGGGATTCTTTATTGTGGAGGGAGAAGTCAAAGAACTTGGGATCAAATTTGAAAGCTGTGCCCCACTGGCATAGAGATTTTGTGCTGGCCTCCTACGCTGGTGTGACTGGCTTTGGGCTAAGGCAAATGAAGATGAGGATTTGTGCTTGTAGTATGGAGGACTCCTACTTGTACCGTCATCCTTTCTAGCAGAAATCAGGGAACCTATAATTCCTCAGAGTCCCTCTCCATCCTAGCATATTCAATACAATATTAGGATCAACTCAGATTCAAGAATCTAATGAAACAGATGAAACATATTTCCCACATCAATTTGGTATTTTTCACATTGATTGGCAACATCTGATTAAACAAATGCTTTAGGGAATCGAGCAAATCCAGAACAGCACCTTGTGGAAACAGCCCCAAAAGACTTTTCTCTCTTTTTTATTTATTTATTTTTTATTTTTGCATCACATCATATGTAAGTGGGGCTGATCCTAATCCTGCCCAGAAATAAGCACGCCTTCAGCTCAGCACCTCAGCTCCCACCGGCTGGGATGGAAATGGAGCAGAGTCGATGGGGCTGAGCCCCCAGGGGAATGTTCTCACAGTAATCACTATGCACACCCCTGGCGTTATAATGATGTCTTCAAATAATAAATAATAATCAAGCATATTCCCCTCTACTCCTGGCAACAGCATTCAGCATCAAGAAGGAACCCTGGGATGAATCGTGTGGTGTTTTTGGAGATCTTTTTAAGGGGAGAATATCTTTCCTCTTCAGCTGCCTGAAATCAAGGCTGTCTCCACACGGCGTCTGGATGAGAAGCAGAACGTAGTTGATGATGAAGAAATTCTTTTGCTCTAAATCTCGGTAGAAATACCAGACTTTTCAAGGCAGCTGCACCCCCACAGCCGCTGCTGCGACAACAAGGAGGAAGACTTTGGGTCTTGGCCAAGGTTTGGCCGATCAAGGAGTGCCGTGTGGTCCCCAAAAAAATCACAGCAATCCCTCTGCCATCCCCATCCAGTGCTGATAAAGAGAGGTCTGGCAGAGGTCTGTCTGTTTGCAGAGAAAAAGTGAATTGAGAGAGGCTGAAAATCCATTTGGAAAGGGTGGGGTGGGAAAACTGCAGATCAATAAGTCAGTTTGCCATCGCCTCGCTGAATGTAAGCTCGCAGCAGCAGGTCGTTCGACTCGCCCTCAGAAATTAGCTGAGGTTTAATTCTTGATTCGCAGCCATCTGCCTTGGGAATTGACTGGAGTTGTTAGAAAAGCCGGAGCAGGTGTAAAGGAGGTGACAGATTAAGAGAACAGCGAGACGTAAAGAGGTTCTTCTGGAAACCGCCAGGAAGCAATTAGGATGCAGGAATGATTTATTTAAAAGCATTTAAGCCAACAGGAGTGGCACATGCTGTTTGCAACAAGGCTGCCCTCTGAAAAGGAAACAGCCTTGAAAAGCGTGGACATGAGGAACAGGAAACAAGCTGAGAAGATGGAATATTAACAGAGTTTCACAGCCTTTGAGTATTGGATGGGGGAAACAAAAAAAAAAATTTAAAAAAAGGAAAGAAATGTCCCAGAGAAAAAAAAACATGATGTAAAAGCCTTTTTAAACCCGAGTTATATGAACTAGCGTTGGGCTTTCCAGGAGATAATTTTTGTTTATAATTAATCCAGGCACTCATGTAGCCCATCATATTATAATACATGAGAGCACTCCACAAGCAGTAATGAACTCCACTGCCGGTGAGGGAAGCTGCTCATTAACTCATTTGCAGATGAGCTTTCATCTCCATGCCATGGACTAACTCCAGAGCAGCCTTAAGGATTTCGTAGTCTGTACCTGAACACGAGGGTTGTGCTTCAAGAAAACAGGTAGCAGAGGTGGGAATTTGCTTTAGGTGACCTAAGTATCTCCCCAGTGTCCTAATTTTAAGATTTTTACTTTATGCCCTTCATTCATAACATGCAATTTCTGGATAGGCAGGTGCAGTTAGATGGTTAGGCATCTATAGGACAGAAAATACAATGTTAGGGTGAAAGGTTAAAGAGATATTTTTAAAAAATTAGCTGATAATAAACATCTGCTGAGAAATGGTAGATGCTAGATGGAATACCAACCTTATTACAACCCATTTTCACCCAACAGTATTTCAGAGTGGCAATAAGAAGTTCCCTGTATTTCAATTTATTTGCAAATTTCCCTTTCCCTGTAGTTTTTCCAGTTTACATTTTGGGGTATGGGCCTAATTT
Organism: Calidris pugnax; assembly: GCF_001431845.1. Taxonomy (NCBI): domain Eukaryota; kingdom Metazoa; phylum Chordata; class Aves; order Charadriiformes; family Scolopacidae; genus Calidris; species Calidris pugnax. Next base: position 5,139,978 of record NW_015090864.1, read on the forward strand.
TGTTCCTTTTTAAATCAAGGGGAGCAACTTGGGACTGCATACCTGGCTTTTAAAGCCATCAGGCTGCTCCTCAGGCTGTGGAGATCTGCTCTTTGGGTAATGTTGTCCTTGGCAGCAAGGGACAGGAGAAACCAGACTGGATTGAAAAGAGGTACCCAAAGTAATCCAAGCTCTCTTTCTTCTACTTTTTTTTTTTTTTGCAAAAAAAAAAAAAAAAATGAATCCCAAGAGAAAAGCAAGACCCATCCCAAACAAACTTTGCTGAAGAGGGGATTAGGTGTCCCCCCCCTTTTTTTTTTTTTTGGCAAAAAAAAAAAAGAAAGCACAATTAGACAGGGAGAGACAGGTGTTCCTGGGGCACACAAAAAGCTCTTGGAAAGCACTAGGGGCCTGCATTAGCAGAAACTGCTTATTTAAATAAGTGGCCAGAGCTTTCAACTCAGCTGCTGTGTTCCCTTTTGGATGTCCTTCTTTTTCCCTGCTCCCTCCCCTCTAATTTAAAGGAGCAGGTTAATTTGATGAAATCCCTAGCTGCATAAAACATGTGCTGTTGCCCAAAGCGGGAAGGAGGTCTCCTCTTCTGCCTATGTGCTGTAGCAGGCAGACATTTAGTAGAGCTTCTCCTTGTTCTCATGGGTTTTAGGATTTATATGACCAACCAAGGAGGATTTTCACCATTTTTCAGGAAGAACTCCTTGTTCCCTGGGCTCTGCTATTAATTCATCTCAGTGGTGATCTGGGGTTAAATCAAAAATGCAGTCTATGCTGAGCAGCATCTCTCTTTGAATGTTGTTGCTCAGGTCTGCTTCCAGCTCGGTCCAGTGGGTGCTGGCTGATTATCTGAAATTATGGGCTTTTCAGCTGGTGAGAAGAAACACAAAAAAGAGAGGAATGTCCCCTATCCCATCTCAAACTCCTCTCCTTTTTATAGGAAACTCTGTCAGCCCCAGGTGAAACACTGCTCCCAAAGTATGCACCCCTCAGATTACTGCTGCCATCATAATTTCATGGCTGGGGAGTCTGTGTGTTTTACTAATATGCTATAAAAATGTATGTATATAGGAAAGAACCCCATTATTGTTATAAATGCAATTGCTCCTTGGGAAAAAGAGTCTGTGATCTTTTGATTAAAGACCTTTTCCACTGTGTGTGCTGAAAGGAAGCTGCATTAATGCACTTCCTCCTTTATAGTTGTTTTTCTGTAGCTTTAAAATTCTCTTTTGACAACTTTGCTGGGGTTTACACTAGTTTACAACACTGATTTCCTAAGTTGCCATCAGATAGTGAAGACATATATACCTAGTGTGTAACTTTATCTCTGTGCATGCGTAGTGAACAATTTTAATTATAAAAAAATTCTGCCTAAATCTTGAATTACTGTGAGCACCAATGTACTCCCTATGGGATCCTTCAAGGAGTTTAAAATTTTTGAAATTTTAAAGGAATGCACCATATAAAGACTACTCTTGGAAAGAAGCTGAAATGTTTTTAAAAGAGCTCAGTTTGCTGCTGTTGCCCCCGGCTTTTGCTTCTCAGAGGTGGACACATGGCACACCATGGCCAGTATGTTGAGATAACACTGAGCACAGTGGCAGTCTAACACTAAATAAGGCAGATTTCTCATCTCAAGAATGACAATAATGCATTAAAATAGTAAAACAAAAATAGTGGCTGTTACTGAGAAAATGTCCTGATTCCCAGACAAGACTTTTTTTTTTGGCCAAATGTAATCTAATAGTGGATTGTCAAAATAATTAAGAAATTCAGACATTAATCTTATTAGAACATACAAGCAATAACTTTGAACAGTTATCAGCGAAGCAAGTCTGTTTTCAGATCATTGCCTGTGTTCTAGCGGGCTAAATTAATTGATTCTTCTTGATTTTTCCCTGGAAACACGTAAAAATGCCATACAACAAGGCACTCTAGACCTGAGCTGTTAATGCCACTAAGTCACGTAGGTGACAGGAGGCTTTTAAAACACCTGGTAATCCCCATGGGTGATATTTCTAATGTTCAATGCAGTCACAAGATTTAAAAACTCTCATGTTTTTCTTGAGCATAACACTGAAAATGGCAAAAATGAAAGCTGTGGGTTTCATTTCTCTCTCCCTTTACCCAGCTCTAGGAGGCTGTCACACAAAACATAGTAAAATCTACATAGCTAAACTTGTATATAGATATATGTAGGACTAGAGAAATGCAGGTCTATAGGTATATAGGTGTATATATGTATAGATAAAATATATTTATAGATACAAAGAAAATAAGGTACAGGAGCAAAAAACTTCCCTAAATTCCAGGATCAGAGAGCTCAATATCCTCTGCCTGTCTACAATGGCAAGAAGCAGCCAAAGTGTGTAGGTAACATCATCATGACTTTCCCTGGAGCTGGAGCTTTGCTGGGAAACTCTACCATTGATCCAGGCAGTAATTGCTGAGTCTTTCAGGGTTTCCACTCTTTCAGGGTGGAATAAATTTTGGGAAATGGCTGCAAGTGCTGTGCTCTTGTTGGGCTGTGCTGAGGTGATATGAGGAGAGCAAAAAGGAAGAGCTGCCACATGATTGAAAAGCCCACGTGGTTGGTAGCTTTTGCTGTTAATGTCTGTGGAGGCAGGATTGCATATACTGAGTTATGAGGACGACTCCCCACCTTGGAGACCCTCATTGCTGGCCAGGCTCTACACTGGGGTTCACATTAGATAACACATTCCGGTGAGGGCATCATCCTGGGGACTCCAGAGGAGTTGAATAAACAGCAAGTCAAGGGGATAAGGAATAGTTTAGAGCTAACATGGAGGACATTATTATTATTTGATTAAGTTAAGGGAAGGAAGGTTTAGACAGAAAGCTGTGAAAGCTTCTTAGTAAGATCTAAGAGTTTCTGGAAAAACGCTCAAGGGAGATGCTGGAAGCAAAACATCTGCAAATAAGAACAATAATAAGGCTTCTTGGGTCAGAAGAAGCGCACAGGAGGATGAGATACTCTGTAGCTTACCTGTAGAAGACGTGCCATGTGAAAGGTGAAGATGAGGTGAAAGCTCAAGCCCAACAACCCAACAGCAGGTTGTGTGTTTATGGGAAATGGTTCCAGGTGATAGTGAGTCCTTGGGAGTCACCTGCTCTCCACAACATTACAGTGCTGCCTGATCTTTAGAGGTATTTGTTTTACTGAAAAACCTACAAAACTGTTTGCAAACAGAAAAGATTAGAAATGCGTGCCATATTGTGAATCTGGAGGTTATGTTGACCCTGGAGGTGTTTTTTGGGTGCGAGCAAGTTTCTGATACCGAGCAGAGCACAAAGTAGAACCTTGGAGTAGCTCGGGGCTACACAGCCTTGTAACAGGAAAAAAAAAGTAACAGAAACAGCTGACTTCACCTTTTGCTGTGACTATGTGGGGCAGTCAGCACCAATTTTGAAAACTGCTTGATTTTCTTCCTAAAAATAGCCTTCCGGGTCACTTTTAATCAAGTCCAAACGGCCAACTCCCTGCCTTAGTAATTCTCCGATAAATAAAATTTGACGGGGATACCTTCAAAACCAACAGCCGAGCATTTAAACAAGTTGTCTCAAACTCAGTTCTGACTCCAGCCTTGTAAATCATTGCCAAATATCACTCAGCTTCACGGCCTAATCCTCTGAAGAGGTAGCTAATGCTGTGTAAATCTGTGTCAGGAGGACAACAGCACCTGTGATGTGTTTCAGGGTGACATTTACGGCACTTTAAAGAAAATGGTAACCTACTCAGATCCAAAGTCTGGTCTTGCAGGATTTGAACAGAATATCTTCTGCCTTGAGAGAAAGGGTAGTTATAGGACTCAAGGGAGGAAGTGTACAGGTGCACGATCCAAGGTGGTTTGAAGACCTTGAGAAGATCTGACATTCAGTCATTGTGGGTGAAGCTAGCAAAAATGGGTGTTGGGTGATCTGTATTTGATTAATTTTATTTTAAATCTGTGCATTAATTTTACAGATGAATGAGCTTTCCTTGAAATATATGAGTGTGGAGATCTTGGTTTCTACCACTGAGCATGCTGTCATTGAGCTGTTTTTCTCATACCTCCAGCCTTTCTAGATAGGAAGCTCCAAGGTTTTGTGAGGTTAAGGCCATTTTCTGCATTCAGCTTTCCACCAAAGACAGAGATATGTGCCACAGTGTTAATCTTATAATGATATCTCAATAATGTCTATTATATTAGAGTTTTAAGATGACTTAGTTGAATGGCTGCACATTTGCTTACTGCTATTAGACAAATCCTTCAGCCCTTTCTCCTTATTTAGGCAACATTAAGTCAATGGGGAGAGTGAATGAAAGGAGAAGGCTTTGTCCTGTGTGTTAATGCAACTTCAGAGTACAAGATGTAATCAAGGCTGGTAAGAAATAGGGAAGACAGAAACATTGGAAGCCTTGGTGAGTTTAAGAAGGTTTTGAAGTCAAACCCAGATTTTTGTCTTTAACCGTGAGCATTGACTGAGCAGGCTTGAGGTGAAAGAAGCCTTACTAGTGAATATATGTCAAACCTATAGCATTACTTACTCTAAAATAACTTCTTAGGCATGCCCATGTCATGGGTTCAGATCTTAGAGATGAAAGCAAAGGCTTCACTGGTGATTTTTACCTCCCCAGTGTCTAAGAGTGATAAGACATCAGACTTTGAATCCAGTCTGCCTGTCTGCTGTGATGTTTTTACAGCACACTCACCCCTAAAATGCAGAAGTGTTTATCAAGCCCTTCCTTCAGCATAAGCCGCTGGGTCTGTACACAAGAGGTGAGTTTGTGTCACACCTTGTTAAAGAGTGAGATGTTAAAGCGTGACAGTCAGCCTCTGTGCCACTTCGTCGTCTGCAAATCTGGGCTGTCTCAACCCAGCAGATACCCAGCCTGCTGCATACAGCCCAGGCCTGGTGTCTCTGAGACCTCCTGCCCTTAGGCTTGCTGTCACCCACATGCCACAATAAAGCCATCAATAGGTAAATAATTTAACAAATTGAGCAGCTTTTACAAAGATGCTTAGCTGTGCAGACAGCGCTTGGACATAAATGAAAGCATATTCAGGAGGAAGGTTGCTCCATAGAGGACATGGGCTTGTGACTTAGGGAACCAGGCCTGTCTTATCCTCCTTTATCACTGACATCATGAGTGATGCTGGGCTGGTCAGCCAGCAGCAAGGTTGAGAGGAAAAATCATCCTACCCTAACACGAATAGGAAGATTTCCCACCAGAGCTGGCTGTCTTAACAGGGGAGCCCAGACTTTCCTTTTACATTAAGGACCTATTTTTCATATTGTGGAGAAGAATCCCTACTTTTAGACTTTGCTTCTGTCTTTAAAATGGCAATAAAGAACAAAAAAAAAGCACACAATCAAAGAGTCATGCACATCATTCTTTTAGAGCCTGCTGTATAAAGTCATGTCTATCAGCAATCTAGGAGACTTGTTTCTAATCAGTAAGTTTGAGATCAGTAATTGAATGGTAATGTTAAAGTCTTTTATCTCTGCTGGAAATGGTTAGATCTTACAGGTGCTTTCACCCAGAAAGCCCTAAATTATAACACTTATGTGACTCATCATACTTTCAATAGTGGAAGATACACACACCTTGAGGAGTGTACAGGAAACCTCCAGCATGGTCATCAAAGAGGTAGTTTTGCATTGGAGATCACTTTTCTCATCCACTTTGTGCAAGAGGGTTTCTGTGTGCTTAGTTAAAATAAAACTGACATCCTTGAAAGTCTGTATTTCTATACATTTTGTATTAGTTGAACAAGGGTTTTGTGAGTTGGTAAGAGTTCTGTATATGTGTGGGTGTAAAAATTCCTTTTTTCTGTGTTGGTCTAATTTAATATCTTTCATTTAAGGTGGAGGGTTTTTTTTTCCCCACTGTTCCAGCTGTTTCAAGCTAACCATCTGTTTCTTTTCGGGAAGGAAAGTCAGAAGAGAAGAAAAATGGCAGGACTGTACTAACAGATTGTATTTTTGCTTTGTTTCTCCATTCAGGTCTCTTTAATAAGCCTCGTGGCCAACACACTTGGATACTCTGAGATGGGTCCCATTAAATCCCTCAGGACCCTCCGAGCCCTGCGACCACTCAGAGCCTTGTCACGATTCGAAGGGATGAGGGTAAGAATAGATAAAGCATCTTTCAAAGCTCAATTGTGTGACACGGAGCACGTAACAGGGAACAGTTGCACATGGTTTTGTCTTCATTTTGTCTGCCAAAGGAAATGAATGATAATGCTATATCAAAACAACAAAATCAGAAATCCCTCCTTTGTCTTGATCGCAATTGTATTATTACAGCTTTATCCTCTGGTGGATTTAATGATAAACTAATCCTGCTGCCTAACTTGTCATATTGCGCTTCAAAAAACAGCTTTTTGGCCGAGGAAGCATCTGGCTAACAATTACCTCTCAATTATAAGGTGTATCAGGGGAAAAACCAAGCTGCAAGTTTACTCCCTGCTTTTGATATGTATTAAAATGAGACTGATTGGGAAAGTTCTTAAGGACTTTTTCACTAATAATTGAAAGAAAAATTAGAAATGCTAAAGATAGGGAAAGCAAATGAATGATTATATAAAATCTTTCCTTTGAACAGATTGCAGTTTTAATATGGAATGTCAGGATTAACATTAAAACTATGTGGCTTCTGTTTGTTGATCCATTTTGTGCATCCATGTTTTTCCCTTCTGCATTCCTTTGCTGGCGTGGCTATATCCATACAGCATACTTGTTTATTTGTTAAGCCTAACCGATATGCTAATCAATTATTGTCTAAATAAGCACTTTTATTTAACTCCTTGCACCATGCATGACTTGCAGATGGTGACAACTGTGTTCTGTATGAGCTGAGGTTACTGCTAATCTTGCAGATTGCATAGCAAGGTAAAGCAAATCTGCAACGAAATTACGCGTAAAACAATTCACACTGTTTGATGATCCCTCTATGAGGTCAAAGAAAATGCTACAGCTTTCATACTGAGGTATATTCAGGGTAAAGCTTTCCTGTAGACAAAATTTTGGTCTGAATCATCAGTGACTAAAATGTGTAGTTCATGCACTGAGCTCCTAGCAATTTACGGTTCTTATTGCAATACCCTTGCAGCAAGACAGACTGAAAGCTAGAGAGCCTAACGACTGAGCTCACCCAGGAAATGTGGTGATAGAGCAATTTATGAAAACCCTGTACCGATACTTTGCCAGTTCTGGGGATGACTGGAACTGGGGATCTATGGCTTTGCCCCATAGACCTTGTAATTTTTTAAATCACATTATTTTTGTTGAAGAAGACCAGACAAATCTAGTTGCACGCCACTCTTCTCTGTGCTAGCACTAAGACAAAAAGATTCAAGAGGCTCTATTCACCTGGGCACCTGAACCTAAATTTCTTTGTTCATCACACTCTTTTCAGCAACCATGGCAAAATTTTAAAGCTTATTCCCAAAACAAAACAAAAGCCAACTGCAAATCCTCAGCTAGCACAAAGTGATGTTGCACTACTGACGTTAACTAAAGCTCTCACTCCTATGTCATCTGATGACCTCACTCCAAGTCTTTATTAGATATACGTAAATCGAGCAAACATTGATATCAGCAAAAGCTGCACTAGTTTAACCACCAGAGTGATTTGTGCATGGGCTCTCTTAAATCAATTTAAATCTGGCTTATGAAGGCTTAGCTTCTACTGGTGGATTTGCAAGTTCAGGCGAAACCTCTTTAACATATTCTAAGCTGACATAAGAATGTTCACTCATGACTTTGCATGAGTTTAACTAAATTGGATTCAAACCTGAAAAGCAGTGGGAAGGCTAGCCCAAAGCATTGGAAAAGCGCGACTGAAAAAGGAAAGAAATAACGTGAAATAGTTCACATCTCTATCAAGAGGCTTTCTAGAGCTTTGGTGGATTTCCTACAAGGTGTAGACAGACAGATCAGCCCAGCAAGTTTTCCTCCTAACATGCTCATACTTGCAGGATCCCCTGGTCCCTGACTCAACATCCCTTTTCTTCCTGGTACCATTGCTTCAGCTGAAATATATTCAGTTTATCAGAGGTAGTGAATTAGCTTGTAAGCTATGATAAAGTGTAATTGAGAATACGTGCTATTGGAAAATCAAATCATTTTATTTTTAGTTTGTCTAACCACACTTAACACGACTAGGGACTGTTAGACCTTTCATTATTAGGAGTTCATATGCTCCAAAATGCACAGGAAAATTGCCAGCACAGTGATGGATTAAATAATGATAATGTTGAGAAGCAAACACTGACAGTAAGAAAATAATAATAGTTTGCTCTATCATAATGTCTTTTTCCTGAATAACTGGAAGATTTCTGCAAGGCTAGAACAGGAACAAGTTCTCATTTATAATGCAGTAAGAGACTCATTTCATCGACTCTGTACCTAAATTTGGGAAACAGTTCATCCAGAGGCAAAGGCATAGAGAAGCACTTGGGTGACCAAGAGGACCTGTTACCATCAGACTTCAGTCCTTTCCCTCTCTTCAAACAGGCTGGGACCTGTCTGAGTTTGAGACAGGTTTAAGCAGCTCCCATCCAATGAGAGGTCTGCAAAATAAGGCTGAGCTGTTGTCATCTTGCCCCTCTGTCCCCCAAAAGACCCCAGTAAGACCAGTATCCCACCTGAAAATCAATGCAGACCCTGGGGGTGCCATGCACGTGCCACCGTCCTGCATCACCCACCTCTTTCTAGGCCATATTAGTGCCCAGCGTAAATTAACTTAGGTTTGCCTGTCCCGAATCATGGATTCTTCCCTGTCTTTGTATTTATTGTCCATCAAGTAATTATTTCAGAGGTGTCGCTTCCCTGCAAGTTTCTTTCCAGCAAGGGAGGTTATTGCAGTATTTCAAAAGGATGAGTGGGATGATGATAGACCATTTAATGTGAAAATGATACGAGGCAAAGTCATGGTGAGGCTGCTACAAGATACATGCAGGAAAGAAATAGCATAATTAATGCTAGTTAGCATGATTTCATGGGAATAGTTCTTGTAAAACCGATATGGTCCTTTGATTTGATTACAAATTATGCTGATGACGGTAACTGCACTGATATAATATCCTTAGATTTCAGAGAGGAATCTGATACCGTGGGACATTGTGATGAAAACATGGGCTTTGTACCAAGCCAAGTAAACATATTTTAAATTAATTTAAAATGGGTGATGGATCTTGAAAAGTAATTGTAAACAGCAATGACACTGTAAATTTGGTGATGAGTGTCTCAGGGTGAGGGATCCTTCAGAATAAGAATTGTCCTTAATCTGGATTTTAACAGCATCTGGAAGAAAATATAAAATCTTTGCTGACAACACACAAAGTGAGCGGAGTAGTAAGTGATATTACGGATAAGGGAATTATACTGACTGATCTGGATCACAGTGAAAAACAGATCAATGGTACAACATGCATTTTAATAAAACCACATGCATCGTACACCTCGGGAGGAGGAAAGTAGGTCACTCTGGGGGATGCTTCTTGGAAAACAACAGCTGAGAAGGACTTAGGGATTGGGATGACTGTTCAACAGGACACAAGCTTTTGGGCAGGTCCCATAAATGAAGTGACTAATATAATCCCTCAATACGCAGAGAAGTAACCCAGCAAGCAGAGGGAGAGGGCAGTGCTTCACTACTGGAATTCCACCAAACTGCTGGATGTGGGGTGTTAACAGCAGGAAAATCTCTGTAGAATGATTGGAAAGCATTCATTGGAAGCTCTGGTTTTTTAATTATCCAAAGCAATGTTCAGTGGCAGCTCACCTGCAGTGAAGGCTGGGATGATAGGAGAAGTCTGACACCAGATGACTAATGCCTCAAGTTCAATAAATTCAGCCTAAAAATACAGCACCTGTTCTTAACAGTGAGGGCAAAGGGCACCAGGAAGAAATTATCTAATAAGAAAACTTTTCTCCACCATTTGAAATAATGACTCTGTAAATTAGGCATCTTTGTGAAAGCTGTGCCCAGGTCTGAGTAGGAGTTAAAGCCTGGGCCTGAAATTACTGCAGGAAGTCTGGTGGGCTCTGCTGTGGCAAGGGGAGGATTAACGCATCATGCAAATCCATTCCTGGACTTAAAATCTGAGAAGGTAGCCCATGAGATCAGGAGAGCTGAGTTACCAAATCTATAGGTGGACCACAAGCTATAGATTTGCACCACTGTGACTTAGGACGGAGGGCGACTCTGTTTCTAGGCCATACCTAAAGAAGTCACCTGGAAGGTGGTTTCACCTATAAAGCTATTGATGGAAATCAAGAGGTATGAAACCTTTTCCTGTATGCGGTTATATCTGTTGCTGTTCCTACAGCAACAGAAATTCAGCCCATTTCCATGGCAAGGTTTGCAGCTGAACTTTTACCATGAGTTTATGATAATAACTTGCCTTTATGTATTCAGGTCTTTAAGTCCTCTCACTCATTTCAGTGCAAAGCAGGACACCAAAGGCAACGTGCTGGTGTAAGAGCAGAAGCAGTGGGGGAAGGATGAAACCCCCTGTTAATAATTCATTCGGAGAGGTGTTACAGGATTTGCTCCAGCCTCACGTCGTCTTTTGTTATCTACAAGCCATTGAGCATAATTCAGCAGGAGGCAGGCAGGGCCATCGCTGGTGCTTCTGAAACCTGGATGTCTGTGTCCTGTCACAGGGCTTGTGGGTGGGAGTTGGGTTCAACAGAATATACCACATAAGTGCAGTGGCTTTGTGCTGGCAAGGATCAAAATCCAACAAAAATATTGTCCCACAGAGCACCAAATGAAAGCTTCAACAAGGGCTGAGGCTATATCCAAATAAGCCCTTGATTAGAAAATTATTTGTCATTTTTGGTTAACATGATTATTTTGCTCTTAAAACAATGAAGTTAGAAAGTGATTAACATCCAAAACTAAGCGATAAAATTAGGAAAAAAAAAAAAAAAGAAAGAAATTGAGAAGTCATCAGGAATGGGCTTATACAGAAAAAAAATATATATATAAAAAAAAATTGGTCAAGCAGCTTTTCCTGTGTGCAAATTAGCTTCATTCATAAATGCACAAAATATAAATCTACATAATTTTGTATTGTATATTGTAGATGAAGCCATTGCTATACATGCATGAAAACCGTTTCACTCTTCCGGGTGTTTTTCTTCCTCAGCAATGCAAAAATGATGGGGAAACGAATGTTATGTTATTAGCTTGTCAGAAAATTGGATACTAATATGAGAGAAAACAAGAGCTGACATTTTCCATAATCAGATTCACAATTGAATAAAATTTAATTTTTATGGATCAATATCACCTTGTCTCAGTTTCAGAAATGTGGATGGATAAGAGGAAGAGCCTAGTGTCTGCCTACCAGATTTTAATCTCAAAAACATGAGACAGAGATGGAGACAAATTCATATAGTGGGGCTGGTGTCCCCAGAAATGCTACCAGGCAGCTTTGCCTGGACTGTGCGTTGGCAGAATCTCCAAAAGCTGTGAATATGGAGAAACCATGCTGACATAGGAAGGGGGAAACTCCATTTTGTAGTAGCATTCTTGCCTCAGAAAATGTATGGTTTTACACAGGGGTTTGCAGCCCTGCCTGGGTTGGTGTGTAGGAACTTGGCAACATGTCATGAAAAAAGAATTATGCTTTTTTTTGTTAAATTAGAATGGTTTCACCATTTTAATCATGCATACTCAGCAGACAGGGGAAGTTGGTTTTGTACATTATGCTTCAATCAGTTATTATTTAAATAAGCAAAATATGTCACAGCTAGAGCTCACATCCTAAGGACTAGGGAGGCCTGAGTTCACTAAAAGATTTCAGAAATCTTTTTTGGTCTAGTTTGAGAAGATCCTGTGATGTACCCCAGCCATTTCCAATTAATCATATGATTTTTAGGTCCTGGAGTGTATTATCCAGTAGGATCTGAGAGGTCATGATGACTTCACAGATTGGTCCTGAATTAAAAGAATGGTCTTGATGCCAATGGATGACCTCTTCAGTTACAGAAGAAAAAATAATAATGTGTGAAGTCTTTAATGGTGGTCTGACTCCTTAGGTAGCATTAGTAGTTATCCACCTGTCACCATGTTCAGCCAAGTTAATCAAGATTGCACAACAGCTTGTTAGCGAAGTCTCTATGTAAGTGCTGGCATTAACTCTTGTTTTTCTCTCCTGTTTCACCCAAGGTGGTGGTCAATGCCCTCGTGGGAGCCATCCCTTCCATCATGAATGTTCTGCTCGTCTGCCTCATCTTCTGGCTCATCTTTAGCATCATGGGAGTGAACCTCTTTGCTGGGAAGTTTGGGAAGTGCATTAATAAGACAGAAGGAGATATGCCTTTAGACCCTAAAATTATTAACAACATGAGTGACTGTATACTCTACAATGTGTCGGGCACGTTTTACTGGACGAAAGTTAAAGTTAACTTCGATAATGTTGGTGCTGGGTACCTGGCTCTGCTACAAGTGGTAAGTGTGACCACCAGAAACTAATGGGCAAATGTTGCTTTTTCCTGTTGAAATCTTTAGCTTATAGGCTCAGGTTAACCTCTATACTTTTCTGGGGTTTTCTGCCTTACACATCAGGGGAGTGCCTTTCCTCAAGTGTAAATGAGTCATATTTGGCATATTAATTTGGCCTAGAGATATTTATAGCAGCTTCTGGTTTTAATTTGAGTTTCTGGTCCATCACTAACGTAGTCCTCAGGAGGTGATTGGACTATTGAGGTGAATTTAAGATCATTTTGTCAATATTGTAATCTGCAGCAAAGTTCAGTTCCAGCAACAACAAGTCATGGTCCAGGAAGGACCATTCGTGCAGAAAGAGTTTACTGGCGTTCATCTCCTGGGACGTCATTTCCTGGGACTTCCCTATACCCTGCTGGGAAAAATAAAGTTACAATACCTTCAGTTATTCAGCTGAAGTTATTGCATAAAGTTGGAGTCACAGAGACAGCTTAATTTACGGTCCTCTGCTCAGCTTCCGTGGAGATGTTTGAGAAGGATACTGGTGCCTCTAGTTCTGGTTCCTCACCTCATTTCCACCTTCTAAAGATAACGAGTCAGGTTGAACATAACTATGAAATGTGGTGGTGATCAGATTGCTGTATCTCCACACAGCCTGGTCTCTCTGGAAAAGTGGCGAGAACATACCAGAGAAAAGACGATTGAGGTTCAAAGATGATGGTGCTATTTAATCTGTAAAGACAAACGTAAGCCACTTTTACAGCCTTTTTCAGCAGCAAATGTAAACCATGGATAAACAGGTTGTATGCACTGAGATTTACTGTGCCATGATTCAACAAAACCTATTGGATGGAGCCACAGGAGACTCCATCATCTTGTCCAGGCTCTGCCACCCGACTGCTGAGTGATTTTAGACAAATTAGTTTGTGTTTCAAGTCCATGGGGCCACCATGTAAAATAGTGGTAATGATACTTATTTCCATTGTTCCTAATTTACTCTGAAGCCTAGTGATGACCAGGGCTGGATACGCACTAGAAGTGTTTGTTGTGTTGCATTTTCTGTACATTGAGTGAAATTAGTCCCTTGCTACATCCTTGGACAGGGAGGCTGCTGTCTCGAAGAGCCATTGATGGCATTCCTTGCTCCTGGGAAAAAAAACTTGCATGCTGGGAGCTCAACTCAGTTGTAACATATAGACATCCACCCTTTGCAATGTGATAAGGTATGGCCCCAGGCCCCCAGCTGCTCTTCCAAGAGGGCATGAACCTCCCACACGTAACCCATCAGATTTGCCAACGCTTCTCCTTCCTGTGATGCAAATTTGCTTTCTTCCAGATCTTTTTTTCTTTATTACAGACACATGGGATAGCTCCATGAAGTAGCTTTCCTTTCTCATTGAAGTGCTTATTCATATACACTCTGTTCCTGATACGCATACAGTTGAGTTTGAGGTCTTCTGACTGCCGTCCGTCAAGTCTTTTCTTTCATATCCTCTGGAAAGCAGAAAGGTTAGAATGGACACAACCAATTCTGGTCCTTTCCATGACACAAAGCTGAACTTGCTGAGAGCAAGAGCTTTTATCTTTTGCATATAATTATGATATTCAGCTCACCCATGCAGGGTCGATTAATTCACTTTGAATGTCTTTAATTAGATTTTCTGTTCTATATACTGCTTTCTTTGTCTTTTATTTAAACACCCAATCTGGTTCAGTAAAAATTTCCAGTTTTAAAATACTATGCCTCACCTGAAGCTTCTTGTCGCCTCAATGACTCCGTAACAGATGCCTAGTTTATTTGGTGGGAAAAGAAAACCATCAGAGTATTAGTTATTCTTTCACTATTTCTTTTATAAGACTCAAAGCTCCAGCTTTCCAAAAATCTGCAACTTTTCATAAATTGGCACTGTCTAAGGAGTATCCTGAAGCAGTCTCTTCTACTGTTTGCAGTATCAATTCCTGGGCACTTGGCACTGGTGATACTGGCTGCATTCAGCAGGTGGGACTGCCTTCTACTGGGATCGGTGACGGTCATAAGGTGGATTTCGGGACATTTATGAAAGGACGATCTAGCACTTCTGTTTTCCAGCTGGAAATGGACTTGATGACCCTGCAGGTTTCTTTCAAACCTGTGACCCTGTATTAGGTAGCAGAGAAGTAGGTTTTCTAGTCGCAGAAGTACAAAAGAAGTACCATAAATGTAGAGTCTGTGCAGGCTGGACAAAGTGATTATGGCAGGAAATCACGGAGCCCTAAAACCTTGCTTAGCTTCTATGGCACATGCTGGCTCCTGCTTCCAGGAGGAAGGGCAGGAGCCAGATGACATCAGAGGACTGATTTGAGCTTTCATCCTGCACCCGGAGCTCTTATGTCTGCTGCTAACAGCAGACTCAGGCAATAAAGTGTAAAGATGACACCCACAGAGAAGTGGCTCAAACATCTGGATCTCCTTTGCCCGACTCCAGCCGAGGAGTGTCGGTTACAGGTGCTCCTTGCCAAATACACTCCATATGGGGTCACATTTCATGAGCAAACCACCGCAGGAATTGCAGAGGATCAGTTAACAGCTCAGCTCTTCTAAAGAGACAGAAAGATCCATGCATCCTTGTGCACGCTGAGGCACTGCACAGCAATGATGAGATAAGCATTTCGATTACAGCCCCCCGGGATCCAAAAATATGAGCTTTTAAGTGGGGTTGGCTTTTGACTGTTGACATTTTCAGCTGCTTCAATGCACTCTTTAAGTGACTCCAATATTACCTTTGGATGCCTGAATGTGTCTGAAAATCCAAATGGAAATATATAAAACAAATCTTTCTGCTAAATGTTCTGTCTTCACTTCTACAGCATCCTTGAAAGAAATTAGAAGTTGCTACTACAAGAAACTTTAAGGCTTACTATTATCCAGAGCCAAACTGTCTGACAATGTAGTTGAGAACTGCATGAAACTTTCCCCAAATATCCTTTGCTCTTTTCCTACCTTGTTTAGGATACATCAGGTTGTTCTGAAGATGCCACTTCGAATTAATGAGTCTGCGAAAACATTCGTGTGAAGTGGTCAGTCAAGTTTTAACCTTCTCCAACTAGCAAGAGCACTATCTCACAACAGATTACTAAAATAGGAGGTAGTCTCTGCTCACTCTAGAAGTGAGAGAAATGCCTCATTCACAAGGAGGAAAAGATCTTTATTATCATGACTTTTTAATTTGCAAGAAGGATGATTCACACTTCTGGGGATTTAACACCCTTAACACCCTAATCTATGAGAAAAAAAGTATTGCTGCAACCCAGTGCTTCAGTAATGCTTTTTCTAGATTCCCAGAATTGCTTTGCAGATCACAGCACCTATATTCTATAAATTTGTATTTGAGCTGAACAAAGAAATATCTCAAATTTCAAGTAGGAGTTTTGCATTTCCCTTGCAGAATCCTTCCCTTCGTGTCATGATCACCCCCACATATTTTCTGCAACGCATCTTGAACTTTCAGCAATCTGTTGAAGAATACCAAGAAAACAAGTGGTCCCTCACATACTATCTGGTTTGCTTGGAAAAGTTCTCCTTAGACAGGAACAGACTTACATCTAATATGTCCTACAATGCTTTGTTGCTCTGGTACTCCAGATAAGGAATGGGAAGATAACAGTGGACCAGTAGAGCAATCAGGAGCTGTAGAGTTAAATCAATCCCTCATGCCAGGTTCAAAGTCATGACTGAGCTTGTAAATCAGTTCTTGCTTTCCGAAGTTTCTCTCACTAACAGTAATGCTTTTTTTACACAAGGAGCACTGTGTCCAGTTCTGGGCTCCCTGGTTCAAGAGGGACAGGGACCTGCTGGAGAGGGTACAGCAAAGGGCTGCAAAGGTGATGAGGGGACTAGAACATCTCTCTTACGAGGAAAGGTTGAGGGACTTGGGTCTTTTTAGTCTGGAGAAGACTGAGGGGAGATCTGATCAATGTTTAAAAATACTTAAAGGATGGGCGTCAAGAGGACGGGACCAGTCTTTTTTCAGTGGTGCCCAGTGACAGGACAAGAAGTAACAACAGGTACGAAGTTGTACGTAGGAAGTTCCATCTAAACATGAGGAGGAACCTCATCACTCTGAGGGTGGCAGAGCCCTGGAACAGGCTGCCCAGAGAGGTGGTGAAGTCTCCTTCTCTGGAGACATTCAAAACCTGCCTGGACACGTTCCTGTGCAACCTGCTCTTATGTGGATATGCTCTGGCAGGGGGGTTGGACTAGATGATCTCCAGAGGTCCCTTCCAACCCCATAGCATTCTGTGATTCTGTCATTCTGTGATTTCACAGAAGACCAGTATTTGTGCCATCAAAAGCAGCCATTTTTGTTACACTATTGCAGAACTTTTCGGGGGGGGGGGGGGGGGGGGGGGAGGAGGCTCTTTTTATTTTAAGGCACCATTTGTTTATACAATAAATGATTTGAGGGCAGCTAGTGCCATCCCACCTATCCTTCTCCCACCAATTCACTGCATTGCAGCTCTAACCACCAGTCAAATAACAAAATGTAATCCCATCCCAAAATGAGTTTATCGGTAGATAATCTCATCACATGACAGTTTCAGTAGAAAATGGTGTTTCACTGGATGGTTTCCAGGCAGGATAATATCACAAACACTCCCATGAAGATTTTGTCACTTCCTTATCCAGAGTGCAAGTGGTTACTAATTCCAGATAAATAATTTCTTTCCCCAGTGTTATATTTCTTTCATTCTCAGTATCTTTTACCCTCTGCAGATGAAGTGTCTAGGGAAGCTTTCCAGAAGCCCTGTGGATTTTTAATTCTCTTACTTCTGGACAACTGGGAAACACAGAAAATCACAGTACTTCATTCTCTTAATATTTATTTTTGTCAGATCACTTCATCATCTGTTAGCACTATAAACCACTGCGCCTTGCAGCAGAGTCTCTCGTGTCTGTGGTGCACATCGAGGGGTAAAATAGCTACTCAAGAGAAAAGATTTCCTCCCAAGTGGGAGAAGAGTACAGGCTAAGATCATATCATTTTGTGTCACAGGGAACAGATTTCTTGTTTCATCCTGTCCAGCACCCCTGAACAACTCTTTGAACTGGAAGCTGCAATCAACTGTAACAACACCAGGAAATCTTTCATCAGATTAGAGAGAGAACAGCAGAAAGGGAAAATATTAGAACAGTTAAGGAGGATCAGCATGACACGTTCAAATGATTTGTTTCAATAAAACTGCTGATCATTCCCATAAACACTTTACATCCAAAGCGTTTTTTAACACAGTACCATGGAATAGATTTTCCAAAGGATTCTGATTTGGGGAGTTTAATCTCTTTCAACCAGTAGACAAAAATGAATGCAACCTTTCAAACATTATTTAATATAAACTTTCCTGAAAAATATGGTTTACCTCTTGTACAACATTTTTCTTTGGCTCAGTAACCTTCAGAGGGAAAGGAGAAGGCAGCACTACCTCCAGGATTTAATTTAATAATAGAGAGTGTATAATTGAACATTTCTAAAACCACTGGATCTACCTAGCTCAACACAAATACCTGGATTTCTCCTGGGAACCACTGGCCAAATTCCTATCAGTGTTATCTGGAATTGTGTGCCTAAACACCAGGAGAAAATTCAACCTAAGTGTCAGTAGGATGCAAAAAAATACTGGCCGTGGGTCTTTCATGCACACTAGTATAAAGCTGATTAAAAAAAAACAAATCAAAAAATGCCTTATTATCTGCTAACACTGATTTTAAATCCAGAGTAAGTCTAAATGGGTCAGAAGTCAAATGAGAAAGAACCCCAGAGAACTAATAATTGAGAAGCATATATGGAGAGCAAAGAGTCATGTTTTTGCTACGGAATAGTAAAAATTGCTCATTTCTCCTAGCAATATTGTCACTGCCCTTTCTCCATGGCAGGTTCCAGTAAGAGACGCTGGCTTCTGTGGAAACTCTCCTTGTTGAAACAAAAAAAAAGAAATTAAAAACCTTGATTTTTTTAAAAAAAATAAAATCTGAACAGTAGAGCAGATTGAGTTTCCAAGGTCAGGCTCACAGCAGGTGTTAATTGCCTTTACTCCTTTCAAGTCAGCTGTGATTTATCTGCCTTCCTAGGCTTTGACATTTGCCTTGATTTACCCTGTTTTAAAAGGGGGCAGTATCCAAGCTTCAGTGGGATGCTACAGTGAAGGAATGTGGATGGGTTCCATCTCACCTGGTCTGAGACTTGCACAGGACAGCAAGCACTCTTTGTGTTGTGTACCTGTGTCTCTTCATTACTTGAAATTCTTAAGGTCAAAATTTCCAAAGATTTAATTGCCATGCTTTCTCTCCTCTTTAAAATCTCTTTAAAAAAACTCTGTTTTCTCTCTACAACTGCAGAAAATCAGAAAACATGAAAGAAAGATTCTAGAAGAATACCGTTCTGGATTGAATTTAAATGTCTAAATGAGCATACATTCACATATAGATATTGCTTTAAAGGAGAGGCAATTCATTAACTGTGAAAAGCGTGCTCAACATTGCATTTTGCAAGCTCATCACAAGGATGATATCATAATTTCAAGATATGCTTGTTGTATACGCTTAATTATGTATTTTGTGTGATGTTTTTCAGGCCACATTTAAAGGTTGGATGGATATTATGTATGCAGCAGTGGATTCGCGAGAGGTAGGTCACATCGAGGAAATTAATAATTTCCTTTTCCAATGACTTTTGTAGCATTCACAATGTTTAACAGCTACAATTTAAAAAAAAATACACGCATGTTGCCAGTCCCTGTCTTACTCTGGTTGAGACAGTTGCAGACCTTTATTTTTTGCAGCTGGTACTGAAGCATCACGACCCTGAGATTAAAACAAATGTAGCCCTCAGTTCTACACAACTGATTTATCTATTTGTACTGCAAAACTCCCAGCACAGAGCAGCACCTCCAGGGTGAGACTGAGTCCACCAAAACCCTAAATTGTACTCTCCGTTTCTTCCACTCTCCCTGTCGACTGCCATATTTTCCTCGGATCTAAATTCTGATAACAGAACCCCTTTAAAAGCACTGGGTTTAAATTATATACATTTTCCTTCCTACATTACATGTGATTGGTAACTTTTTATTGAATGACCTGGTGGCTCCTTTCCCTCTTTTAATAATATTAAAGGAATAAGATTGCACATGCTATTAGTTCTTGAGGTACCTGTCAGGTACTGGGACTTTGACAGGCTGACTTGAGTAACAAGGAGTCGAGCCCTAAATGGAAGAATAAGGGGTGGAAAATGGCATCATAGGGGCAGAGAGCTGTGTTTGCATAAGTCGTGGCGCTGGTTTATTCTTGATAAACCAAGTACATGCATAGTATCCTTGATGCTGAATGAAATGTGTGGGTTACACACAAGAAAATACAGTATTTAGAGAAATGCAAGCTCCTGGCATCTTGGTTAGACACCTGGAGCTGGTGGGGCAAATCTGAGCAGTTTTGCCAAACCTGATACCTGTGATTTGAGGCTATCAGACTGTGTTGCTCAGCCCTTCAGCAAGAGATGTTATTAGTTTCTACTCTTCGTAAAAGAAAGATTGTGTTTCTAAACACACTGACTCTCAATACAGTGTTTTTCAGTAGTATTTAATTATACTGCCATCATACTTTTGCTTTTTATAAGTACCATTACGTCATGTAAGATTAGGGATAATCAGAAAATTGATTCTTTTCCCCTTCTGGGTTCAGGCTGAGAACATTTTATAGGATTTATTCTGAAGTTGCACTTTCTGAAGCAGTGTGGTTGCTGTGACAGTGTTGTGAAATGCAGCTGAAATGACTGTGGCGTTGCAGATGCCAGTAGTAAACTTCAGAGACCAAGGAGAGCTGACTCTGCTAATGGGGGTTGCACTGTTTTTCCTGTTTCATAATCTTTATTGCCAATGGATAGTTTTCTTTCGACTGCATTAATATTGTGATGCGTGCAGAGATGGTGTCATTTTCACCTCTTCCCTTTTCCCTTTGCAGTGCGAGGAGCAGCCTGAGTGGGAATGTAATTTATACATGTACCTGTACTTTGTGATTTTCATCATCTTCGGGTCTTTCTTCACATTGAACCTCTTCATCGGTGTCATCATTGACAATTTTAACCAACAAAAGAAAAAGATAAGTAGTGCATACACCACACGTCACCCTGTGATTGCTGCGGAGACCAGGACAAGGGACAGAATTATAGGCAGCAGTTTTGCCACATTAGCCTTGAGATTGGTTTTGACAGAAAAGCCACAGAAACTGTTTTGCAGGACTTTTACATGAGCACAATTGTAGCAGCCCCTAATCTCCCCATAGGGTGAGCGTCCTGAAAATACAACCTGGGGGATTATATCCCCCCCCAGAAAGCAGTGAAGCAGCTCCACGCAGGTGGGATCGCTGGCACAAACTCTGCTACAGAGACACAGACCACCCTGGTGTCCCTCGTGCACAAACACCACCATCTTTTGGAGGGGTGCAACCTGTTGTCCTCAACCCATCACCTCCCCACCCCAGGGTGCAGCCAGGGCCAGAGAGGAGCAGCCCAAGAGCTGTGTTTCTCACTGCTTTGCAGGCTCTAAGCAAAGGGCTGAGTTCTGATATTTTCCCTTCTCACCCTGGACCTACCTCAAGTGCAGACAGAACCTGAGTCTTGCTCCTCCTCTGTTCTCTGCACTGCTCGGTGTCTCCTGCCCTTCATTTCCATGCAATAAGCAGCTCCCAGCACTGCATCTCTTCAAACCCTTCTTTGATATTTTGGTGAAAGCTACATGAAAAAGGAAATAAGAAAATCAAAGAAGATGCAGCCCTGAATTTTGGATGGAGGCAAAGGAGCTCTTTTCATCAAAAGTAATAGCTTTTTTCTCACCCTATACTTAGGTGGCCAAGACATCTTCATGACAGAAGAACAGAAAAAGTATTATAATGCCATGAAAAAGCTGGGCTCTAAGAAACCTCAAAAGCCAATCCCAAGGCCATTGGTAAGAATTATGTGAGCTGGATATTTATCTAACAGAATGAATGCAATTCAACTTCCCAGTGTAGGAAGGGTGATCACTCCCAGGTAAAAGCCACTTTGTATTTACAAGTTTTGATTTTGGACAGTATTTGCAAGTGCAGTGGCCTCTGTGGTAGAGAATTCCCACTGTTCTGCCATATTGACTGAAAGTCCAATTTACGTATGCAGTCGTGGCAGTGGCCACATGCCTGCATTGAATGAATTCATGGCCCCAGTCCAAGGTCTTTCTTTCAGTAGTTCCAAGAAGCATTATGAGTAAATGGGTTTGAAAACACTGTCATCCAGCCATTCGTCATCATCTTTATGAAATTCTAATCGGCAGCAGTACATTGTGTGTTTTCCTCTACTTTCTGATCAATCAGGAGATTGTAACATTCAGCTTTTGACATGTTCAGATTTCCTAACTAAATCTTCTTCTTTCCTCCAGAATAAATACCAAGGTTTTATTTTTGATGTTGTCTCAAAACAAGCCTTTGATGTCTCCATCATGATTCTCATCTGCCTTAACATGATCACCATGATGGTGGAAACGGATGACCAAAGTCAAGAAAAAGTGAACATCCTCCATAAAATCAACATGCTTTTTGTTGCCATCTTCACTGGGGAGTGCATCATCAAGATGCTGGCTCTGCGACACTACTACTTCACCAATGGCTGGAACATATTTGACTTTGTCGTCGTGATTCTCTCTATCGTAGGTAGGTGAATCTGAATTTTCACCCAAACTCCAAAGTTAAAAAAGCAGACATAAATTTGAGCAGAAAAAGTTGAAGGCTTCATGCAATAAAATACACTTTCAGCTCAGAGAATTAGATCCTAAGCATTTTTTTAAATGTTTAAATAATACATCATAATATTGCCTAACAATAACTTGTGTGATCAGTGAAATGATGAGGTTTGTCACACCACAGTATGGGTTTCAATGTACAATTAGTGGTTACTGGTGATAAAACGTGGTCCGGAACCAGCACCATACCCTCAATCCCAGTTCTCAGGTGGGTCATAGCCAAAAGCTGCAGATATCTGTGTCCTGTCTGAGTCGATCCTGGTCTCTCATTCCCAACAGACAAACTTTCCCTTAATAAAACTGCCACTACCGTCGACACTTTTCCTCATAATTTTAACAAAGTTTGCATGGATTAAATGGGCATGAAAACACCAAAGATGATACTATTCCCTTTATCGTGGGTCTTCCAATCGAGGGAACTTTTCATTGATTTTTTTCCATAATCCTTTCTGATTGTTTTAAAGGGAATCCTGGGTTATTTCCCATGTACTAACTCGCTCTTTGTCTCTCTTCTTTTCAAGGCACCGTACTTTCTGACATCATCCAGAAATATTTCTTCTCTCCCACGCTCTTCAGAGTCATTCGCTTGGCTCGCATTGGCCGAATCCTAAGACTCATCCGAGGAGCCAAAGGAATTCGAACTCTCCTGTTTGCCTTAATGATGTCCCTACCTGCTCTGTTCAACATTGGCCTCTTGCTTTTTCTGGTTATGTTTATTTATGCCATTTTTGGCATGGCTAACTTTGCCTATGTTAAGAAGGAGTATGGGATTGATGACATGTTCAACTTCCAAACCTTCGCTAACAGCATGCTCTGTCTCTTCCAAATCACCACGTCAGCTGGCTGGGATGGTCTGCTCAATCCCATTTTAAACACCGGACCACCGTATTGTGACCCAAACCTTCCCAATGCAAATGGTTCAAAGGGAGACTGTGGAAGCCCTGCCGTAGGGATTTTATTCTTTGTAACTTATATCATTATATCGTTTCTCATTGTTGTAAACATGTATATAGCTATTATTTTAGAGAACTTCAGTGTAGCCACTGAGGAAAGTACAGAGCCTCTAAGCGAGGATGATTTTGATATGTTCTATGAAATCTGGGAGAAGTTTGACCCTGAAGCCACTCAGTTTATTGAGTATTCTGCACTTTCAGACTTTGCAGATGCGCTGTCAGAACCTTTGCGCATAGCGAAACCAAACAAAATCAAACTCATAGCAATGGACCTGCCCATGGTCAGTGGAGACAGGATCCATTGCTTGGATATTTTGTTTGCTTTTACAAAAAGGGTGCTAGGAGAATCCGGAGAGATGGATGCCCTTAAAATACAGATGGAAGAAAAGTTCATGGCGGCGAATCCGTCTAAGATCTCTTATGAACCGATTACAACAACTCTCAGGCGGAAGCAGGAAGAGGTCTCCGCCATCGTCATCCAGCGGGCCTACAGGAGACATTTGTTTCGGCGCTCCATGAAGCAGGCATCTTACTTGTATCGGCACAGAACTTTTGACGGCAGCATCCTCGAGGATGATGCACCCGAGAAGGAGGGTCTTATTGCGTTCATGATGAACGAAAACTACGGCAGGCCAATAGACAAATCAGAAACTCTGTCCTCCACGTCTTTCCCTCCATCCTACGACAGCGTCACCAGAGGCACGAGTGACAATCTCCAGCTGAAGATGACGGACTCGAGCAAAAGTGATGAGGCTATAGATTGTCTTCTCTCGCCGGACAAGGATAAAGAATCAATTGTTTAATTGTTTGTTTAGAATGCTTTAAAATATTGTTTACAGAATGTAAAGCTGTAACTACACAATGATTGAAGCAGCCTTCTTATTAACAATTAGTTGCAAAATGAAAAATGGAGTTTTTACCCTTAACTACAGGAGTCTAATAAGTCATATAACCTTTGACCCTGCTCTTTTTGACTTGGCTCAATATTTATATTTATATATGCACAGGAAGAAACTTTGCAGGGTCATAGCTGTTATATCAATGGTGTGAATAAGAATATGCTAGACTGTAAAACAGTAAACACAGTGTATATCTATCCACAGATAAAGCCTGGCTGTATACATTCATTTAAGGTCTTACTCATATTAGTGTGTTTACTTATGGCAATGTATGACCTTGCATTCTAAAAAGAAAAAAAAAATATCACAGCTGCTGTAGCAAAATGTAACACTTACTGTATATGTTGTGAATGGTCTTTCATAAATTTATTATATTTGATATTTTTTTACTTAAAAAAAAAAAAGTCTCTTTTTCCATGGAGATTAATGATCCTTACACTCTTCATGATGAACTCTGAGTCAAGGTAATAGGAACTTGCGGGATTCCCATCGTTTGAAGAGGAAAGTTGTTGCAAAGTAAACTATCAAATGAGCAACATTTTAACTGTTTATTACACTAAGCCCTCCCTCTTGGGACTTGCAACTGCTCATCAGCAGAAATACAAAGAAAAAAAAAAAAAGAGAAGGAAATAATGTCAAAATAATGAGAGAAATGGCTTGTTCTATCCTTCAGGAAACTAGACAGTAATGGATTCTGTTTGTAAAACTGTTAATAAAAGCACTAATTTTTTAGTATGTTTCAAGAATCTGCTTTGAATACCACAATCAAACTCGCCATAGAAGTAGTGCATCACATTTGTGTGTAGTGCTCCAAAGCACCATCTACGCTGGCAAAGTTTCTGTTAAGGTAGTGGGGTAGGATATGTTTTCCCCAGGAACACTGAGCTAAGCAGCCTTATTGGAAATTCTGAGCATCAATATTACTCCAAAAATAATACTAATACTACTAATAATAATAAAACCAAGGTCAATTGGATCGTGCAGAGTGGCTGTGACAGTGTGATCAAGAAGGTGGGAGGGGAATTGCTTCTGGATCTGTATGTAAATTTTGAGGTTTTGAATCTTTTCTACTCAGTGTCCATCTTTCATTTTCTCAGATGGTACAGTTAAATTATTGAGGAAGGACAAGAAACACAGGAACCAACAAAAAGAATCTACTAGAAAATAGATATATCCTTGTTTCTATAGGCAAAATTAATATTTACAGTTGATGTGTCCATCAGCTTCAGGCCAAAGAAATGACAATGGGGTGAAAGGTGGATGTGTGGCTGTACATACTAACATAGATTATTATTTATTATTAAACTTTCAGCCTCGATAGAATGTGAGAAAGCATTTATGGAATATAGAGACAAGTCCATCATTACAGACAACTTATTTCTTTTTCACTTTCAGACTGATTGTATTTGGGTTTGGTTGGGCTTCATGGAAAATCCTGAGATTTCTGTAATGAGCCATTGCACTTTAAGGAAGAGTAATTGTGCTTTTCACCTTGGAGAAGCAAAGATATCAAGAATGTATTTAAGGTGTATTGTCACTGACATTTAGTTACATCCCAGGTTGTAAAGGGGTCAAAACCCACATGGAGTTGGCAACAAGAATTAAAACAACATGTTACAGTCAAGTTTATCTACGGCCATTGTTATCTGTCCTCTAAACAAGCCAGAATATGTAAAGACAACATGTCAAAAGGACAACGATGTATCTGTGTAAATACGGGCTAATATATTCTCTCCATTCATTGAGAGGTGTCTCAGGCATTCACTTGAGAGTGGTCTATCGGTTAATTCAGAGGATTTGCCATCAGGATTCCTGGGGTCTATTCCTGATCCTTACTACACGATTTTTAGGCAAATAATTTAACCCATCTGTGCCTCAGTTTACCCATCTGTAAAATGGGGATAATAATACTTACCTACCTCACAGGGGTGTTGTAAGACTTTCTGGTTGCAAAGTGCTATAAGGGAATGAAACGTACTATATAAGTATTATTATAATCATGCTCTCTTGCCCTTTTAACCCCATGTCTATGGTGTATAACATAGGGCTGTTCCTCTGGAGATTTTGTTGCCTTTAAATCTTGTATGTAATTAGATTCTAACTTGAGGGAACTACTCTGCGTTCCTTAAAGTGAAAACACTAATTCTTTCCTCCCTCCCCATCCCTAACTGCCCCCCCCCAAAAAAAAAAAATTGCTCAAGGCTTCTCAAATTAGAGAAACTTTATACAGATTCCCTGTGTATTTATGCTGTAATATTATTCTGACTGTACATATCACCCAGAAAGAGTATGCGATTTTTATATTTATATGCATATATATATATATATACACACATACCTATATCTATACATACATATGTATCTTGTGAGTTTATAGAGTGGCTGACACTCAGAGGACACGACTTACTGATTAAAATGTTTTCTTCTCAATGGGATTTATTGATCATTAGCAACAAGCTATTGCCTATAATGAAAGCGTTTAATTAGAAAATCGTACATTCATTGCTCGCTGAACAAGCATTTATTGGCTGGCATCTGGTAAAATTATTTTCCTTTCACAGCTTTAGAATTAAAAAAAGAGGGAAAAGTACTAAGAAAAAGAAGCATTTCTTATGTGATTTTTTTCACATACAGTATAAACTGTTCAAAACCCAAGAGAAAGCCCAGCCTGCACTCAGCAGTGCAGTGTTGGTCATGCTGTTTTAAAAATATTTTGATTATTTGCGATTTATATTAGAAAATATTCAACTGATATTCTTATTAAGACTCAGGTCCAGTAATGAATGGGATGTAATGGGACGATTAGCTGGTCACTGATTATGTTGGAGAAGAGCTCTTCCTCTGGTCATTTCACCCTTGAGTTGAACATTTTATTGTCCTTACTGTGAGACCCTATGGTACTGATGCAATTACAAATGGTTATGTCACCTACTCAAAAACCTGTAAAAAAAATCATAATGCAAAAAAAAATTCTGAAAGAGGGTCTTAACTGTAGATGTTTACAGTGCAACTTTCTAAAACTGAAATGTAAATTACTTTCAAAACCTTTGTAACTGGAAGGTTGAGTTTCTATTGGGTTTTCTATTGTTTTGTGGGACATTTCTTTGGAGCTGAAGAGGGAATGGTATCTTTGTATGGGTTGCAGAACTCCTCTCAAAAACTTCAAATAACCTCACTCACAGATCTTTATTAATGGAGATGTCGATCCAAATCTAGCAGTGATACAACCTCCCAGTGCAGTGATTTAGTTAAAGACACTAACTCAATAGTTGGCCCACACTGTCTATAAGCATGGTGAGTGCTGCCATTTTTTCTGTTGATTTGTTCAATAAAAGCTACCACGTGAATCACTCAAGCTACGAAAAGAGCAAGGAAAATATCAGCCAATATCATAGGACATATTAAGCTGTTTGTACCTGGAAAAAAATCAAGTTTATTATGTTTCTTTATTAAATAAATAAGGATAACAAATATTTCCTGTGCCTTATTTTTTTTTTTTCTTTTATTTTATCAACGTTTGTTATGATTGCTTTGACTCTGTCTCAGCACATCTGTTTGGAAGTGCACAGTGACTTTTGTTAGAAGGTCTGTCAATGAAAACCCCTCCAGATCATCTTGCACAGTAAGGCTAACTACAAGGCATTAAAGGATTTAGCAAAGCTTGTTGAATATGATGGAGAATTTCTGGGTACTTCAGATGAATTTGAAGCAGACCCAAAAGCTTTGCTTCAAAGATAGCAATTTATTGGATGAGCCCAGCATTGATATTTCAAGTCATCCTGCCCAGTAGAATTAGATGGAAGAGGAAAGGTTTTACTGCAAACATGGGATCCCACCTAGAGATTAAAATATATACATATACAAAAACAAGATTTTTCTTAACAGCAATATGGTTATTTTCCCATTTTGATTATATTGAATTGCATTTGGGTTATTATTTTATTAATTATATGTTAAAATTCATACTAAGCAAAGCTTAACATCCTTCACAATGCACACATGTCTTAGTTCTGGAAGGAGCTTCAGAGAGGACACGGATGACCCTTAGCTGTTATCAGCAGTGATTGACTCAGCCTTATCTTCACCCAGGCTAGCACCAATTTGGTTACCTTCTTTCAGTGCTCTGATTTCTATTTAAATGTGGGATGTTTCTAATCACATTAAAAGAGAGCAAAATTGAGCTGGTTTAAACTGCAATGAAAATGTCCACTCCGTCTTTTGAATTAGTTTAATAAAATCAGAATATAATCATGTCTTACATTAACCTGGGGCAGTCTGACTCGTGAAAAAGACTTTTTTTTAAAATAAGCATTTGTTAAAATATGTCATATAATAATATGACTTCTGAGTAATAGCGCATATAGAAAAAATCTGTCTGAAAAATTTTCAGCAAGATATTCTGGTTGGAAGGAGCAGTTTGCTGAAATGAGAGATCTCTGTGGAGACATAGCAGGTTCGTTAAGGAAATTCCTGGTTAGAATTTGTGGACAAAATTTCCATAGAAAGGAAATTCAAGTTCATAATCCCTACTATGAAAATTTCATGTCTAGATTTTTCTCAGAATCACTTAACTCCTATACATGTGTTTGAGAACTCCTACACACCATGCTAGGGGCTGCTTTGGGTTACAGGACTCTCCCTATTTTCATGAAGATATTGGAGAAGGTTCTAAAGGCTTTTGGATTTTCCATTTTTCAGGATGAAATTTTTAAAATATTTTGCCAAATGGATTTCTTTATTTTCAGCCCTAGCAAGGAACCTGGAGGACAATTTGGTTACCTTCTCAGTAAATATAAATTTTTAGAGGTTGTTTTTTTTGTGCCTTTTTTACATCAGTTAAATTATGTTGATTTTATAAAGCCGCGGATCTATTAAATCAAACTCATGTGAAATCCCTGAGATTGGAATCAGGGCCTGCAATTCCCAGATTCACCTCAAGATTTTTTTAGTGGTTTTGGTTCCTTCTTACTTTTGATGTAAATTGTCTCACTAAATGCCAGGATCATTTTGGAAACAAGTCTGTATTAAGACAGTGTGTTACAACAGCGCAGGGAAACTCAGGCAGTTTTCTTAGAAAAAGCCACACATCAGCAGCTTGCTTTGGATTTAAAGAAAGTTTTTATAATCATCACAAGTTGCTGTAGGAAGAGAAGAAATTAAAAAAATAAATGCTTTGCAGCGTGAAGCCTCTGCTGGGTGCTGGTATTAAAGGACACCCATGTAGGATGACAGTAAGTGTCGTGTTTCTGACAAGAGCAATGCATTTTTCTGCTGTGTGCCGAGACAAGAGCAGGACTGGATTTAAAACAAGAGAAAACAGAGAGGAGTGGAGTGTATGTTTAAAAAAAAAAAAAAAAAGAGAGAGAAAAAAAATAAAAAAAAAAAGAAAGAAAAAAAAAAGGCACCTGTGAAACGGCTGCTTCTTCATGTCAATTCTCCCAGCGAGCTGTGAAAGCCTGGCCGCGCCGGGCGAAGAACAAACATGGAAATCCTTCTGAGTGTTTACATATTGCGGAGAAATAGCAGCCGTGTCAAAGGGAAAGCATGCGAAAGCAAATAGTCGGAGGGGAATGGCTATTGGCAGCCGGCGGGGGAAAAAAAAAAAAAAAAAAAAAAGAAAAAAGATGCTTGGGAGTCAAACGTCACCGATAACCCCACGAGGGCTGGAGGTGTCGGGCTGCGGTGTGGGTATGGGTTTGTCAGCACCTCCACACGAGCTATTTTAGCCAGCTGACAAACAGGGCTTTGAACGCTGCTGGACCCACGTGCTTCTGCCGCCGGGAAGTTGCTGGGGCCACCAGTTGTTGTCCCCAGTGTCTGGCTGCTTTACGTCGGGCAGTGAGTCCCTGCCAGGCCAGGGCATCAGCAGGTCTTTTTATCCCCTAGAAAATAACTATATCGAATACTACAAGTCCCAGAAACCAAGATCCAGCACTTAAACATCACCAGAACGTCTTAAAAAGTGAGAATGTAATTCAAAAGGAATGTCTGTTAGTTTGAGGTTTATTATTGCTATTACTATATTTTCATTTCCCCCAAACTACAAAAGTATGTCGTGGTCATATTTTCAAGCTTATTGAGTTTCTAACAACTATGTTAGGATAAAACCTGGGGCTTTAAGAGGAACAGACCAAAGAGTTAATGGTTCGACTCCGTGATTGTAAAGGTCCCTTCCAACCTAGCAGATTCTATGATTCTAACTTCAGTGATTCTAACTTAGATAAAACCATGAAAAGGGGCCCTAAAAAGAGCTGAAATGCTGTTCTCTGTTCTCTGCTGTTCAAGGCGACTTGAACTATGCATCTGTACTTTAAAACATCTGTGTTTTCTGTGAAATCCCCACCACTCTAAAGCCAAAGGGAATTTAGCAATTGCCCTTAGGGGAGCCAGGTTTCCAACCCTTTTTTTTTAATATAGACTGTCCCAGGTGCTCACATTTGTCTTAATTTTTAATCTCCTCAACAGCCTCCTCCACAGACAAAGCACAAATAAAATAATTTGCATTTTTGGCTCAGGGACAAGCTGTGCAGGTGATAAGTATTTTTACAGAGGATACAAAATCGGAGTCAGGGGCCCCCGTGCAGCACAGGACAATTCAGCTTTTGCTGGCCTCAGTGGTATCTTGGCATGAAAAGGAATTTTTTGGCTTTTTTTGGACCAGAAAAGTCAGGAGGTGGTGCAGGAGGAGGTTTGTAGTTGCCACAAGTGCTTCAGCATCGCTCTGCTGAAGTGCTGCAGATGTGCAGGGTCTTCTTTAAAGCCTGTGGTTGAAATGGGGTGAAGATAGCTGTTTCCCTTGTGCAGCAGGAGAAGGGATCCCCTTACCTAGAAGAGGTAAGGGTGAGACCCTCAAAGATAAGTGAATTCCTATGAGTTTTGTAAAAATAAGTGGCTGGGGAGATATCCACTGTGAGGCTTGAGCAAACAGGAAAGTTTGTAAAAAGAGCTCAGGTCTCAAGGAAAGAAAGACCATTTTCATAGAGAGGGCAGATCTTATAAGCGGTTCAATTTTAGGGGGAAAAATTAATTTGCACTCTCTTAACCACCAGGGACTATCAATTCTATGGCAAGAAACACTGAAAATCAGATGTTGTTAGTTCTGTTGCTTTAAGATTTGTTCAGGTTGCCTTCACTGTCAAATTGGAAGATGCTCGAGACAGAAACTATTGTACTTTTTGTTTTCCATGAGGAGCTGGTAGGATGGCTATGCACCTCAGAAGTAAGACCAGCCCTGTACTGCCCTTCCTCACTGCACTTCAGTGCAGTCCTTCTCATCAAAAGTTTGAGGACTTGAGAAAATATCGGGAGAAGCAAGGTGGGGAGTAGGAGCAGACAAGTACCTTGATTTTCTTTGGTAGGAGCAGTTATGGAGCAGTTATTGAATCGTGGGCTGGGTGGGTGCGGGGGTAAGCTCAGGGGTGATGACATTGGCATAAATCTTTTGGAACAGCAACACTCATCTCGGTAGCATCAGGGGTGATGCAGACTTGTAAGCAGCTCAAGGTTGCCTGCAGCACCACAACGGAGGTCTCCATGTGTGCTCAGCGCAGATAACTGCTTATCTGCAAGGCTGGTGCTCCCGTATTCATTTATCCCAAAGAAGTGTAGAAGGCAGCAATCTGGACATGCTCTTGTATGTGGGGATCCAACTGTTATATCCACCTCAAAGCGTATCACAAAGCACTGTGACACAGGAAGTCAAAAGAGAAGGTGAGGTGGGCTACACCTCATACATCCGCGGGAAAGAAGATCCTCTTTCATTATTTTGTTTTTTAAACTCAGAGCTGTGTTGAGGGACTTGGATTCAAGACCTCTTGAGAACCTTGTTCTTGTCCTTGTCAGAGGAAAGCACCTCTGAAACCCTGTACTATTCAACCCCAGCCCTGTTAGTCATAAGACAAGCTGTTTCTCTCTTTCCATGAAATAGGACACACTGCACAGCTGGATGTTGACAGAGGATAATAAAGAAAAACCACAATTAAAATGCCATAGTTTAAGACGTAAATATTTTACCATTCAAGCCGTGGTGAAATTTCTTTTGCCAGGAGAGTGCCTTGCAGTAGCTCCTTGCAGCTGTGTGCTTGCAAAAGCATTTGCAATAGAACCAGGCTAAATGAATGATTCCACTTTCTCTGCTGAGAACAACAACAGAGGCCAGCAGAGAAACCACCCAACTTCTCTCACATGGAGGCTTGCTAGGCTCCAGGAAGGTCTTCTTCATTTTGCTGCAGGCTTTTAGGGGTTAACCAGAAAGGGAAATGCTCACTGGGTGAAGTAGGGTTTCTGATCCTGACATTGGGCTGCCTTAGCGTAGCTGAAGATAAATTGTCCCTGGTGAAAAACAGGAGTGCACGATGCAAGGGGAAGCTGGTTTGGTATCCACAGGTCTGGTGTGACCACCAAGGATAAAGCCCCAGTTTGTCACCCCTCCTGTTGACCCGTGACCTTGCAAGACCATGAAAAGGCTTTGCATTTCACATATGGTGTGCATATGCTGGGAATCATAATCCACAAAGGCTGCAGGGCTTATTTTGGGGTAGGATCTCAAGGACTTAACAGCTTCAGGGGCCAGAGTGTGAACCTGCTACCCGGCAGCTGCGATCTCCTCACACCTCAGCATCCCTGGGAAGGCTGGGAAGATCAGCCTGAAGATTAGTCAGCCTTCACATTCTTGGAGTTTTTGGCATAGAAACACTCCTGGACACTGACAGGGGGAAGGTGAAGAGCTACTGAAGCTCCAGAAGGTGGTAAACGTGGCCCCTGTCCAAATCTAACAGGGGTAGTAGGGCTGTTGCTTTATAAGGTTGTACGTGACAGGGGGAGTGGGGGGTGACTGGCTGCCTTACACCTCTCAAGTCAGTTCAGTGTCAAAAAATGTATTGGGAAGGGTGGACAAAGCACACCCCTTCCTGCTCGAAGTGGACCATCCTCCTCAGTTTCCTCTTAAAGGAATTTAGTCCACGTGCCCAGAAGTGGTGTGGGGCAAAACAGGAGATTTTCAGTAAAACCGTATTATCACCTCCACGAATGCAACCAGGATGTGGCTTCCTTAGGGATCCGTCCTGGGCCAAACTCCACATAAAGTCAAAGGGAGCTTCCCAGAGTAAAGAATGAGGTAAAACACAATCCTATAGGAATCTTTTTATCTGATGATGTTTGCAATTAGCAATCCGAACTTTTATAATCCTCTTCGCTCCTGGTGTAGGTAGTTGGTGGTTGCAAGTCTCACAGTTCTGGTCTCAGAGCTGTGTCCAAATCCCTGGAGACCAAAGCTTAAGGTCCTTACCCAGCTCTAATTTGAGAGCTTTGACTCTCGCACCAGCTGACTGTGTGGATTAAATGCATGTAAATACCTTCATAGCGACTGGCAAAACATACTCATGATGCTATCCTAAATTGGGATGCTCTCTCTCCAGGAGTGTCAGTTTGATGTTATCACCTACTCAGCAAATAAATCCCTCTATTGAAAGAGGGAGACTTCATGCTCTCCAGTCATACCCACTTATAACCAGCTTCTTTACCCTCTACATCTGCTTCTGCTCTGCTTTGCCATCACAGAAGCTGGTTTTCTAAACGTTGTGGCGCAAAGATGCTATTATTAATGCTTCAATATCATCTCTATTTCAGCTCAACTCGCTGTGAGTCACTCTGATGTTTGCACCTTGGTGCTCTGTCTTATTGGACTACGAAAGAGTCAAGATAAGAGTTTCCATTCCAAACACTCATCTGCCTCCCAAGCTAATGGGGTCAGACAGGTCTGCCTGCAGGACACAGATTTTCTTAAGGGTGTCACGTCACTGACAAGAGCTATGAGAAGGTGGTCCCTTCACTATGAATCAAGCATTCCTTGGCTTACAGCATTTGTTATACAATCGTGCACAAGGCGATGATATACATCCAGCATGAGACATAGACTTCATTCCCCACCCCTCCAAAATGGTTGAGATTCCCTACACTGCTTCCAAGAACTAGTTTTCTGCTGATTTCCCTTTTTGTAAGGATATACATTAATTTTTGACTTCTCCCCCGTCCCTCTGTCCCCCCCCCTGCACCCACCCCCCCACTTTACTGTAGGATTTAGGTGAGCACAATGAAAATATGCTCCCTGTTAACCTCAGACATCAATAGTTTTGGACCACATCTTGGGCTGTGCTTCCAACTCATACAGTTAACATCTGTGCTGGTCACCAAAATGAGTCATAGGTTGTTTTTCTTGCCCAGAGGCTAAACAGCGTGGCAGAACTAAACTCTGACATCCCTGAGGAGGGTCTCACCTTCCAACCTGCTTAGCTGGAGCAGCCCTTGGCCAGTCTAAAACCTGAAAAACATGTTTGGGAGGTGCAGGTTGACCCCAAGGAGAACCATTCCAGTGATCTTTCACTGTTCACCTATCAGGCTGCTAGACCAGCCTCCACCAAAGCTTCAAGACTTTCCGAGAGGGGAAACAGCTGTTGGGAAAAGAAACGTAAGTTTCAGGCAACTGATTATGGGAGAATATCAGGGAGAAAAGAGAAGGGGTGTGAGGATACAGGGGATTGACTATGGGTGGCACTGGATGACCTGGAGACACCACCAAGCTGCCACAACTACCATAAAGCACACAAGAAGCAAGCAGTACAGCGCTCAGAGCAATTTTATTGTGCAGAGGATAGTGTGCCAGCACTGAGGTCTGTGCCTGGCCATGCTTCGTTTAATGGTATAGAAATAATCACTTTGACAAAGGGCTCGCACATCTGGGGAGAAACCCAGGAAGTCCCCCAGACAGGCTGCTGCTCCATCTGTTCAGCCCCGATGAGAAACCTGGCTGATTTGTCAAGTCACCAAAAAGTGTGGTATATTCCGGTTTGAGAGTTTTCCTCGGTAGGCTCCTAGGAATTGAGGACTTTGGGGATGGACGTCTGATGATTTTTATTTTTGTTTTGTTTTTTTTCACAAGTCAAACCAATCTCATCATGTTGTAAAAAACAAAACCAGAAAAGCAAAGCTCTGCATGTGTGTGTGCACATGGAAATACACGGCTGTAGGAGGAATTTCTGAGAGCAATTTACCCGGAGAGGACTCCATGTCTCCATCCTGGGCTTCTGAGGATATTTGTCCGAGCCAAAACGTTCTTCATTTTTAAAGGATGGAGAAGGTAGGCTATTTCAAACTCTAAAAATGAGTGCATCGTTAATGAAGCCAAAACCACAGAAGGGCTCAATTACACTTGCATTACAAAGTGACCACAAAATCTAATACTGGTGGAGTTCAAATGTCTGCTGGCTTGCAAGAAGATGACCACAAGGAATGCAAAGCACGGTCCGGCTACTGCTGTCACCACTCCTGGGGAGAAAACCTGCTGGGCTAGAAACCTGCCCCAAGCAGCTGACAACCCAAGATGTAAGTGCAGTTTGCTGTCATTGTCGCTTCCTGCTTGCTAAATGTCTTCCCTTTTGGTTTATAGGGGATCACGGAGGGAGGCAGGAGGCTCCTTGAGCTAGAGACAACTCATCAGGCTAATGACAGCGACATCATCACAGGACCCAAGGCCAGAGTGAGACAAATGCATCTGAGTCAGCAGTAAATCAGCTTTCCTCCTCTCCCCGCGTGCAGCATGACTACTGCTGATCCATAAAGGATGCTCTGGGCATCTCTCGTAACAGCAGCTGTCCCTCTGTTCAGAGCAAAAAGGCATCTAAGAAATCTTGGTATGTCTCCTGCCACACTCAGCAGGAAAACTCAAACTGCTCTGCAGGCTAAAAGTGATCTTGCAGCAGGGCCAAAAGGTTCAAGACCCAGTCGTCCTTGTCATAGCACATTAAAAATGGGTAGTCATTCAGCTGTGCACAAGCAAAGGCTTTTATGTAGAGCACATGTAATCTTCTGCCACAAATCAGCGTGAGAAGCAGTGGGCAAGCTCCAGGAGTTAGGTTTCTGCTGACGCTTGGAGTCTGTAAAGATTGCATGCTTGGCAAGAGCCAGTCTCTGAGAGGGGGAAATAAGTCAAGGATTCCCCTTTTCTTTGCAAGATGCCTTCCGAAGAGCACCGAAGAGCACGAAGATTTCCTCTAGCCACAGGGCAGATGCACCAAAGAGCACTGACAACTGATGTCCCGTGTCGCTCATGGCCAGTGTTCAAGGCTTAACTGGCCACGGGACGCTCCATAGGAGGCCACATGTCAGTCCAGGGGTATCAGCCATGCTGATGTGCCCTCCAGAAACACCGTGGCTCCTCTTCTCTTTCCATCTCATCTCTCAGTGTGGAGGTCTCCAGCTCATTGCTGGTAAATAATTATTTTCTGCCAGGAATTTCCCTGCCTTTCAGTGAGAGAAGTGTGGCCAGCAGATGTTTGTCTTTCAACAGCTGAACGAAGCCCCAAATTCAAATGTTTTTGTCAACTTTATATTAAACATTTTGACTGAACAAAAACTACATGTATATTCATTAAGGGTAGCTTTGGCTGAAGACATCACATTGAAGTACCATGCTCAGATATTTGGACTCTGCAGTTTTCTCTCTGAATACACTGTTTCCTTATTTGCCTCTTGTTTCATTAAGATTCAGGCTAAAAGAATTTCAAGCCTTGGTCAGGCTTGGGCATCCAGCTCATGTCAGACGTCCCCAGCGCTACTTTCAGTGCTGCAGCCCAAAAAATTTAATTCCTCTCTAGTAGTACTACAGCCTGAAGCTGTACCTTGTCCTGGAGGTGAGAGTCTTCATTGCCCAGTGGGGTTTTTACCCCAGATCTTCCCAGATCTAGATGGCTCCTCTGCAAATGCATTGCTGGACTCTGTATGTCCAACGGCAATGAATAAAGACAGCCTTTGCCTTAGGTGGCTGATTCTGTGAAGAACCAAAGTCACAGAATCACAGAATCACAGAATGGCAGGGGTTGGGAGGGACCTCCAGAGATCATCTAGTCCAACCCCACTGCCAAAGCAGGTTCACCTAGAGCAGGAACGCATTCAGGTGGGATTTGGATATCTCCGGAGAACAAGACTCCACAACCTCTTTGGTCGTCTAATATCTCTTAAAATGACTGCAGATATTCTTCATATGCCATTAACAATTGAACTATGTCCAACTTCATGCAAATTTGAAAAAGGGGGTTCAGAAGTATCCTGCTGTAAAGCAGCAACTGAAAGCTGTTACCTGAAGCCTGCTTGATTTACCATAGCATTTTTTGGCCCTCTATCATGTTTCCTATCCCCAGAACAGCCTAAGAAAATGATCACATTCCTAGAAGATTTTGGTGGTAGTGGTCATGTTAATAGTCTCTTCCATAGTCTCCTTCCAGTGAAATAAGGCCACTCTGGATATTGCTGGGAATGTGGGACCGTCACACGCTGTGCAGTGTCACGATGACTTGCAGCCCCATCTCCTGTTGCTTTCCAAATGAAGCACAAGGGGCTGGGGTGCAGACATGTGGCATGGGCTCCCCAGTCCTACATGTGGCACCGTGGAGCCACCACTCTTCTGCCACGGTTAGGTTCCTGAGAAGATCACTGCTCTTCCTCCTGTGGTTCAGTGTTTCTAATATTCTTGTGTAAGTAACAGACTGAACCATTTGTGGTTGGATTCATCTGACAGCACTGCTCTTAAACAGCAAATACGGGATCATTTGCCCTTGCACTCCCTATGAACAAATAAACCCAGTAAGACCATCCAGCTCCACGCTTGCATCTCTGACTTTAAGAACACAAACCCTTAAGTGCAATCTGCCCACGTGTTTCTGGTGGGTTAGAAAATATTTACGT
Source organism: Calidris pugnax (assembly GCF_001431845.1). NCBI lineage: Eukaryota > Metazoa > Chordata > Aves > Charadriiformes > Scolopacidae > Calidris > Calidris pugnax. The sequence goes on from NW_015090864.1 coordinate 5,177,825, forward strand.
TGCGACAGCCATCGCTGAAATGTGGTCACTTCTGGGAAGAGAAGCAGCTGCTGTTTACTGAGGGAAGGGAGGCTTTGTGGTTTGGACAGTGGCTGGAGCCCAAGATTTTATTCTGGTAACACCACTGCTGGGAGCTGCAGCATCATGTAGACATGTCTTTGCAAGACGGGCATTATACAGCTCAGGTGCTGGTGGCAATGTAACCACAGACATGAGCCCTCTGTGAACTGATTCATCTGCTCTCTTGGGTAAATTATGCAGCCCATTTGGACCTCTGTGCTGTTTAACTAGATCGTTCCAAGCCAGCAGACTCATAGCAAGCTCTGGTACCCCTGGTACCTAGCCCCAGAACATCCTGAAGTGCAACCAAAAAGTTACATTGCAGATTAACTCCTTGAGGAATCTGGATGGATGGAGTCTGTCTGCACAGATATGGCAGAAGGGCAAAAAACGGAATTATTAGAGTAAATTAGAAGTTAATACATGTGTCTGCGGCCCAGCAAGGTCCAATCTTCCCTTGGTTGAGGGTCTGACACATCTGACCTCTCAGTGTTCATGGAGAGGTGGTTACTCAGCTGAGACTGGAAGGTAGGAAGAATCTCCACGGTAGACATTCCCAAGGGACTTTATTCGGCTAATTTAAGGCACTTTAAGGCACAGAAATACCCCTTTTCAGTGAGGATTTAGGAAATGGCTGAGCTGAGTTGGGAGCTCTCCTACAACTCCACATGGACAGCAGGGATGTCCCATGGTGTAAGCCATTGGAACGTACCACCCTTCTCAGCTCCCTGCTTGACTCAGGGGCAGGTGGCAATAGGAAAAGGCCTCTTTTGCCAGCCATCAGAACACAACAGAAGAGGTGAAGCTGAAAATGGCCAAATGGGGATAAGTAGGAGGTGGCCTGTTGATTATTTTATTGTGTGATGAAAAGGGTCCAGTTGGATCCTATCCCTAGTAAGACTTAACTTTTTCTGTAAAGGTAGCATAAGGACATCAGTGGTGGCACATGTCTCAAACCAGACAATACCGGTCTCCCTAGAAATGCTTGCTCATTTAGTCTTATGCCTGGATGAGTTTTATTTGGTAACCAAACTGGATAGGTTTTTTTTTTTAATGGGATCCAGATGTGAAGCCACCTTTAAGCGTTAACATGGAGTGGTTTGAACCCGCTGGGTGCAGCTCTTCCTTGTCCATCACTTTAACGCGATGCAGCAGCCCGGGGTTTTGGGAGGGACGTGCTGGGAGTCAGAGGGCTGCAGTTCTGTCTCTGTCAAACTGCAGGACGCCTGGGAGGCTGCATTTGCAGCCCCTCGGGGACAGCGAGGGGTTGGCATTGATCAGTCAGACATAGAAAATCCTCTCCAGGGTGGGGACGGGAGCAGCGCTGCTGTGAACAGCAGCTGGAGATGTTGCTTCTGCTTCCCTCCTCTCTCCTACCTGCATGGAAAAAAGCCCGTGCCACCAAAAGATGATGCGTGGGGTTGTCCAAAGCAGAGTTAGAGCAGGGTTGGGACTGTTAAGACAACCCTTCGATACCTATCTGGGAGCTGTACCCAGCACACTGCGATAAGGGCCCGTTCCATTTCTGTGGTGGCATTACGCTGCAGATGCCACAGCGCCAAGTCACGGCGCTGAAAAAGGTGATGAGACACTCGATATACCCAACGTGGTGATTCAGAAAGGAACACGAAGAAATGCTCAATCAGATACTCAACCACAAGAGCACACTAGCCACCCTGGATGCACTATATCATCTTCCTCCGAACGAGACACCCGTGCCGGACAACTGTTACAGTCCATCAGTTACAGCCCCTAGTACACCTCCAGCCAGGCATGGGTCAAGCAGGAGAGTATTTTCTGAATTTATTGGGGGTGTTTTTTTGTTGTTTTGGAAAGCTGCCTGCTCCCAGCAGAGCACCAGGTCCCATCGCATCCTTCATCCTCATCCCTTTCCCCATCCCTGCGTGGGATGGCAGGGAAAAGGCGCCGAGCCAGAGGCTGGAGAAGTGGCTGCCTCTCTGCCATCCCCTGCCCGACGGGGATGGCTGCATTTGTCAGAAAGCTTCCATTAGTCGTGCGTGCCAGCTATAATCTGCCGGCCCCAACGCGGCAGCATCTGCTCCGGAGCCAGTATTATACAACCACAATTGGCCTGTGCAGGGTACGTTAAAACCATGGGCAGGAGAGAGCCATTGACCCAACCACAGAGCTTGTCTCTAGTAAGAGCCCTTCTGTGACTCTAAAAACCTATATTGTTTAGGGGTTTTTTTTTCCCCCTGGTGCAATCTGGGGGCTTTGTCTCTATTTATAATAGTTGCATTTATAATGTACGTGTATCCATAGGCACTAGCTGCTTGCACTACTGATCTTAAATTCGCAGTCCTGGACTACACGAAGTTAAGAAGACTTTTTTAAAAAAATTACTTAGAAGTGGTGACAGTGGGATTGCACGCAAGGGAAACTCCAATGTGTCAGATTTGTTGAGAGGCTAAAAATATGTGCCTTTTTTAGAGAGAGGGGGGGGAAGTGACTGGCAAATAGTATTAATCTGAGGCAGCCTGAAGCAGATAGAAGGATTATAAAGCAGCTCATTTAGGACTGCAGAATTCATTTTCAGACCCTCCTTTGCAAAATTGCTTGGTGACTCCTGCGTGCCCGACAGAAGCTCTCCAAAAGCAGCGTGAAGAATGCGGGGAGGGGCTTTAGCTCCATTATGCACAATTGCAAATCTCTGAGCGGAACATCATTAACTGTACTCAAGTGACAGGCAGGATTAACTTGGCTGAAACCAAATAGCAAAGAAACATGTAAGACTAAATTCAAAGATTCCTCAGAAACTGCTAGGATAATCTGTCACAACAGCAGCTTTAGGCTTGAGAAGCCAAAAGGTCCAGACGGACTTCCCTGCTGCTCCATGAAACTAATGCGTTGGCTTTTACTGGCTTTAAGGGATTCTGTGTGTGTGTGCACATGTACAAAGTGCACAGACACAAGCAGCCTCTCCTTTCCTTTCTGGGGTGGTGGAAGACCCTCCTAACCTGTAACCTTCATCCACCTCTCAGCCTTACAGACCCTCCTGCACCAAGGGGCTGCCAGACAACTTTGTGAATGAGCATGAGGAAAAAAAAATCTCAGGGGAGCACACACCATCTCTCCCCAGGATGCTACAACCCTGACATTGCAAAGAAAGGTGGTTCTTCACAGCCTGCCTTCACGGGAGGGGGGAGTGCACAGGAGAAAAGGCCAACCTGCCTGAAAATACACGGGTCACCGCACAGAAAGAAAAGGAGCAGGGGCAGAAGGGCACCTTTATTTCCCTTTCAATCTGCCAGGCTGGCTCTTGGAGGGCACCAGCAGCACCCTCTGGTGACCTGAGCTGTCCCAAACAGCCAGCAGAGGCTGAGAAGAAGGGGCTGGGCTTTGCAGGGCTTTTGCCCTTACTGGAATAAATCATTCAAAACTCTGACAGTCCCCAGGGGGAATTTGAGGTCGTGGAAAAGCGATGGGGGAGGAGAAAAAAGAAATGCATTGCGAGTCTCATCGGAGATGGGTGAAGGTTGCCTTCTTTGTGCAGTCACACTGTACCAGAGGTGGCTCTAAAGGCAGAGGCAGTTTCTTAACCAGGTTACAGTGATGTGGGCAGGAGAGACGTTAGTAGCTGCTGCCTTCCCCAATTTCTGCCTGCAAGGAGGTGGTAAGGGGTTATTAATGCTACAGCCTCTTGCAAGGGTGGCTCAGCTGCTATCTTAAAGGCTCCTCAGGCATGAGGAACGGTGTCCTCCTACCATGACCAACACCTGCTATAAGCATCGCCCAGAAATTCAGTCTTTCTGCTGTCTCCTCCCCAAATATTCCATTCTGCTGACCAGTGATGCAGCTTATTTTCTAATGTTTCTTATTACCTGTCAGCTATCACAGTGCAAGACGCCTGCTACATGGGCTGCCAAGCTTGGGAAATCCCAGATTGTAGTGTGCTACACATCTCCCTGGTGATACCAGACCCTGGACACATGTGAGGTCTCCTTTGCTTCCCCCACTGCTCAGGGACTATCAAATCAGATTCACAGTCTCTCATCCCTGCCTTGCATGCATTTAAAGCATCTGAAGGCATCTGAAAGATTGCCTGGAGCTCTTAGAATAAAATCCGTGGTTTATAACTTTGATTTCTCCAGTGGAAGTTAGCAACATGCCATAAAATCATAGGATAATTTGGGCTGGAAAGTACAAATGCCCTGCTCAAAGCAGCCTGATGTCAAATCAGGTTGTTCGGAGCCCTGTCTGCTCAGGTTTTGAATATCAGCAAGAGCAGAGATGGCACAGCCTCCCTGGGTCCCTGTTCCAGGCTGCATCACTCTTTTGGGGACTTTTCTCCTCCCTTATAAGTAATAGAAATTTCAGTTGCTGGAAATTATGTCATTGATTCTTATTGCTTTGCTGTGCTCCTTGGGAAAAAAAAAATATGGCTCTATTTTCTCATTGATCCCACATCATGTAGGAGAAAACAACAGTGTGGTCCCCTCTTAGTCTTTTCTTCCTTCCAGGCTGAGGAAGATCTGCTTTTCCCCCCTCTTCTCACACACTGTGCCCTCCAGCACCCCAACCGTCAAGTTGGCCCTCCACTGGACAAGCTCAGTTTGTCGTATCTCCCTTGAATTGGGAAGCCTGAAACTGGACACAGTAATCCAGGTAATCTTATAAAGCTCAAGAGAAGGAAAAAATTACATCCCCAGGTGCATTGGCTCTACTTGTGTCATACAGCCCAGTAGGCAGTAGACCTTCATGAGGGACCCCTGTAGACTCCTGTTCCATTCCTTACCCACCAGGACCCCATCTGCAAAGCTTCCCCCAGGTCATCACTCCCCAGCCAGTCTGATTATTCTGCCCCAGGTGTAGGAGTAGGGCATTTGCTCCAGCTGAGCAAACTGCAAGAGCATTTGGACTTGCTGCAATCTCTGAGGTTCCCATCTGCCCATTTCTCCAGTTGAATGGCAGCACTGACCTCCAGCATGTTGTCTGCTCCCCTCGGTTTCCAGGGAAAGTAATATCTGGCACATGAGCAGGCTTTTAAATGGCACTTGATGCCTGGTATGTGTGGCTTATGAGATCGGAAAGCAGGAAATTCAAAAAGGTCATTGATTGACTGGTAGGATTATGCCTCTTGTTTTTGAGGTGACAACACCAGGCTCCCAGTAAGCACATTAACTGAAGGATAAGGGTAAAATACATCTTAACATATTGTTAAGGAAAATATTCTACTCTGCGTTGTCTGGTAAAGTAAAACTCAGTCCCAGTCTCCTATGTCTCAGGGCTGATCCAACCAAGATTTTAAGGAGCACTTCAGCTCTTTCCTTCAGAGTCGATTTTTCACTTTCTTGCCTGCATTCAAAGCAGGATGTCTAGCCTTTGGTTTTTACGTCACTGGATCTTATATATTTTTAATGTAATGAGTCTTACACAGAAAAGCACATTCAGTCATGTTCTTTAACCAAATCGTTTTATCGTGCCTCATTGCTTTACTTAGTCTCTTCTTAAAAAGACAACCAAATTCCCTTTGTTTTCCACTATCAAGCAGCACCTGGGATAAAGAGAAATATTGAAAATACCTGAACTGCTTTGTGCAGAAAGATCTGGGGTATGACATGGCACAACAAGTCCTCCTAAGTCTGGAGTGACTTCTGCAGACCCCCTTGAGCCTGCATCCCATGTCACAGGCTGTACAGCACCGGGGGAGAACAGTACTTTGTAGACAAAGACAAGTGTATCTTTGTGTCCGAGAGCTTCATCAAATCATGTCTGGAAATAGCTAGAGGACATGGTGGAGAGATGTGCTCACCACGCACAGGAATGCATGTACCCACCCTTTCTCATGACACTCATGCAGTTCCATAGACTTGTGCACACAGGCTTGTACCTCTATGCCTGCAAACACATGTGGATGAAACTGCTCTCCCTTGTTCTGATCTCCAAATAGAGACCAGTAGATGCACCAGGAGTATGGTGCAGAGAGCCTTGAATAGCCACGCTGGAGCTGGTGAACATTTGGTGGAGCTCATTCATTTCATTTCACTTCTCCATTTCTCCTATGGGAGCCCTGTACCCAAGGCATGTCTGAGGATCAGGCCACTTTAGAAAATGCACTAATTGAGATCAGACAAGTAACTTCAGAGTTCAAATAACAGTTCACCCATTTTTATGTCATCATTAACTAATCTCATCAGCAGTTCTTGACACACTTGTGAGTTAGGCTGATCAGCTCTGAGTATGCTTTTCCTACCAAAGCTGTGAAGAGGGATCATTTAGGAGTTATGGCCAGGGTGGTTATAATTTCAGGGTGCTCAGAGAGGGAGACTGAAACAACGTGTGTACTTTGCTCTCTGAGCTTGGCTGCCTGTGGAGGAGCAGCTTTCACAGAGCTGAAGAAAAGGTTTTTGTTCCAATTAATATAGAGCTGACTACTGTGTGAGGAACTCAAATCATCCTTTCAAGTATGAATTACTTTACATCTGCAGAGGGATGTAATCTGCCCCCATGCTGCCAGGTCACCTACCTCCGGTAGATTAGCTGTGGGGGAGGTTTGTGCGTGAGCCAATGCTGGTTCGGCATGACAGTGATTGGAGGACTTCAGCAAAAATGCTTCCTAGAAAAATGTATTCTCTCTGGATGGGCATCCTCCTTTCTTCCGATGGGGAATCTTAAAAAGAAAAATGTTTTGAAAGGGAATTCTTTTTTTAGAGGAAGGAGGAACATTTTAAAATAAAACAGGAAAATTTTCCAACATTGTATAAATTAGAAAACAAAGACTGTGATGTGGGTATTACTCTCCTCATTCACAAAAGGTAAAGTTTCTAAGTTCTAGCATTGGAAACATGATTCATTGGAACTGGGAATTTTATTCAGAGGTTGAAAAGTCCCATTGAAACTCCCTGGTTTTTAAAATAATATTTCTTCTGAAATAGCAAATCTTTTCTTCCAAATTCTCCATTTGGTGTTTCCTGGGAGTTAACATGACTTTTGTTTTCATGCAGGTGGAATAATCCAAATGGAGATGAGGGTCACACAACTACACTATTTCTGCTCCAGAATAAATGCAGAAACGTGAACGCACAGTGCTTAGTTCAGCAGCCTACTTCTGCAGCTGGGGAGGGAGAACAGCATTATTCTGAGTACGCCATTACTATTTTTAGTTTGTATTGCCCTACCACCTTCCTCACCTGCTTAACCTCATTTCCAGCTGCTTGTGTAGGTGGGGTGACATACACAGTCTCAGAACTAAACCAAGAGCCAGCTTTACACCATTTTATTTGCAAGTCTTTTCTGTTTGTTGAGCTGACTATTTGGCTGTGCTTTACGTGACCTACAAGACAGATCTGTCATCACCGATGTTGGTACAAACCTGCTCTTTCCATCCATGGAGTATTCCATGATGACTTGATGTGGGGAGGGGGAGATGGGTTGCCCAGTCCCCAGCACAAGGGCTTTGTAGGATGGGAGACCTCCTGGCAAGATGCATTGGGATGCTACAGAGGCTGGCAGATGTTCTCTGTGGGTAGTGCAAGGTAACCTGCAAAGGTAGGGTGAACTTCACATTTGTGGCCTAGAGCCCATCTCAATGAAATAAATTTTCTTCTGAGCTGGGAGTATGAATCAAGAACAAGAGAAGAAAGGAAAATATTTCTCATTGGGTTTGGGGGAAGAGGAGAAAATAAAGCCCTGCTAGAGGGAAAGTGCAGGGCCTGAGGCTGGCATCCTGTCCAGAGCCGAGTGATTTCCTCCTTAAAAGCTGATTAATCCAAATGCTTTTCAATTTAGAAGGCAGAGATCAATCAATAATTATCCCATTTAATCCCAACATAAATCCTTTAATTTTTTTTTAATTAAAAGCAGCCAAGCACCACTGGCTGGGATACACCAAATTGCATTAAACCCTGGAGTCCCAGGGGAGAGGCACAGGCAGCAAATTGTGCATGTGATTTTCTTCTTTCACTGCTGGGTTTAATGGCTGTTCTCTCTGCCTCCTGGTAGAAAATGATGAGCTTGGGGATGTGTCTGGCAATGAGCAGGCAAATCAGACATTACTTCCAAGCGTGCGATGACTCACAAACCAGACAAGTGTCCCCTTTCTGGAAGGAGAACCAGGAAGAGGGAACTTCAGTAACTCCTTTTCTGCAACAGGGCCCTCCAACAGAGATAACGGAGCCTGGTAGTTGTCTGTGAGGTTCAAATTTCCCAGGTCCATGTGAGCACGGTTTGGGTAACTCATAAATCTGTTTCTTGGGTTGAGAATGTCAAGGAAACCAAATATTATAGTATGTCCTATTACCTGCCTGCTTAGTGCAGAACTCTCTCTTCCTGGCTAGCAATTATCACAGTATAATTGTGCGTCTAATCAATTGTTTAATGTAAATAGTAAAAATGTCCCCAGAGCTGTATCTCAGTTGTCATCAAATTGTACAGCCACCAATGCTAATAAACACTGTGGGACAGCTACAGAGTGTACGACAAATGCCTTTATTTGCAGCCTTAATTTAGTGGTTGAATTATGAACGCTGTTTGCAACCAATTCTCAGATACATCCACGTTCCACCTCTGATGGTCTAAGTTATTAAGCTGAAGTCACACCTTTCTTCTTTGATGCCAAGGAAATCTTCATTAAATGGTCTTTATATAAGCATCCTCCTGCTACGACTTTAATGGTAAAGTTTAATTAAAAATGCCACTAATTAAATCAAGCTGGGCCGTGTGACTGAACATCTATTCCTTGCTCTTTACCCGTTGTAATGAGTCAGTTGTGGGACACAGTTATGGAAAGGGTCAGAGGCTCACGAGGTTGGAGAATCCTTTCCACAAAAAAAAAAGCCTGTGCCTAATACACCTCCTCCTCCTCCAGCTTGATGTGAACACCATCAGAGTTTTTAAACGGCAGGAATTAGCTGAAAATGGTGATGTTGCATTTTACATAGCAAGAGGACAAGGTATCCTGAGGGCACTCCGCAGGAGGGAAAGCCCTTCCCGTTTCTTTCTTGTCAGCAGATGCATCTGGTAGGAAGAGCATCCCAGCACAACTAACTGTAAGCCAGAAATGAACAGTAGGGATGGCAGAAGGAAATACATCCAAAACCATGAGAGATTCCCCTTGGCTTGTAAAGCAGCTTTCAACGTAATGTAGCTACAATTTTTCTCTTACCTTAACTTAACAACCTTTTAAAACCTTCTTTGGATTTTAAAAGGCTGTTTATATTAAGCTAAAAAAAGGGCATGCAACACTGTCCAGTAACATTCATGTCTTTGTTGGCAACCACAGAACAAGGGACCCTTATTTAAATGCCTCCTTTTTGCTGGTTCCAGTGCTCTGTTTTTGAAGTGTGTGTAATTTAGATGTCTCTGTAAAAGCAACCCTTCCTTCTTTTCTTGGAGTTTGAAGGTTTATTTTCTGCCAGCTGTTCTTTGAAAGGCTTTGAATAAAGCAAAGTTTAATTATCCATAGAAAAGAAAAAAAGAAAAAAAAAACCCACCACCTAGTTATTTTCTGCAGCACCCTAGGATTTGAAATGATTGAGGCTTTTCATAAAATAAATTGTCAAATAGATGCCACACCTGGTGAAATTGAAAGCTGTGGTAGAGCCACACCATGCAGGCATTCCCTAAAGTGTTAAGCTTTACCTAAGAAGTACCCCAGGAATAGTTTGGATTACAGCAGAGGCTACAGCATCTCTGAAGCATGCATCACAGAGCATTGCTCCATGGGCTATTAGGGGTGTCCTGAAGACCAGCTGAAGATCGAATCTATTAGCTTGAATGTTATGTGCTGGCCTGGCTCTCATCTGTCTCTACTGAGGAACATGATACTACTTAACATGGCAAGTCACCTTCTGGGGTGGCTCAATGGTGAAGATGTTTCAGCGATGCTCATTAGCATGACCTGTGGGAATAGAGTTCCTGTTCTGACATTTCCACCTGTATCAGCCTCCTGAAGGGAAAATGTGTTTAAGAAGAATTCAAAACTTAACGGTGGTGTCTAAGGCAGTCATTGAAATGCAGAAACAAAGCCCTGGATGTTAGAGGAGAGGTTAGGAATTGCAATGGTGCTTTTGAAACTACAGATGAAGTCAGGGAACAGCAGAAGGTATCACAAGACCTGTAGTTAATACCCCAGTCATGGTCAACAGCCACATTTACCTTCCCTAGAATTTGGGTCTGGGCATTCCCTGGACAGCTCACCTCCCCAGATCATCCTTTACCTCACAAAACCCTCTCTTGAATCTGACAGAAGCTTGAGAAACCAAGACAAAGCAGCAAGTATAGTGTTTGCAGTCACTTCTCCCAAGTTTACCACATGCAGAGCCTCTGCAGCTCCTGTATTTGAGTTTTATGTTGAGGAGAGACAACACCCACAACTCTGGCCAAGCAGAAGCCTGTGTCTTTTCCATCATTTCCTCCTCAGATCACTAACACCACAGGATTAACAATTCTGACAACTCACTGAGTGGCTGGGGAATGTCCCTGGGATCTGCTGCAGCTGCTGCTATTGTGCTGGAGATACGCTGTAAACTCATTAGCCGTTATCAGCACCGTGGCTCTCACGCACACAGAGCTGCCCCAACAACACCAGCATCAGGTTTTCTCAAGTGTGTTTTGAGGACACCAAATGCAGGGTTTGGGTACTTGCTGCTGGGGAAAAGTCAAGGTGAAGGATGCTCTGAGCAGAAGACATTGAGGTTTGAGGTGGCCATCATCTCCTGGGTTATACGCCTTCTGAACATGAGCTTGGTATCCACTGTAGCTCTTCCTCATGCACGTGTGAATATCACCCTTATCACAGACAGCTCTGCAATGCCTTGAGAGCACAGCTGCTGACATCTGACCCTTGGACCTCTGAGAGGAGGAGGAGCCTGCTAGCAACTTGGAGATAAGGTCTGAGAGTTTGGTGTGATTTGGTGCTCCTTAAGGAATCTGTGGAAGAGGGATTTTTCCCTGTGCAGGAGCAATCCATGCAGAGAAGATGTGCTATAATCTACTATCAACTGAATTTTCCTGTGGAAATTCACCAAAGAGTGAGAAAGGCCAAATTTTAGTCCTTTTAAACCAATGCCTGTTAATTGCAGTAGGAATGGGTTATGGCACGCAATCTGTTCAAGCAATAAATCCGCAGTGCTACGGAAACTCATCCATGCTCTGGCTGGAGTCTACATCTTCAAGCAAGCACTCGAGTAGATGCAAGAAGGACTGTCCTTGCTGGAGGAGATGGGTGGCTGGTGAGAGCCTCTCTGTGCAACGTGTGAGATCTGGATGTCTGTCCTCCAAAGTGGGGTGGCAGCAAGGTGTTGCAAGAGGGGTTTGGCAGTACCTATGGGCAGCAGAGGTGGTGCAAACTGCTGCCACAAACGCACCGGCAAGTTTCTCTGGGGTCTGTCAGAGGAACACCTACCACATAAATGTCTATTATCCACCCTGGCTGGCAGCCAGGGAGCTGGGTTATGCTGCTGCACACCACCACTGACAGCTTCTCCTCACCCCTCCTGCCCAGCATATCAGGAATGACTAGGAAGGGCTACTGCACAACACATCCCATAATTGCAGTATCAGCCCTGCCGGAGAGCCCATTTAGTAGGATATGCCCAAACACAATTTAAGAAAGGTCTGAAAGATGTGTTTTTCCTATTGGGGAAAAAAACCCAAACAACGTAACAATATTGGGAAAGCTGTTTCAGGGAAGATACACTGATTTAGAGCATTTTTAGAGGCTGATTTAGACCCTGGCACAGACATAAATCATAGCTGGGGCAGGTCACAGTGCATCTTTTTAACTTACCCCACAGCAAGAGCTCCATGCCTATGGCTTCCAAGTGAGTCCTTTCTCCATGTATGTTATCCATAAGTGCTTTTTCCTGTCATTTTTCTGGTAAGAAAGACAGACACGTGCTCTTATGAGGATAGAAACCAACCTCCCTGGTTCATAACACGGGTGTCCCTAGGATGTATCACAACGTGAGGCAGCTGAGTTGCCTTTGGCCTGGCACTTCCAGCTTCTTTTCATTTTTTAGTATCTGTTCTGTTAATGAAAGAAATCTCCTCTACTCTGTGTATGACCTGCTCTGCAAGGACATCAGTGGGATACGCTGTTGGTGAATAATGAATTTAATGAGTTACAGTTTTACTGCTTCTGGCTTTGTACCCCTTTATTGCATCTCCTTAACATTTAACTTGTGTGGAGCTGAATGAACGTCCCTGGTATCTGAATAGTAAATTCACATTTTAATTTTGTCTCTTGCATGGATTGTAAGCTTCAGAAATTGACTTTAAAAGTGTAGAAAATCATCTTGCTGCTAGGATCATACCTTCCTTAAGATGTTGCTCAGTGACTGACACCATGCCTGCATAGAAAATGAGGGCAGGAGCTGATGTATTCCAGGAAACTCCCTTATTCTTTTGTAAACTTCATATTTCTCTATTATTTGGGGAAAATAGGAGTAAGTGGAGTTCAGGGAAAAACAGTATCTCTAAACTATCTGTGTTGAAGTATCGGGATTATGTTATTCTGGCATACACTTGGTACCTGCCTAATGAAATCCCCCTCGTTTCTCCTCCCTAAAAAAAATTTGACCAAGTCCTTCAGGTTGCTTCTCCCAAGGCTTTGCCAGTTTTTTATGTAATGGGCTGAGATTCACGGGTAGACACTCAAGGAAGCGTCCTGGATTTGGATTTCTACATATGCAGCTGAGGGAGGAGCTTATTCTGCCTCTGATACCAGGGGTCATTTCCATTCCAGTCAAAAGTCAGCTGCAGTGAGAGTGCTTCGGGACACAGACTTGGCCCCACATGCTCCACCAGCCTTGTTAAAGCAAATGCCTTCTGTGAGATGTGGATGTGGAACTGGTCCTTGCTGTGATCTGTCATCAGGCTCCCAAGTATGGGCTCAGTCCAGAGAAGACTTTTGGACACTAGTGCTGCATGCACCAAATTCAAGAGCCATTAGAAATAGGGTTGTTGGGAAGGTTTTGACAGTGATTTATTGTTCGGATGACAGGGCAAGTGGCTTCCTGACAGGACCATCATGGCTCTCATAACCCTTCTTCATTCACTTTCTGCAAAATGTGGTGGGGGGAACAGACTTTCTTCTTTCTTCCCACTCTTTTCCCTTGGACAGACTTGACAGGAGGGCGTTGGAGCCCTCAGTCTCCCTGTGGAAGGCTCAACCTTGATATTGTGCATCAGGCAGACCCAAACACAAGCAATAAGGCAAACAGCTTTCCATGAGGGAGCTGGTGATCAATGGCCATCCTTCTGCAATTGAAGATGTAGAAAGCAGACTTGAAGGAAGGCTCATGGAGACATTCCCCAGCAAGGACTGGTTACAGGTCCTGGTGGACACCCTACAGCACAGCACCCCTAAAAGCACTGGCAACCTAAAGTGTGGAGATTAATTTTCCCATATGTACTCTCACTGGACTAAAATCACCTTGTGCACAAGGCTAGCATCCCTTCCAAGGCAGGTTCTCCTTGGGATGCTGCTGACGTGGCTGACACGTTTCTGGCCACGTAGCCCTAGTGCCAGTGCCCTGTGCAAAAGAGGGGGAATGGAGAATTGAGAACTGTTCCTCTGTCAAAATCCCTTTTCACCAAGAAATTGGTGAAGCCATCTGTTGTGAGAAATATTTGCTTGTGATTAACAGATCTCCATCTTGTAAGGAAACCGAATCAAAACCAAACACACAACCCAAAACCAAAACAAAGAAAGTTTTTGAAAGGGAAAAAAGGCACTAAGTATATTCTGGAAAAAAAAAAAAATTACTCTTAACCTCTGGGTAACATATACATGCAGGAATACCCTTCTGCCCAGCAGTGAGTGACTCCAGTCTGAGGAAGACTCCATCTCCGTTGGAGCACAGTCCCCTTGGCTGCCCAAATCACTAACACAAATGCTCCCAAATCATGAGTGACTACCCTTTTTTTCTCCCTTCCTTCCCCAACAGCAGGGTGGGAGAAGGAAACAGTATGTAAAAAAAATCAAAAAGAATTTCAATCTCCCTCTTTTTTTGTTTTTGCTTCTGAGTGTTCAGCATCTGCAGGTCATTTTTTCAGGCTGCAACATGACAGGCTTCTTCACCACTGTGAGACAAAAAAGTCACTTTTTAAAAATCCTTCCTAAAAAAATGTTTAAAACACATAATCACTCGACTCCCAAAGCCAGGGCTTTAAGTAAAACACAGGCTATTGTGAAATAAGTAATTTGAAGACCAAGCACTAACAGAGTGTGCTCCTTCATCCATGGCTGTCACGCAGACCTCAAGGCTTCTATTACTTCTCCCCAGATTAAGAGAGACTCCATTTTGCCCACTGGAATGGTTTTATCCCTTTATTTGGCGGCTGAAATGATTACTTTGTTTAGTAAGCAGTGCCCATACTGAATTACCACACCCGTGGGCACGCTCTGCCCTTGGGCTGCCAGCATTTTCACAGGATGCAGGGGGAATTTTTCCCATTTTAACACTTGATACCCTGCTCCCGGTTTTACAAACATGTCGGATACCGGTGCCAATACAAATATGATTTGCATTCTGTAACCTTTGTGCCTGTGGCTCCTGAGAATACGTTTCCTGACTTTGTACCACCTTGGAATAATACTTACAGTGAATGGGCAATAATACACAGATATTACTCCATGGAGCAACTATCTGATATGTAAAGTCAGGAGTTCAAAGAGGATTAAGGATCACTGGCAATGAGCAAGCCGCATTGCTTGTGGATGTGGAAGCAGCCACAGCTGCTCTCACTTCTCATGCAGTGGAATTATCTCAGCGTCAGTACAGAATTGCTCTGGAGCTTTACCTCTCCAAAAGCCACTGACCCATATTTGTTGTATTTCACAAAATCGAAGGGTTAGGAAAGGTGTCCTGCCTAGCCAGAAGTTGTTAGCCATTCAGTGTGAGAAAATTCACTGCATGCATGCAAGACAGAAGTCAGGCTCTCCTCATCTAGAATCCTGCCATCTACTCTGTATGAAAAAAGATGAAGGACTTCCCATCCCATTCATGTCATTCCTCTCAGGGCCAGTGGCTTCTTATTCTAGTATTTGGACTATCGCTTCAGAGAGGTGATCTGGCTGGCTCATTTCAACTCTATGACTATTTTTCTGCTAAAAATAAAACAATTCTGTCAAGAACAGAGGTGATAGCATAGGGAAAGGGTACTATAGAGTAATATTACTTGGACAGTAATGTGTGCTTGAAGGAGCTGCTCTTTGGGAATATTACAACAGCCTTTCTCATGCTGGTAATAGAAAAGCAGACACACACAGTAACCTCTTGGGTCCCTCTTTCTATATCCTGTCTCCAGACCACCATTTAAATCCTTGTGTATAAGATAAAGCATCCAGAATTTGGACAATCTCACAAGAGACGGGAATTGCCTCTTGCAGAATCCATAATTATGGGAACAGTTATTTAGATCCTAATTAGAGCAAGCAAGCGTTACGAGCTCCCTCTGGCTACAAAGACGATGGGGGCACAGTAGCTCTCAGTGCCACGTTGATGGAGCCTCAATAGATAGTGGCTGCCAAGGGAGGGTTCTTTCTTGCGTGGGCTGGCAGCTCTTCTCATCCTCCCCACTCCAGCTTCGGGGATGTGCCCCCCAGCTCCCAGCTACACTGCACTTCCCACCCGGGGGAGAACGAGCCCTTCCAGCCCCAAAAATGCTGTCAGTGCCTGGGCAATCTGCTGTCTGCAGGATGTGGGTGCCGCAGACTGACCCAGCAGCTCATCTGTGACATCTAGTTTGCGGATGCAGCCAAGAGCTGGTGCTCCCTGCAGCAGCTGCACACAGCTGTCCACCCCAGAGACATCGCCGGCTGTTATGTATTAAGGAAAGGGTCAATTATGCAAGTAAAGCCACGCTGAGTGAGGAGATATCTTGCTTTGACTGTGTTTGTGACATACAGGACTACTCAATGGGGAGGGACACGAAATAAGTTCTGCAAATGCAGCGTGTAATGCTTGTTCCTGGGTGCAGGACAGGGAGTCGAACTGCGCTGATCGAGTCTGGGGCTTTTTTTTTAATTTAATCCTTCAATGAATGTTTGTGCCGGTGTTTGGAAGATTTTGCCTTCTCGTCACAGCTCCTGCTGGAAAGCACTCAACTATCTTCATGAAAGTATGGAGAATCTAAACTTTAAGGGAATTAGAAAACTCAGAAATGGGTCGTTTTTCTCTTTACTGCTGTTTTTAAGGCTGAATAGCTGAGTGCTCGCCTTCGGGGATGCTCGCTGTTATTCTGCCCCTGGATTACGTCACTGCAACGTTGTCTCTTCTCCTTCTGTGGTTTATTCATGGCTGAGATTTTTGTAAATGTAAACCCAGAATATTTTATATGGGGGATTTCTCCCTCTCAGTCTGCCAGCTTGCCTGTTTGGCAGCTGGCAATGGTTGGAGCTCCAAATAATGGTTGGAGCAAGCCCTCTGGAAGGCAGGTAAACCCTTTGCAGACCTGCTTGTTGTCTCCCCTGTGAGTATAATTTGGTTTAACCATAGAGGTGGGGTTTAGAGCACTTAAACTTTACCAGCTGCTTTGAGATATGGCGAAGACGTGCCCTGGGTAATGCAAAGCCATGGGAAAGGTGGCTCCAGGGGTTAGGTGGCACTGGGCAGAATCTGCTTCAATTCCTTACCCTGAGTTTCTCACCTCAAAAACTGCATGTCTCAGCCTGAGATAGAAATCCTCAGCTCCAGTGGGAGTCAATAGAAACAGGCAATTTCAGAGAGCAATTCCCCACAGACAGCCATATTAGAAGAAGACAAATCACTCTGTCCAGGCACCTATTTCTCTCCATTAACTTAAAGACAGCCTGGAGCAATAGTTCAGCTGAGGTCCTTTGGCTGAAGAGTCTCATCCTGGCTCTGTCCACCTCATTGCGCTCTTAGAGCAGCCACAGATACAGTGACAGACTTGACATCTGTACTACGTCCTTGACATGTGATAATTCACCATGCCCACCCTATGGACAGATTGTCCATATGTTCATGCCCAAAGACATGAGGGTCTGAACCTGTGTACTCCATGGCTGGACTCCTGCCCGCAGTTTGTCACCTTCCCAGCTAAACTGTTCCATAATGGCTTCAAAACCCAAGATTTATTCTTCTAGGTCTTGGTTCCCAACAGGTAAAGTAGGAATGATTGCATCTCTGCTCCCTTCAGGGTTTTTATAAGGGTAAATACAGCCAGGCCTTGAGAAAACCAGCTCCTATAGGAGATGTGGGGAGAGATGGCATAAAAACACCTAACTGCCATTTTTGAGAGTTCCTCTGACAGAAGCCACTGGCATTTTGTTATTTGGGAAAAGGTCAGCTCATACCCCAGGAAGAAATTTTTTAAACAACTTCATCGAATGTTGGATTAAGTTTGTCATTCTGCTTTTTCAGATTATGTAAAGTTTAAACTAATTTTTAACAGAAGAAAAAGTTTTAAATCCCTGTATTCTTCACTTGCTCTCTGTGAACATAATCTTCCCCCAGATAAGCCTCAGACAGATGTTTATCTTAAGTGTGCTCTCTTACTGAATAATACCAGAAACTTGGGATGAAGATGTCAAGTTTTATAAAAAAAGCCTCAGTGTGGGTACTCAGCTCTCTGCTCCTGGTCCAAGATCCTTGGTGTGATAAAGATCAAAAATAAGCAATAGAAAATCCTGTGACAAGCCCACTGCAAGATCATACTCATCTCTCTGATGATGAAAGGAAACTGGCAACCCTCAAGCCATCCAAGGTCTGCCAGCAACATCCCATAAACCTTCCACCAACAGGCAGAGGAGGCTGCAGACCCAGGGACATGAGACCCCCAGAGGTGGCCTTGGCCATAGCAAGAGTAAGTCCTTGTGACCTTGGAGACTTCCTGGCATGTGTTGATTCTTGCAAATAGTTAATAGGAAGGGAAACAGAGATGGTAGATGATGAAGCATCAGAAAGTAGGAGACAGAAGGGTTAAAAATAAATCAGGATTAGAGTGATTTATGTAGGATGACAGTATAGGCTTATGGGCTAGGCTTACAGGGGTATGCTGTGAAGAACAGGCAAGTGAAGGAAAAAGTTACATCCTTTTTCTACCTATATCTGTCCTTGTGTTAGGTACTGAGGAGCAAGTTTTGGCAGAATCTGATTCTTAGCTTGTAAAAGCTGGTAGGCAAGGGGATTGCTCTGGTTAGGATAAAAGAACCTGGAAATTTTAGAATGCCTGCATATAAGTAATAAAGAAAAAACATAAGAAAATTGTGGCTAAATCAAGAGCTGCCAACAAAAGTCAGTGGGGTTTTATGCTCAGCTTCCTGGTTAAAAAGATGCATCCCCAGCAGCACCTTTAATACCCAGAAACAGTGCAGCACTGCTGGAGGGACTGTGCTGTCATATATGTCCTGCACCTTCTGCTTGCCAAACAAGTGGGCTTTGACTGCATTGTTACCCCTTTGAATGTCTAAGGTTGGTTGCTGGCAAGCTGTCTAAAGCCCAACATGTTCTTTGCTCAACCTGATCTTGGCCACAACTCCATCCTGAAGCTTCAGGGAAGAGGAGGTGGGGGCATGGTTGGACAGACCTGGTTGTGACAGAGCCCTGTCCAAAGTGCAGAAGAGAGGGGAAAAAAGAGGAGTCTGGGATCAGGCATCATCTTTCTTGTCTTCCACTGTATGTGGGAGGTCACCTGAAGTTCACATCTGACTTCAACGTGAAGTTGGAGCTGATGTGTGGGCTCATATCCATCACGTCCTCTGGCTGTAATGAATTTAGCGGGGGAGCTCGTTTTGATGGAGGAAGATCACAGAGATCTGCTAGCAGGAACTGAGCAGCAGGGAAGTCTCCAGGCAGAGACAGGAAGGAGGAGGAGGTGTTTTAGGTAACACCATACAATGTAGGTGTGAAACACATTGATTTTTCCAACTCCATTTTTCATAATGCATATATTTCAGTTATAAGTCCCTGACCTTACCCAAACAAAAGCCATGAAAAGAGACTTGTTCTTGCTGAAATATTTTTTAAAAAACAAGAGTTTATTTCTGTTTCTTGTGTTTTTGAGCTCTCAGAGTCACAGCAGTGGGATGAGTTTTTACAAACTACACAAACAACCACTTGTGAATGCTAAGCGAGAACTGAGGCTAAATTCATAAAATCCATTGCAGGCAGATTTGAGCTTGCTTTGACAAAGCTGAGCCAAACAATTACAGAAGCCCCATTGGCGACCCTCACTCTGCCAGCTTGGCTTTCCCTGGTCTGGGCAATGCAGGGTGAATGGGAGCTGAAAGCTTCTTCCCCAGATGCTGTGCGATGCTCCCTTTAAGCTGTGGGTGGGGAACACAGGACCCAAAACTGTCTTAAAATTCCCTCCTCACATCTGAATGCATAACCTGGGTTGCTTTTCTCTACCACCATTCCCACAAGACAATATGGGGATCTATAAAGGCACTCAGGGTTATTAGGTTTTGCATCAGTCTCTGCAAAGCTGGCTCTAACCAGCACTTTCCTGCCAGCCCTGCAGAGCATTCCCTGTTATATCAGGATGGCAAAAAAAAAAGAAAGAAAGAAAGAAGCAAGCAAAACCTGCAGCCGTCGACGTGGTCTTCAGAGCTGTTTGTGCGTTCTGGCTGTCTGGCCTGAAACGTGTATACAGGCTGCGTCCTAAGTGCCCTGATAAGATTGGGGCTGCAGAATGTGTTGTCCTGAGAACGCTCGCTGCTGTTTATCTGTGAGCCGAAGAACTTTCCAAAGTTTCCCGGCCATCAGCCCTGACACCCTGATTCAGACCAGATGACAGGCAGAGGCGATAACGAACAGCTTTCGTGCCTCGGGGTGATACCGAAGTGGCTGAGAACCCAAAAGCTTGGAGCGAGCTGTTGAGCTGGGTCTGCTGACAGGGTGGTGGCTGCTGAAACCCACCACCGCTGCTCCTGTGGCATCCTGTGAAGAGCATGGGATATGTCCCCTCCCAAAACCTAGGGTGCACCACATCCTCCTGCAGCTGGTGGTCAATCCCATCCTCCCTCCAAGCTATCGGATACAACTTAGGCATGAATATATGCAACATCAGCTTTTGAGCATATATATTGCTCCAGCAGAGACGTGTTTAATGTGATGGGTGTGGGAAAGCTGCCAGAGGCCCTTGGTGTGGGCATCTGTGTTCTTCAAAGCGTAGGCACATCTAAGTGCCAGTGGGTAGGGGCTATTTTGAAGCCGAGGGGATTGACATCGAGCTGTGCCTACTTTCCCTCAACGTACAGGAGGGGGGGAAATGCTGAGCAACCTCCCGGCAGGGTGCTCACTGCTGTGCTCCCAGGACGACCCACCCACAGCCTGCCTGTCTCATATTTGCTGGCATTATCCTGGTTTATTCGATGTTTAAATCATTTATATAGAAAAATAAGTTCTGGATTTATTTTTCCACTTTTCAGCCAAAAAAAAAAAAAATCTACTAAGAGGAAAACTTAATCTTCTTACTACATACATCCCTATAAGTCCTTACACACTCAGTAGGGTGTTGTGTGGCTTAATGGATTAATTAGTTGATGTTTATAAAGCACTTCTGATATCTTTGTGTGAAAGATGCTGTAGAAGCACAAACTTACAATACTTTCACTACACAGTTAAGATCAAGCAACCTATAGGAAAGAGACTTATTTCCATAACATAAGCATTTTATAACCCTTCCAGAGCTTGTGAAAACTCAAAGAAGTAATCAGACTGGATGCTGCTCCAGCTACCAACTGCTGACAGTCCTGGAGGTTTCTGGTAACCCGTGTCCTACAGGAAGGGAAAGTATTTTCTACAAAAAGCTGGTGTTTTTCAATCCTGTGCAGGGTGGTGAAAAGTGCTTGGCACCCGGGCTGCCTGCAGACCCCCGCAGTTTGAATTCCAGACACTAGTAGCACTAGAGAAACCATGTGGAGACTCTGGAGTTCGGCACTATTTCTGGAAGTCCTCCTCATCAAACAAGCTAAAAATAGCAATAAATGCCCCAGGTCCTTTGCTGGAGGGGTAGCAACCAGGGCCCATCAGGTCTAGCTCCCACCTGTGCAGACCCAACTCTGGAATAAAGGTCCACATGGAGTTATTTGCTCTCTTTTCATTCGTGTCTCTGATGTCCATTAGTAGCAGCGGTTTTGATTGGTGATTTATGTGCTTTTTGGATCCAGAGCAAACATCATCTTCCCCCCGTGTGTGTAGCTTTGCTGTTACAGCTGAAGTCTCTCTAATCCTCTTCCCAGCTGAGCTGGGGATGTGTGTGTAGCTTTGCTGTTACAGCTGAAATCTCTAATCCTCTTCCCAGCTGAGCTGGGGAATGTCTCTGATGTCCATTAAGTAGCAGTGGTTTTGATTGGCGATTTATGTGCTTTTTGGATCCAGAGCAAACATCATCTTCCCCCTGTGTGTGTAGCTTTGCTGTTACAGCTGAAATCTCTAATCCTCTTCCCAGCTGAGCTGGGGATCTGGCTTGTGCCACCACTTTGCAGCCAGTTTCGGAGAGAGGTGGGCAAAAATCCTCTGTTTCAGAGAAATAACTCATTCCACAGGAAAGAAATCCTGGAACTGGAACAAGTATTCTAAGAAAATGTCAGCTCAAAGGGTGGTCACAGGCAGAAAAACAAACTCTTAGGCATTACTGGGAGAGATATCAAGGTGCTGCTCCATAAACACGGGGTGAGTCTCCATCGTGCCTGGTTCCCAACTCCTCCTTGCTGAAAAGATGCTGATGAGTTGATGTAGAGAAGGGTGACAGGCAGGATCAAAGGTATGAAACAGCTTCCATGTGGGGAAGGATTTAATAGACTGGGACTCTTCTGCCTGCAGGGCAGATAAACTGAAGGAGGATGTGATAGAGGGGTATAAAATTATGACTGGCCTGGAAAAAATGAATTGGGAAGGAGACTCTGGCTCCTCTGATCCAAGGACTAGGGACGTGTCAAATAAACCAGCTTGTGGCAGGTGGGAAAGAAATAAAATGAAATATTCTGCACTCTTCATGCACTTCAGTTTCAGAGCTTGGACCATGGGATGCTGCAGATATTATGGGGTTTTACGTGGCTTCAAAAGGCAGTGGGGCAAACTAATGGATGAGAAGTCCTCCAAGGATTGCTGGGCACAGAGAGTCTGCTGGACTCTGTCCCTATCTACTCACCCTGCTCGTGCTCACAGGTAAAGGTGGGACACCAAGTAAGACCCATCTCTGATTTGGTGCAATATAGGGATTTTTATGTTTCTGTCATGCAACATTTATTTGTCAAAAAGAGCAGTTTCCTGTTAGTATCTCAAGGCGACAGCTCTGTTTTTACACATTAGAGTGAGCCCAAGACACAACATAGGGAGTGATCTCTGCTTGCTTGAGCAGGTCCTCTGTGATAGGGCTCACCCGGCCAGGTAATGGACTTCCTTCACATGGCCAAGCAGCGTAGCTACAGCTATGTTTTCAGTGCTTCTTCCATTTTTTCTCCATAAGGCTTTCTGCAAAGAGTTTCAGCCACAAAATATTATTTAAGCGTTTTTCAGACAGCATTGCTTTTGGTCTGCAGCCCTGGGAGATGCTGTTCTCTCCATGTGATGGCACATGGGTACAGAAGCATGGAATCACATGTTTCTGTCTTCCAGGCACAGGGAGAGACCCAAGTTCAGTCCCAGCCCATGTTCAGGTTTCTCCGATTCAAACTCTGTAGATGACTTCACAATTTAACTACAAGGACAGTCTTAAACACAAAACCTCTGTGACTTACTCAAGAGCATGCTCTGAGACCTGGCCAAGGTGGGAGCTGAACACTCATTTTCTGTATCCCATTTCCTTACCTAAAAGAAGAGCGTCTCCCTGCTTTTGATTTTCTGATTAAATCAAGGTTTATCCTTCATCCTTGATATGAGGACATTAAAAAATACTTACTGGTCTACTGCCTGACTTTGTCCTTCTAAAATCACTTTTGAAACTTGGGGTTTCCCTTTAATGGTGACCAGTTGTCATTTCCTTCTCTCTTCCTCCAGCTACAGTTACATTTTCCGGGGCTTCCAAAATGTAGTCACAAGATGACTCTGATCTTGCTCTCAGCTAAGTCTATATATATTTGAAAAATCACCTCTGCCTTTGATCCAGGTTGCCAGCATGAAGCATCTGGCTCTGAAGTACGGACAGGGGATATAGCCAAAAAGCAAAAAGCTGATGTAGCTCCAAATCCAAAGTTATCCACGGAGTGTCTTAGTCTTCTGGCTCAGTAGAGACGATAATGTGCAGGTCCACATGTGTCTTCAGTGTTAGTGACATTTGGAGACATCTAATGCTCTGCTTTTAGTGTAGGCAAAACGCAACAGCAAAACAAATCCGTTCAATCTCCTGTTAATTGTTTTGATTATATAAATTCCGTCCTGTCTCCCTCACTGATTGTATTTTCACCCTTTCGTAGCATAGGCCTTTCAAACAATACAGTGCCTCTAATCCGGTCTTGTTTCAGCCCTATATATCCCCAAATGCACTGGGATAGCACGGGGCTTGGGTAATGAAATAAGTCCTTGGGTTGTGAAGCCACTCTTTAGTTTATCACTTTCTAATTTGGGGATCATTTAGGGCTCCCCCTCAGCTTTGAAATTACAGCCTACATATTTGCAGCTATTTTGTCCCTCAAAACACCTTGTCACTGAATTATTTCATGCAGGAACTTTCTTATAACTTATCTCCTCCTCTGACTTGTTCACACTTAAAGGTCACAGTCCTCTACCTCTGATATCACCAGCTCTCGCTGCAGAAAGGGTCGGAGTCCCAAACTGCGGCAGGAATTTGAGGAGGAGGAGACAAAGGACTCCAGGACAAAAGCATCTTTTTTTTTTTTTTTTTTTCAGATAAAATATGAGCTGTTGGAGAGCACAGAAAAACGGGTAGGATGAAGGGGATGAGAGCTGCAGCTTCAAGTGGGCAGCCAGGCAGCATGGATATTACCAGCCAGAGCTCACGATGGATCGCAGACCAGCACCCCATCTCTGCCTTGCACCCAGCGTGGTCTTTGCTGCCCATCTTCCCTTTCTGAGCAATGTCTTACTCAGAAAACATTTCACCCGGGTGGCTGCCCCTGCCCTGCCTACCTGATAGCAAGATGTTCTGGAATGGACCTTAGAAATGCAGCCCGCGAGATTTCGACTGAGTTTCTGTACTTGTGATGGGAGCTCAGGACAGTCAAATGGTCCACCTCTTGTCATCAAACTGAATATACCCAAAAAAAACCCCTAAACAGGTTTCAAATCTCTGAGCTGGATTTTATTAGGGTACAAACTAGGAAGATCTCTTAGACAGAGACACCCACATATTCTATTTCAAGGTCAAAATCAACTAGAAAAGCTCCCAGTGTCCGCATTTAGATTGGAAACCAAAACGCATGAAGGAGAAGTTAATTTTGCCTCTGATAAAAGGGGAGCAGATTTTGCCGTCATTTCATAGCAAGTGGAAAGGAAAGGCAAGGACTACTCTCAGAGGAGACCTATACAGGTTACAAAGTCCAGGTTTCCATTTGATTGGAAATATGTTAAAGATAAATGAATTTCCTTTGGAAAAAACGAAGCTTAAGTGAGAGGATGCAGTGCTTTACCACACTTTAAAAGCAATAAAAATTGTTGTAGAGGCTCTGCAAAAAGACAAAGCGGCAGGTTCTCCCAAATCAAAGCATATTCCAGCACGAAATACAATGCAGGGAGGCAGACAGGTAGGCGATGCTAGAGTGACAGAGAAAGAGATGGGAGGGCATTTATAGATAAATAGGGATCTGTAAATATTAAATGTGAGTCTTAATGGACTTGTATTCTCTGCCAATACATTTACAGGGGAAGAGGATTAGCAAGGAGTTTGGCACAAGGACTTCAATCTACAAAGCAGATATTCTGCAATTAGGAGGACCTGTTCTTTGAGAAAAACATTTATTTGGGTAAAGACTACTGTAGAAAATCTGCCTCACACACATATGCTAACTTGCAAAATATTTTCTTTTTTGCTTTCCACAATGAGCAGGGACTGAGATCTGCCCCACTGGTCTGAAATGGATTCTGCCTCTGTAAGGACTGTTTAAGTGCTGTTACTGTGTAATGATATGGACATGCTAGGCTTTACTGTTGATTTCCAATAGATCTATACGAATAATTGATTTTACTCCATTATTGCCAAAGGAGAAAATTTCAAGGAGGAAGCAGAATATTAAAGAAAAACTAATGTTCAGGTTTTTTTCTAACTCAAAGTTGTGCTGTGCTTTATTTCGTTCTGTTTTGCCCATCAGTGTAACTTCACAGCAAACCCATTAGAAAAAGCAACATCCGTGTTAATAATTGTCCAATGCTTTGAGGGGAGACACCTTGATGCGTGACCTCCTGTTTGCATCCAGAGAGTCACTGGTGTCTGGGTGTAGGTTTTGGCTGGGATAGAGCTAATTTTCTTCACAGTAGCTGGTACAGCGCTGTGCTTTGGATTGGTGACCAAAACATTGTTGATAACACACCAAAGTTTTGTTATTGCTGAGCTGGGCTTACACAGCATCAAGACCTTTTCTGCTCCTCAGACTGTCCCACCAGCAAGTGAGCTGGGGATGGGCAAGGAGATGGGAGGGGACACAGCTGGGACAGCTGATGCCAGGTGACCAAAGGCATATCCCACACCATATGATGTCGTGCTCATCAATAAAAGGTAGGGAAAGAAGAAGGAAAGGGGGACATTCAGGGTTATTGCATGTGTCTTTCCAAGTCACCATTATAGAATCATAGAATCATTCAGGTTGGAAAAGACCCTTGAGATTATCGAGTCCAACCATGATGTGTGATGGATCATGATGTGTGACGGAGCCCTGATTCCCTGGAGATGGCTGGGCATCTGCCTGCTGATGGGAAGCAACGAATAAATTTCTTATTTAGTTTTGGTTTTGCATGCAGCTTTTGCTTTACCTAATAATCTGTCTTTATCTCAGCCCACAGGTTTTCTCCCTCTTATCTTCCTGAGTCTCTCCCCCATCTCACCGGGGTGGGGGGAGTGAGGGAGCAGCTGCGTGGGGCTGAGCTGCCCACTGGGGTTAGACCATGGCACTGGGAAATGGCATTTCCCCAGCAGCGCTCCTGGCTCTCCACATCTCTGAAACAACTTACTTGGCCGTTACAGGGCCACACGGTACCCATCTCAGGTTGCTGTAGCAACTTCATTAAGTTCAAGCTGAATGGAGCTGATTACGTCCCAAGATAGCAGCCACCTAAGTCTGCGTTCCCCACCGCCTGGCACAATGGTGACCTCCAAGTAAATTACTGCTCTTCTCATTGGGAGCAGAAGCAGCCACCCACGAGCCTCACAAGCTGTGAATTTGCTATCTTCATTGTATATGTATTATAGAAAAGCTCAGTCTTGACTCCTTCCTTGCACTGTCATTTTAATCAGCATTACTAAACCATCCAAGAGTATGAAATGCTCAGGGACTGCAGTGGGTTTAGCTTTTATATACCATTTTCACACATTCCTGTCCATCATCTCCACCTGGCAGATTCTGCTCATCCTAGGAAGGACTCTGCAGCACGCACACATCCTATGCAAAAACAATGTTGGGTTTTTTACCTTTTATCTCCCTAGGTAAATTTCTGTTCTGCTTACAAGATAAAATTAACAATCTGAAATCAACTCTCTAACAAGTTGAAGCCAAATATTTTGAATTAAGAACTGCTGTTTTGGTAAGTAGTGACTTCAGGCCTCCCAAACTCCAAAATTTGCTGCTATTTAGATAGGTGTGTATCGTGAAACCCCAGATAAGCACACCTGGAGTGTGTGCAGTGATCTGATCACTGCTTTATCCATCCATCTTTACCAAGGCAAAATTAATAAAACAATTCACTTGCTTTAGTAGATACATGCTTTTAAAAAACCTCTCAAACTGCAGTTTCAAAAATACTAAATATCAGTGTGTTCCATTATATTAGGGCATCCTCACTGTTACGCCAATGCTGTGTTTTGCTGCTGCTGTTATGAAGCCCTCCGATGTTTGCTTAAGATAAATTCACTGCACTTCAGATTATTTAACACCTAAATGAAATTGAGTTGGCTCATCCCACTGAGTTGCTAGGCAGCCATTACAGAGCATCATGCATTTCTGATGCATCTGTTAGCAAGTGAAATTATTGAAGAAAGTCTATATAAGAAGAACTAAACCAAGGACATACTTTTTTTAAGTCAGGCACCTGCTTAGCACGCCTGCTTTTGAACACATGTAAAAAGACAACTACATGTACATTAAATATGTAATTGTTCACATGGGGTACCTAGGTGTCCCTTGCATGGACAAGCAAGTGTTGCTTGTGTCTGTGATTTCCATGCATGTTTGTTCAGCTGAAAGTGCACATAATCCTTAAGCTTTTAAAAATTAATGCAGGGCAGTGCTTGGAGGAATGCAGTATGTTGTGGCACAGCGGGCCTCCCACCCTGGTATGTAGGGCACCTCCTGTGACCTTACTTAGGACCAGTCCCGACAAAGGATCAAGCTTCTAAATGTGATTGAGGTTTAGGCACTGAAACTGCTAGAAGGGAGGAGGGCAAAGAACCCTCCACCTCTTCAGTGCAAAATAGGCCACTGTGCTCCTTGGATTAATTCAGGTTTAGTCTATTGCCTGCTTAATAACAAATAAACAACTTGAAGTACAGGACCCACAGCAGAGGATACTCTACTCCTACAAGACTGAGCAAACCACACAGTTTCTGAGCAGTAAATTATGCAATTAGTGAGCAATAAGATACACTAGTTAAGATGCTGTTCTGAAACTTTTAAGCAGTTTTTTTTTCCCTTTCGGAAATCTCAGATGGAGACAAGTTGCTACTCGGTTCCCTCCCACTCTTCCCTATGGAGCAGAGCCACAAGAGATTGGCTCCTTTTCTATTGTATGACATTCTCCAGAAGAAAAAGTTCAGTTTCAGAATTTTAGAAGCTTCAGACCAGCTCAGGTTTTTCATCATACAAAGTGCACCATAGTGGTAAATATCATTAAATGGAAAAAAAACCATAAAATACTTAGTGCTGGCACAGGTTTTTCAAAGGCTCAAGAGGAGACTGTCTCCACTGTCATAGGAGGCTTGGATTTAGCAATATGCCAGGCTGATATTATTGCTGATACCTTCTTTTTGCAAAACATATGGCTGAGCATACAAGTCATGATGTCATCCCAAAATTGCCAGTTGCTAAAATGTCCCTCCATAACGAACTCTGACAATACATGTCAATGCGTGAGGGACAAGGTGGAGGTTACACTGGTGAAGGAATGGGGATCATGGAGAAAGGTGAATTGATCTCCTTTTCCCCTGGTGGGAGGTGACTTGGCACTTGGCCCCCTGGGTCTGGCTTGTGAACAGTATCCTTTGCTGGAGCACCACGGGCTTTACGAAGTCGGATTTATTCAGAATTGTTCTTCAGCTGCACAGTGATTATAATAAAGTTCAAAAAGAGATGTGTGCCAGAAAAATGTAGCAACCAGTCACTTCGTATTTTTCTGTTTTGAAATGTAAAATAGCTCCGTTGAGCTGAGTCTGACAGAAATGGAATTTTGTCATAAATTCTTGACTTGGAAGAAATACTTCATGTTTATTAAAAAAAATAAAATTAAAAAATCTTTCAAGAAACAGAGTTTTGTAGATATAAACAACACTCTGAATATGCCTTAACAGCATGTCATTTTGTTCTGGTAGTACCTACACTAAGTGCTTTTCATCAATTTATTTGAAGATGAAAGAACACATTTAAAAAAAAAAAAATTGAGTAATTGTTTTGGAAGTGGGGGTTGGGAAAAGGTATCTAAAGATGTGCCAGGTTTCACAGGCAAACTATGGGTTTATTTGACTACGTGCAAATGTCTGTGTCTGGTCAGGGCACCAACAGGTACAGCCAGAAAGGAGAAAAGGTCTTTATGGTGTCCATGGCCTGGCTCTGTCCCAATGCCTAAACCAGGGCAGAAAAACAGTGCTAGAAGGTGCTACTCAATGATCTTTAAGGTCCTTTCCAACCCAAACCAAGGGCCTGTCTCTCTCCAGTGACTTCAACAGGGGTTCAGGGTGAGTAGCTCTTCTGCAGATGCCTGCACAGTGGACACCTGAAGTGAAATGAGATGAATCCCCTCCAAAATGCAGTTGCAACTGCATTTTGGAGGGGATTCATCTCATTTCACTTTAGGTGCTGCCCCGCAGCAAAGGTATGCAACGGATTTACTGCTCTGCACCACCACAATGACCATCCAACCACCCGTGTGCCATCGGTGCGTGGGGAATCGGTGGGGCAGAGAAGCTGCAATGCTCTGAGGTTGGGCTTTAGAGAGAGTGGTTGGAAGATGTGCTCTGCCACTGCACCGTGGCTTTCTGTCTGCTGTATGACCTCATGCAAAGTTTGTCTTATGCATCGGATATTTGGGAGATCTGGGTCTGCCCAGCTATGCCATATAAGGGGATTTCAGCAGAGCATGCCTCCATCATGCCTGTTGGGTATTATCTGTATAACCCCTTCGGGCTGGATTATCTCCTTTACTGAAATCTGTTCCATATAAGGGGCTGGGAAAGGGCTGTGCTTCTCAATCTGCTCGTGCCTTGGAGTGGTGAAAGGACCGTGTGCCTGCGAGGAGTTGGCTTCAGCCCCAAAACATCCCCATGCCGAGACGGCTGAAGCAGTTGGCATGGAATCTCATTCTCACTGTGATTTGCCATCCTCCGGTCCTTCTCCATGAAAGTTCTTCAGAAAATGGGTAGTTTGGTCTGCTAATGATCTTTAGTGCCAGGTGAGTGATGCCAAAAGGCCAGATGTGGGATATGAAATCAGCTCTGGAGCATGTTATAACTGGGAGAAGTCAACACTCAAACCTCATGTCAGCATCCAGGAAACAGTGTGATCGGTTTTGTCATCATGGAAATGCTCCAATTAAATTTTACATATGGAAAATGCACTGTCTAACCTCCTTTATACATACTACAATTCAGTAGCTATAGGTAAGACTGCTGTACCACAGCAAAAGAGAGGCTTTGTGAAGCAAAATAGTTTTCCACTCACTTCTGGGCTGCGTAATAATGTTAATGGTACAAAACAACCCATGGTCAAAGCAACTTTCTCATCCCCCCCATTAGTACGTGGTCTGTTTGGTATGTAAGTGATTGACTATAGAATTTTACTCCCCTAAAAGCTCTTCTATCCTCCTTTTGTACATATGCCAAATGGAGGGGAAAGCAGAGGCAATTAAAACAAATATGGCTTGAATTACAGCCCTGTTTCCACAAGACCATGTGATAAGAAAATGGGTTAAGATGTGCAATAAGGCAAAAGAGATGCTGTAGAGAAGCCACCTTCTCAAAACTGGCATTGCTCCTGGCTTCCTTGTGCTCATCCCATCCCTGTGGGGCAGGGTCTCTCCAGCCTTGCTGCATCACTCCATGCAGGCTAGGAACCAAGGACTGCACCCACATTCAGCTCCTGGTCCCCATTATCCTGCAATGTGGAGCATTATCTGCTCAAATTCCATGTCTACCTCCCCAGCCCAAATTCCAGTACCTAATTCCAAAGTGTTTTTTCTGTGGATGCTGGTGGGACAGAGTAAGTATAGAGCTTCATGCTCACAAAGTAGAGAATAAAACATCAAAATAGCAAAGGATGAGGGAAAATGAAAAAGGTTTTCCATCTTAGACCTCTGCTGTCACATCAGATCAGGAAAGGCAGAAAAGGTCAGCATCTTTATTATTTCAATAGTGCATTTTCTCTGGTGAACTTTTAGTAGTGTCACCTTCTTCACTGCGATTAGATAAAAGGATCAAGATTTAGGGTCATGCTCCATCCTACACTAGCACTGAGAAAGGAATGGTCCAAGTGCAAGTTCACTCCTGTTCAAAGCTTCGGAGTGTACCAAGTTTTTCCATTCTTTTTTGCACAGAATTGAGAAGGAAATCTAAGAAATGCTGCATGCAGAATGACCCCAATACAGGTGTTGATCGAACAAGGATTAACATATGGGGTCTGCTCTCTCCAGTGGGGCATGAGTCTCCCTCAGAAGGTCAATGAGAAAGAAATCACCCAGACATCACTGTCGTGCTTTTTTATTTTATGATAAATTTCTGTTCTACGCAATCTCAGTTCTTTACTGAGATGTAGTGACTAATACATTAAACCTCGTACTCAGCCCTTTCCCCATTAAATCCCGGGCTAAACTCTGCACTTCTACTACATTTCTGATAACTGGGTTGGACATGAGCAGAACTTGACATCACCATCAGTGTGAGTCACCAAGAGCCAAGGCTTGGTCCACATCCCCTGTGTTGGTTGCTCTGGCATGGAACCATTTGAACGGATGAACTCGTAATTCCCTGCTGGCTTTTGGCCAAAACTCTTCATAGGAAATTTTCATTAAACTGATGGTTTGTTTTTTTACAAAATGCTGGAAAATACAGTATTTGAGAACTGGAAATAAAGGTGCCTTTGGAATGGTGTCTGTGCTTCCCTGGGCTGGGGGAGATTGGGAGAAAGAGAAATTTACTTTTTTGTTTAGCTGCCAATGAAAGTTAACCAGGCAGTTAAATTTATAAATTACACCCACAGCAATAATATTTTATTATTTTTGTCATATTTTCCTTAAATAATGCTTAGCAGAATTTTTCTTTCACTGTCCTCTTGCTTACAGCCTTGTACTCCATAGATGAATGAGTCTCTGGGTAGGACACATTGAAAAACCTGTTGCAAGGTAGAGAGGAGAGGCAGCAGGATGAACACTTTTTTTTTTTTTTGCTCTATATCTTACACTGCAACAAAGAACATGCCAGACTTTGATCACTACTCCCACTTTGGGTCAAAGTAAAAAAAGTTACCTTAGAAATGGTACAACTTGTGTTTGCAAGGTTTTGGTTCAGAGATTTTTCCCTTTTATGTTTCCACTGCACTCCCATTCAACACTCTTCCTTCTGCAGGTGAACTTTTCATGCATGTTCTCAAACCAGCGTTTGTTGGTGTTAAACACTTACAGAGCAAGAGCCGCTGTGCTGGTCTAGAAGACACACTGCAAGGATCTAGCTGGGGGGAGAGGGAAGGAGGGAGCATATGAATATCTGAGTTAGAGCTGTCTCAGGTCTTACCGCAGGCCATAAGTTTGGACAGTTAGGAAGGGGTGAGTGGGGCCAAAAACCAGTGAGAGTTATATCTTAAATAGGCAAATAAATAAAGCAACACTGCTGACCTGTTTTCCCTTGCCAGATCTCATTGCTCATTGAAAATAGTCAGTAACATTAAGTATTCACTATGTATGTCAATTTATGAGCTTTCCTCCACCCAAGCCACTGCACCAGAGATGTTTTTAACACTTTTTCTTACAGGGACCATTTGTCCTGCAAGCTAATTTGTGAGCTGGTCAATGGATGCTCTAGATCTGCTCTCCCATAACTTGTTTGCAGTATTATTGCAAGGGTACCCTGCAACAATGCAACTCCTCTTCTCCCAGTGCAAAAATCAGTGCAATATTGTGATGGCACAAGAGGAGACCAGACTGTCCTCATCTGGCTCAACGCTATATCAAGTGTGGGTGATGGCTCAAGTTATCCCAGTCTGTCCTTTAGGGACCCACCACATCTGGACACGCTCCCTACCCACTCTTCTTCTAATTCAGCAAGAGGAAAGCAATAGTTGCCCAGGAGCAGAGTTTTGCCTAGGGCACAAACAGTGTGGCCTTGCTGTCAATACAGCCCTGTATAATCTGGGGCAAAAAAAAGAAATATACTATTGCACCTTTCAAGCCAAAGGATGCGCACTAGCGATGTTCCTGCAATTAGTACTCTATTTTACCATACTGGTCCTTTTCCATGATTACATGATGCTGAGCCCCACCATGCTGTTTTAGCAGCCTAGCTCAGTTGTGGGTCGTGCGTGGGTCAGCATATTGCCCTGAGCCTCAGACATGCATCCTCCATCAGAGGTAGAATTGGGGGAAGATGGGCACCAACTGGAATTGTTATTATCGTAACTGAATGAGCAGGCACAGCCCTTTGAAGAGGTTGGAAAGCATTGATTTTTACCTGATTTATTGTTATTTATGCACATGCCTAGCCTGTCTCCCGGAAATGGATGCACAGGCTTCAGCTGATCTACTCGTGTGAGTAGAGTTAAGTACTTCAGAGCTTGCAGGCTTTGGGCCTAAATCCATAAGAGCAAAGCATCTTACCGCATTCCCTGAATTTATCTAGACCAGAAACCCTTATTTCATCTTGAAGCTTCCCAGACCCTCTGCTTGTGCTTTCATAAGAGGATGACCTTAAGCCCTCGACATATTCTGTTGAAATGTGATTTAAAGTTCTGGCAGAAAGGAAAATATTATTTCTTTTGCAAAGCAAAACACAATAAACAAACATAAGCTGCTGCCTTTCTCTGGCTCTTCACTTCTTCTAGTAGATGGATTCCTCGGGCAGACAGGTAAGACACAATTGAATTTGTGAGCCTAATGCACATCAGTTCATGCACCCTAGACTAGCTCCCAAAACTGCACATCGCACCATCTGTCGTGCATAGGTGGAGGGTAAACGGTAAAAAAAATAAAAATCTGCCTCAGTACACTGAAGAAAATCATCAGCACTGGAAAGGGTGCTGTTACCTGAAAAAAGGCAACCTGTGCCTCAGGGAACAAAAGCTCATTAGAGTGCTGGTTTCTGTTAACCACCGTGGGTAAACATCAGCCAAAATGTCTATTTAAAGGATTGCAATGCTCAGTCTCACACCTAATTTTCAAGCACTTTCTAGATGTCTGTTCTTGCCAAAAGCTGTTCTTTCTTTCTTTCCTTCACAGCCTTTGGGCTTTCCCTCCATATTTCTCCTTGTTTCAGCCTGTGGGTCTCTGTAACAACACGTCTCTCTCTCATGCTTCAGTTTCTCAGTCCATCTCCTCAGAACCCATCACCAAAAGCCATCAGCTTCCTCCCAGAGCTGGTCTTCAGCATGGTGCAGCCAGACTCTGTGCTGCTGATGTGGTGCAAGGAACAGCCCAGGCTTTACCAAAGGTCCAAATTATGTCAGTCATGCATTTGTTAGAGATCACCTTGTTCCACAAATATTGCCACTGATTCCAGCTTGGCTCAGACAGCTGGGTGATGGGTTGTGCATCCAGATGTTCAGCGGGGTGAGGACTAAGCTCCTTCAATATGGGACAGGGGTGCTGCTGTTCCAAAATCTCCAGCTGCCTTCCAAATGAGACACCACCACCGGGGTCTATGGTTTTTACACTCTGTTTTCAGAGATTAGGTTAGAGAATGACAGCATCCCCCTTTCATTTAAAATTATTTACTTCCTAATTTCTCCAGCACTCACTCCATAATGAATGCACTGATCAGAAATACTCGAGACCTTGCTAGTCCTAGATATAATTGAATCTTTGTTCTCTAACTTGAAACTGCTATCAATACTTATTGAAGCACGGAACATACACTTGTCCAGTAAGTGCTTAGAAGTGACTTAGGTTATTATGTTGTGGTTGATTTACAACAAAAACAGCTGAATTATGAACTGTGTGAAGAAGTGGTAATTAAATTTGAGGCGTTAAGTCCGCCAGTGCTTTGGACTGTGATAAACAAAGTCAAAAAAGTCTTCCCCAGGGATGGTGGTAAAAAGAGATGCTTAACTGCTCCATAGGCATATGCCTTATAGTGGGAGAAGTCTTTTATTAGCAAAATGGGATTTATCTTTTTAGGGATGGTTCTTCCATGAGTTAAACCAGTATGAGTTGGTACACGTTACAATGGGAAGGTTCCTGAATGGTGAGAGAATTAAAAACACAGTCAAATCTTGCATCAGGTTGATTTTCTTTCCTTGTGTTTCAGCTCTCAGATTTATGGAGGCAGTTTTAACAAAGTGCCTACCAGCAAATTAACCCAAAGCTTTAGATGCCAACTGCTCTTTCGTAACAAGTTTGCTGCCATTGTTAGTGCTCTGCAAAGGCTAAACTTTCAAACCACACGACTAATTGAACCTAATAAATAGTTGGTGGACAGAGATAAATTCCTCTAGAGTCTGATTCACCCCACTTATCTGAGATATCTAATTTAAGGGGGGATGAATTGCCCTTTGTGAGGCAGCTGCCTCTCACTGCAGACTGCAAATGGACCTTTTAGCACCTAACTTCACGAGAAATAATATTAAAGGAAATCCCACCTGGAAAGACTAACTCAGCCAAGAGATTACCTCTTGTTCAGTTTGTGTGACTGGTCGTTGCTCCACTCTTCCATGCTGCACACATATATCTTTCTCCTAGTGATAAGACCTGGGTGCATATCATCTGGTTCGTCAATACAGATAGCAGAAAAAATACAGAGGCACACGATGTGCAAGATTAATATCCTTCCAACTTCAGACATCTGCCTCACGGGCTCCTGCATCTCAGCTGGGGTAGTCAGCATGGAGAAATAGGCACTTTAAGGGCACAATTCATCTAACCTGCTTTAGAAGACAAGGTGAATTGAGCCTCTGATACCATGGATTCTTCCAACTCCCAAACACCATGGTCTATAAAAAAAGCAGGTGACTAATTCAGAAATTGATGCTTTCCGTGGTGTAAGATGTTTAAACACATGTAACCCACTTTTATAGTCATTGTAAGGGGTGACTAGGACACATCCAAGTCACAGACCAGAGCAGGAAAGCTCCTTGAGCAAGAGAGCTATTGAAATACCCAGAATGAGGAAGTATCACTGTTTGAATTAGATTAATACACCTGATATCATATATTTATTTTAAAGTCCACGTCATAGTACATACCTTCTGAAAACTTCCTCATGAAGTTTATTCGGAGTCAGTACAATTCTCAAACAAGTGATGGATGAGAGACTTTCTCTCACTCATTTATTCTGGGTCTCTTACTCTAAAAACAAGACAGCTTTTGGGGGAAGGGGGTTTTTTGCTCTAATTCTGGCTCCCAGAAGCCCTTTGCTTGGGAAAGATGAAATTTCAAGGTTTCTTTTGGCTCTGGTTTTTAGCTGATTTTTAATTTCTATGAAAAGGCACATTTGCCATAGACTTATGAAGCACAGTTGTCAAGATTGCAAGATCTGTTCCCACTGCTTTTGGCGTTAGCAAAAATAATTCATAACTCCAGAAGAATCATTGTTATTTGTGGACAGCTTTAAAGGATGCTTTTGTATTTCCTCCTGAATTAAAAGCTGCAGACATGGAAGCACAGCAAAATTTGAGTCCTTAAAAAAACTTACTTCTGCAAATACATAAACCAGATGTTCTTGTGATTTCTAAGCTGACATATACTCACTTCAGCGGAGTTAAAGGGATTTCCTGGATGGATAAGGATTTAAGCCATTAACCCTGGTCATTCCCTCCTCCCAGCTTCCCAAAGTATCAGTTGCCCTCAGTGCCTGTCTCCTCGAACTCCTCTGTGCGGCACCCTCTTCATCTCTGATCTGGAGATCACTTTTTCCAGCTAGATATTTTGATGGCTCTTACTGTAATACTTGTGCAAATGACAAGATATATCATCAATAATTTATTCTCCAAGAACGCCATCATAAGAGTATTATCGTGTGCCTGGGGATGGGTTTGTCATGGAGTGTTTCTGCCTTGCCTGGCAATAAAAAAAAAACTGCTGAGCTTGCTGCACGTGGGATGACAGATGCCTTTTTCTTTTGAAACACGGATGACACACTTCTGACCCAGGGTCAGAATATTGTCCCACCACTACAAACCACCTGCCTGTACCGGTGATCATCCTCTCTGCACCATGGGACAAAGAAACCTGCCTTTGTACTTGGCCTATAGACTGCTAAATATAAAATTCGAATGTGATGCTCCTTGACCAGACAGTGTTAGAAATAGTTTATCTTTATTTTCTAGCCTAAAATGCCTCTGTACTCTTTGGATATTCCTGCAAATTCAACCTTCTCCCATCCTTCCCCCTAGGTTTTCAGTTCCTGTCTAAACCAGCTGCACAAATGGAGGTTTCTCTCTGCTGTGTGCCCATGTGCAGCTCGGAGCGAAGTTTTGCAATAAGGCTGACAGGAGAGTAGACCTCTATTAAGAGAGGTGGCAGCAAAGAACAACACAGTGATTAAATGCAAAATTGAAATCATAATGAAAATTGGGGCGCTGAAAAGAAATTTTAATTAAGTAAGCAACTGCAAATCAAACAAATGTATTCATTATTTAATCAACTAGTGAGTGCAAAAATCTCAACTAATCAGGAAAGTCTCAGGGAGCAGATAAAGAAACAAATCAAGAAACCAATTTAAAAGCCATAAGAAAATAGCATACATCCGCACTATAAAAGAGCATTTGTCGGGGGAACAGAAGGTGAGCCGCTTTCTTTTCCATAAACATCATCTTTCTTATCTTTTTAAGGCTGTATGATTTTTTTTTGCAAAAAACAAAAGAATCTTATGCTGGGATTTGGGATGCTGTGTTTTCTTGCATATTTGCTTTTAATCTGTTCAGGCATAGAAAGTGTGATGTTTTTCTTTGCCTAATTCCCACCCATATTTTAACTTGCTGCACGGACCCCCTTGAGGTATCATGGTAACCCATTTCTTTTCAAGGGAGGTAAAACTTTGGGTGCCCCCAGCTACTGCTCAGCTCCGTGCCCCACATGGCAACATCTGCAGCGCCCAGCATTTGGGAACGGTGGCTGGATCCACCTGGGCTGTTTCACACACATGAGTAGGACCAGCAGAAGAACAGAAATCTTTATTAACTAGAGCTTTGCCACAGATCTGCCCACTTGCTTAAGGGAAAGAGGGGAACTGAGCACCTCATCTGTATGCTGAAGACCTGCAGAAGACTGTGCTTTTAGGCATGTTTTCACCCCAATTTCTTTTCTGCCCGAGTGCATCTGGAGCGGGTGTGCACCATTCATGTCAATGAACTCCTTGCAAAGTCAGCAAACAGCTCAGCATGAGCACAGAGAGCCCTTTCAAGCCTCCCAGCTACTTCAGGGTAACCAAATGAGTCACAAGCAGCCAAGTAATTACTTTTCCAGGCTTCCTTACTTATGAATTTGGATCTGTGTACGAAAGCATGAATCCAGAGAGAATTGGCCATCATACCTTGCGAGCGTAGACTTGTTTGCACTCGAAGTATTGAATAGGGGCAGGAGATAAGTTAAAGAATAGTACAAACAAGTAATTTACTGCATAGTCCTGTAAGTATAGCCTGTCCAGAGCTTAATAGAAATCACATATTTAATTAGTGGCTTCATTCAGCATTGTGAGAACAGAGATTCGCTATGCCAAGCAAGAGGAGATGGGGAGCAAATAGACCTTGTATAAGGTATCTGAGGAAAAAAGGTATTTTATGCGAAGAGTAAAGATCAACTGTGTAACAAAGACCTGTGTGAAAACACAGTGATGCTTTTGAAATGTAAGTGTAGCGAACTCTTCAGCAGAATAAGTGGAAATTGAGTATATTTTTGCATCAAAGGGAAAGGAGTCTGATTTTATATCCAGAGTAGGGAATTGGGACCCCATATATATTTTTTTTATATATATATATATATATTAGATATTAGGAAGAAATTTTTCACTCTGAGGGTGCTGAGGCACTGGAACAGGTTGCCCAGAGAAGCTGTGAATGTTCAAGACCAGGTCAGATGGGTCTTTGAGCAACCTGGTCTGGTAGGAGGTGTCTAGTGGGATGGTTCTACCTCCATACAGTGGTCCCAATTGCCTAAACTCTGCTTGGGGCTCCAAGGTGAAGAACTCTTGCTCTGCAGAGGCAAGGCTTAGGAGGCCCTTGAAGTTCAGAGCTGCTAATGTCTTTTTACATCAGCATTTCCAGGTAGTTAAAGGTCTGCTGATAGCATTCCCCAACATGCCCCAGTCTTTGGAGGACCAAGTATCCCAGCACTTAGCTCATTCCTTGGGCTTATCACACTTCACCAAGCAGGAGCTCCCAGGTGGGGTCTGGGCTGCAAACATGCTGTGATCACGCTTACAAGACCAGGTTTTGTCCTCTCCAAAACTAAACAGTTCCCTGCTCTTCTCATGCAGGTCCACAGCTGAGGAAGCTGGTTCATTTATGGAAGACTAAAATATGGTTCTGTCTCCAACGATGGCAGTTGAACCCATTTTCGGGACACAATGGCCACAAAATCACAGAGGATGCTGAAGTGGTGACGTGTGCTTCATTCCCTGACGTTGATGCTATGCTGATCTCTTGAAATAAT
The DNA here is from genome assembly GCF_001431845.1 of Calidris pugnax. NCBI lineage: Eukaryota > Metazoa > Chordata > Aves > Charadriiformes > Scolopacidae > Calidris > Calidris pugnax. The sequence continues at coordinate 5,216,983 of NW_015090864.1, forward strand.
TAAATGATAATTGGGCTGGCTGGGAAGAAGGGAGAAACATGATCCTATAGCTTCATGATTAAGGTGCTCCCCTAGGAGGGAGGGTAGCTGGCTTACAGCCCACTTCATATTTTACTGCTTGATGATAAAGGAAAGGCTTTTGCTCTGTGTTATTCCCCAGGTGCCTCAGAGACACAGAGATCTTCCACCTCAACCCTTTTGTCCAGCTTTGCTGTCAGGTGGTGTGGGAGAGAAGAAGTGTTGCAAGCACAGCTGGGTGCTGACCATCCTGGGGTGCATGGAAGCAGCATCTGCCCACCACGAGCCCATGGGCAGCACCAGGGAAGCCCAGTTCAAGTTTCATAGAATCATAGAATCATAGAATTGTCCAGGCCCGAAGGGACCTCCAAAGGCCATCTAGTCCGACCTCCCCGCAGTCAGCAGGGACACCCCCAACTAGACCAGGTTGCCCAGGGCCTCGTCAAGCCTCTCCTTGAATATCTCCAGGGAAGGGGCCTCAACCACCTCCCTGGGCAACCTGTTCCAGTGCTCCACCACCCTCACAGTGAAGAACCCTCTCCTAATCTCCAATCTAAATCTGTTCCCCTCCAGCTTGAAGCCATTGCCCCTCGTCCTGTCACTGCAGGCCTTTCTAAACAGGTTCTCCCCAGCCTTCCCGTAGGCTCCCTTCAGGTACTGGAAGGCTGCTATTAGGTCTCCCCGGAGCCTCCTCTTCTCCAGGCTGAACAACCCCAGCTCCCTCAGCCTGTCCTCGTAGCAGAGGTGCTCCATCCCCCTGATCATCCTTGTGGCCCTCCTCTGGACCCTCTCCATCAGGTCCATGTCCTTCTTATATTGAGGGCTCCAGACTTGCACACAATACTCCAGGCGAGTTTGACCCTTTTTGTGTTTTGCTGAATCAGGGTTGACTTTTGTCTGAAACTGTGAAAACTGCAGCACGAAGGTAAATGCAGATGGGCGTCCTGCTGCTGCTCGAAGCAGTCTCAGCTCGGGATATTTTGTGCTTCAGTGATCCAATTCGAGCGCTGCCCCAATTTCATGACCGGGATATAGCATCCCTCTTCTGCCTTGCAAGCTGCAGTTGTCCCCAAAGCCCAGGGTTCGTACACGTGCAGCGGTGCTGGATGTGCTACCACCAGCCCACATCCCAGAGCATCTCCTGCTCCCTCCTAACCTCATTAGTGGGAGGTAATGACGTTGTTGAGATCGAAAGGAAACAGTAAATTCGATTGTGACTTACTAGCAGGATTGGCGTGCTGTCAGCAAGCACACACACACGTATACACGCCCACAGAGTGACCTATCCTTACACACACACACCAGGGTTTGTCTCTGGAAACCCACTTTCGATTAATCAGCAGAGATCAGAAACAAGCCTCTTAGTCTACTATAGGAGATAATGTCATTCTGGGCTAAGAATAAATCTATCAGCTGGAAACTGGATGAATAAGACTGATTTTGAGGAGGATGAGGTCATTTTTAGATTACATCATGCAGCCATGTTGCATCCCAATTTATATACTATGAGAGCATATAGCCATTTCAGCTTTGCTGCAAGAGCATATTTGAGTAAGCAATCTCAGGAAAGAGAAAAAACAAACAAACAAACAACTGCTTTATGAACTTCTTCATCCTATAGCGAAGGAAGCATTATTATCTCCAGAAAATCCATCTCCCCAGAATCCCTGGTTATATCTGGACCTGAAGGTCAGGCTCGTGCTTGCAAAAGGAAAATCCCACTCAGCACACATCTAATTATTCTTCTGTATTCCAGATCACACACAGCAGTCCCTGATAAAAGGATAGACGGGAAAGAGGAATCAGTTGCAGTCCGGTTTATGATTTTACATTATTAAGCCATTAGGGACTGCCAGGCTATCTGAGAGCTTAGTGAACTGAACTCTCTAAGACCTGTTAAGTACTCAGGAGGCACTATGCAAACCCACAAAATAGGAGCATTAATCGTCAGGCAGACTTGTCAGGATACTCAATATATGAGTGACAGATGAGAACGGACTGGAAAAAAGAACAGGGATGGGCAGAAAATAAGAATGAGGAGGTTTCCACAAATCTCTCCTCAAAGTCTCACAATAATTCTTCCAAACTTTTTTCTTTTTTTAAGATAGACTTTGCTTTTGATTTCATAGGGGCAAATCCATGCTTTAGCACTGATTTCACTGGTATTACTCCAGATTTACTGCAGTGTAGCTGTACAGCATTGGCTCTTTATAATAATATGCCTCATTAGTGGCTACTTAAGAGTGTAACTGAATTATAGGACATCTAGTTCTGGGCAGTTGCTGCAAAATGGAGCACTGACGTGACACCTAATAAAGTACTTGTAAATGCCTTCTGGGAGCTATAATGCTATATTATTTATGAAGTGCCATTGTGTTTTAAAGACAGAAGACCAGATGTTAAAATCTGTTTTATTTACACAGTGTCACTGAGGATTAAATCTATTGTTTTTACTGAGCATATCCCAATACATACAAGGCACACGTTGGCATGGAGCATCCCTGGAGGCACGGAGGTCAGGGCACACCAACACCATCTATGGAGACAGAGTGATTCAGAGTGGATGTGTCCTGGTTTGAGCACCGAGCGAGATGTCAAAAACTCATGCGAAAATAAGAAGGGAATTATATTCTTCCCAGCTCTGACTTCCCACGGAGCAGTAGGCTTTTTTGTGATTACTTCTGCAGCACTTCTGCTAGGTGAAGAGTGCTCAGGGAGAGCGGGACACCTCTTAAACAAACAATAGTTCCCCCATCGTGACTTTTCGGAACAAGTGGGTTCCTACCAGGAATTGTTCCTAAAGAGCAAATTTTCACATACAAGCTCTGAAAGTGTATTAAAGAGACTTCTGATGTGAGAAAAGAAATGCAGAATAAACTTGAATCGCTACAGCAGCAACGTGCCATAACCCCACTTGCTGTATTTGCTGGTTGGTGCCTGAGGGCAGCACGTTGCCCGGGTCCTGGAGCACGTAGGCAGAGGTGTCTCCTGCCACGTAGGAAGTTTAGTCTGGTTCTACCCTGAGGCACTGCCACCAGGCGACTGCAGCTCCAAGCCAGCTGTCACATCAGCAGTGTTCACCGCGGGCTGTGTGCTGCTTTGCTGCAAAGACCTCTCTCTGTCCAGTGTCCCATGAAGGAGAGCCAGGCAGAGATTACATCGGAGCCCTGACGATGGAGCACAGGCTTCTCTTGGGGAAAATAATAAAAATACATTTTTTTAAAAAAGGCGATTTGGGAGCTTTGAGGACATCATCTTCCTTGGACCAAAGGGGAACCAACTCTTCTCCGAAACCCACGCATTGCCTAAGCAACCCTCTTGCCATGCCCAAAGTGCTCCGGAGGTGCTGCTGGGCAGGCAGCTCTTGCAATCTCCCACACACTCGGCAGCAAAGGGGCCCGTTGCTCCCTTGGGCTTCTCTCCAGCTCTGAATATCAGATTGGGTGAAGTCATTCTAGCGAAGATATTTTCCCTTTTTATCACCTATAGATAGGAGTACAAAAAAAAAAAAATCTTACCCCCTAAAACAATGTGTTTCTCAAAGCACTTCCCTTAGATGATTTGAACATTCATGCTCCCCTCCCAATGGGTAAGTCCAGTTGCAAACATGAGATGATGGAAGCCCCATGGCAGCCCCATCACCATCAACACAACACAATGATGTCATGTGACAAAGCTTAGGGCTTTGGTCTCCCATAATACCTTGCCTGAAGCCTTGCTGAAGTTTTGAAGAACACCTAAAATGGAGAGCATGACTGGCCATAAATGTTGACCTAATTAAGGTAAGCACTTCCCTAGCCTGTGTTGTCAAAATGTCCCAGCAGAAATGCACTATAAAAATAATGGCTTTTTTATAATTTCTTAAATCTTTAACAAAACAAATCCCATTTGGGGTGAATCTAAGAGTGCATTGCCCTCCCACCAGGGAGATGTTTTGGGGGTTTAATAGATCTGGGACCTGATCCCGACTATGTGCCATGTAGGTGGGATGGTCATTCTTTATTCAGGAGTAGGTAATTAAGCTTTTTGCAATGAAAATAGCTGAAGTTGCAAGACTCATCAGAAGAGTATGTGGTGAATATCAGATTGGGTGAAGTCATTCTAGCGAAGATATTTTCCCTTTTTATCACCTATAGATAGGAGTACAAAAAAAAAAAAATCTTACCCCCTAAAACAATGCGTTTCTCAAAGCATTTCCCCTAGATGATTTGAACATTCATGCTCCTCTCCCAATGGGTAAGTCCAGTTGCAAACATGGTGAGATGCTGGAAGCCCCATGGCAGCCCCATCATCATCAACACAACACAAGGATGTCATGTGACAAAGCTTAGGGCTTTAGTCTCCCATAATTACCTTGCCTGAAGCTTTGCTGAAGTTTTGAAGAACACCTAAAATGGAGATGATGGAAGCCCCATGGCAGCCCCATCACCATCAACACAACACAATGATGTCATGTGACAAAGCTTAGGGCTTTGGTCTCCCATAATACCTTGCCTGAAGCCTTGCTGAAGTTTTGAAGAACACCTAAAATGGAGAGCATAACTGGCCATAAA